>NC_090734.1:66720554-66885554 GCF_036898095.1 Palaemon carinicauda
AAAGCCACCACGGAGAATAGGAACCTTCTCCGGAAGTGGGGTATTTCGTCAAAAAGGTAGTCTTCCCCGGATGTGGGTGCCCAACCTAAAAGGAAAGTGAAGAAGCCTAGACTACCCTCTCGGCCTGCCCAGCAACATCCTACAGTCACCATGACCGCGGTGCCCCAAGTGGTTGCTCAACCACAGACCACATTCCAAGTGGTGCCTCAACAGCTGGTTGCCCAGTCACCAGCATTCAACCCTGGGTTTGAGAGGCAAACCACTACCTTACGTCCGAAAGGTATAAGATCCAGACGGGGCTCCTCAAGACATCCCTCACAAGGTAGGGGAGGACGCGGTCGAGGAGGTAAACCCTCCGGACAACCGAAGCAATGAAATGCTTCAGGTAGGAGGGAGGATCCAACACTTTCAGGATCGTTGGACCTTCGATCCCTGGGCCCACAGCCTAATCAAGAATAGACTAGGATGGAGAAGGAACAAGTCTCCACCATCATTTCCTCAATTCTTCCAACACTCCACCCCCTTATTGGAAGAATATACCTTAGAACTCTTGAGCAAACAGGTTATAAGGAAAGCAAAGTCCATCAAATTCCAGGGAAGGCTGTTTTGTGTTCCCAAGAAGGACTCAGACAAACTCAGAGTCATTCTGGACTTGTTGCCAGTCAACAAGTTCATAGAGAACAGGAAGTTCAGGATGTTAACCCTTCAACACACAAGGACCCTGTTACCAAAAGGGGCATACACAGTCTCAATAGACCTGGCAGATGCTTACTGGCACCTCCCAGTCAGCCGCCCCCTCTCCTCCTACCCAGGATTCAAGTTACAGAAGAAAAAGTATGTCTTCAGAGCCATGCCCTTTGGACTAAATATAGCCCCAAGGATCTTCACGAAACTTGCAGACGCAGTTGTTCAACAACTACGCCTAGAAGGTGTTCAGGTAGCAGCATACCTGGACGACTGGCTGGTGTGGGCAGCATCCAAGACGGCTTGTCTGCAAGCATCCAAGAAAGTGATCCAGTTCCTGGAACATCTAGGATTCAAGATCAACATCAAGAAGTCTCGACTCTCTCCAGCTCAAGAGTTTCAATAGCTGGGAATCCATTGGAACTTGATGTCACACCACCTCTCCATTCCCCCAGGGAAGAGGAGGGAGATTGCAGGGTCTGTCAAGAGACTACTGAAATGCGACCGGATCTCAAGACGTCAACAGGAAAGAGTACTGGGCTCTCTCCAGTTTGCAGCAGTAACAGACCCAGTGCTAAGAGCACAGCTGAATGATGCGTCAGGAGTCTGGAGAAGATACGCATCAAACGCTCGAAGAGATCTACAAAGACCGATACTGACCTTACTACGATCACTTCTCAAGCTGTGGTCGAAGGTCAACAGCCTAACGAGGACCGAGCCCTTGCAACCACCTCCACCATCGGTGACTGTTACGATCCTCGTGGGGATCGAACCAGGTTCTGTTGAATTGATTAATGAAATGGAGACTTTTCAACTATCATAAGCAATCAAACAAAAGGAAATATAGAAAGAAAACTCGCAAAAGAAAACATGATTTTATTTACAACTAGTCAAAGATAAATGTTTCTTGATTGAGTACTTAGGAAGCACTGAACTAAACAAAGAAAATCATTTGATTAAACTACACTCCAGCAAATAGGGGAACAGTCAAGATAGTAGATAAATAATACAAAAAGAATACTACTCTTCTCAGCAGCTCTCGACGGTTGACAGGGACAGAGATATTTCAGGTCCAGGCGTTTCGTCGTTGGTAATGAGGGCGGGTGGCAACTCGTTCTGACATCTCGGACAAAGCTGGTTACGTCTGCATTCTGGTCCTTACGCCTTCTCTTCTTCTCTGAGCTTGTTCTCCCTCTCTCTCTCTCTCTCTCGGGCTTCCTCCTCTTCTGTCTTTCGTACTCTCTCTCTCTCTCGTTCGTGTGGAAGTTTATATATCCCTGTATAGGAGGGGTTAACTATGGACAGTTCCATATAAGGAAATTTTCTCGTTTCTTCATCCTCATTGGTGTTCCTAAAAACCATGCCTCTGATAACACCTAGACGAACGCTCTGCTGGTGTAATCGAAATCCATATCGCCCTATAATTGAAGCGAGGCATCTGTTTACCTCCAGCTAATGTATATTCTTCGGCAACAAACACTGTTTTTCTTGTCCTATGGTTTCCTTGGTCCGCTATAGACAGGGGATCATTATGCTCAAAGACCGCCAGCCTAGGCACATATCTTGACGGTGACAGTTTTGTAAACACTGGGGGGATTCTGCTCACTCTCTCTCTCTCTGCTTCTCTAAGAGTAGAAAAATCAAATGTTTTAACATTCTTTTCTATATTATTCTATCTACTCATGACACGTCCCCCTAAAAGAAAAAAAAAGGAAAATCTACTGAATTTATCTTTTTTTTTAAGCAAAATTATCAAAGGAGAAAATCACTTATCCCTAAACTGAGAGACAATTACTTCATTACTCTCGTATCATGTACCTAAAACCAAAACACACTCTTACGTGTTGATAAGAAAAAAAAAACCGAAAGAAAACAAACGTCCATATCATTCTGAAAAGTCTCTAGAAAGACTGTCGGCTATTACATTATTCTTTCCCTTTATATGAACTATCTTTAAATCATAATCTTGTAATTCTAAACTCCAACGCATGAGACGTTTATTTTTATTCTTAAACCTATCTAAGTAAACTAATGGATTGTGATCAGTTTACACAGTTAAAACATGACCACTACGTACATAAATCTCAAAATGTTGCAAGGTTGATACTAAACTGAACAATTCCTTCTCAATAGTTGAATAATTCTGCTGTGCTTTATTTAACTTCTTCGAATAATAAGCTACAGGGTGCTTGATCCCATTCACTTCTTGCAACAGAACTCCTCCTATTCCAATGTCACTTGCATCTATCGCTAAATTAAATTCCTTGCTAAAATCGGGCAACATTAGTACGGGCTCGTGAATCATTATGGCCTTTAACTTATTGAAAGCTTCGATACATTCATTATCAAATACAAAACTTCGTCCTTTCTTGAAAAGATTAGTTATTGGAGCACTTATTTCTGAAAAATTAGGAACAAATCGGCGGAAATATGAAATCATTGCGATAAATCTCATTACCTGTTTTTTACTGGTAGGAATTGGGAAGTTGATGATAGCTTCTATGTTCCCATCTTTTGGAAAAACCTTACCTAGACCTACCTTATGACCCAAATATGTGATCGAGGTTTTTCCGAATTCACATTTCTTTAGATTTAAAACAAGTTTTGCTTTTTCAAGTGCTGACAATACTTTAGCTAAAATGCGTAAATGTTGCTCCCACGTATCTGAAAATACTACAAGATCATCCAAATACACGACACAGTTATCAATTCCATTTAAAACTCCATTCATTAATCTTTGAAAAGTACTCGCTGCATTTCGCAGACCAAAAGCCATAACTTTGGGTTCATAACTACCGAAAGATGTTATGAAAGCAGATATTTTCTGTGCTCGACTACTTAAAGGTACTTGCCAATAACCTTTGGCCAAATCAAGCTTAGAAATAAACTTGGCATTTCCTATTTTATCTAAACAATCTTCTATCCTGGGGAGAGGAAAATTACTTTGTTTCGTAACACTATTCACTTTTCTAAAATCAATACACAGCCTATCTGATCCATCTTCCTTCTTAACAAGAACTATTGGAGAACACCAGTCACTTTCGCTGGGAACAATCAAACCAATGTCTAGCATATACTTAATTTCCTGTCGAACTGAATTTGGCTTTTCTGCGCTTAGACGATAAGGGCTTTGTCTAATGGGTTTTGTGTCCTGTAACTCAATATCGTGTTCTAAAAGATTAATCAAACCCAATTTATCACTAACAGTTTCTGGATAATTTGAAAACACATTGAATAATTCCCTTGTTTTTTCTTCCTCTAAGGTAGAATTAAATAACGTGAAATTATTAAGAACGTCAGAGTTCTTCTCAAAAGTAATTTCTGTCTGCGACACTGTTACAACTGGTATTGGACGTTCATTATATTTCTTTAGCAAGTTGATTTGCAACCACTTAGCTCTACGCTTACCCATATCAATTAAGTAATTCAAATTTCCCCTTTTTTCTACGATAGGAAACGGACCTTCGAACTTCTAAGATAATGAGGGACCTTCTTTCTGGACTAATACTAAGACTTTATCACCCACATGGAAAATTCTGTCTTTAGCTTTAAGATCGTACTTTCTTTTAGTTTCCCCTTGACGGTTGCTCTCATTTCCTTAAATCCTCTTTGTGATCTTCGATATTCTGTATGTAATCCTTTCTACCTTCTTCTTGCATTAACTTACACTTTAAAATTTCTAAAGGTCCTTTGGCGGTGTGACCGAACAACAAATCAAAAGGACTAAATCCCGTGGTGTCATTAGGAGTTAATCGTAAAGCCAACAAGACAAAAGGTAACTTTTCTTCCCAATCATGTTCGAAATTATTACACAACTTCTTTAAGCAACTTTTCAACGTTTGATGAAAACGTTCAACAATTCCTTGTGATTCAGGGTGGTACGGGGTGGAAGTTACAAGTTTAATCCCTAACTCTTTCATTTTATCTCTGAAATACTTTGATACAAAATTGCTACCATTATCACTCTGTATAACGCAAGGAAGTCCAAATTTAGAAAAATAGTTCAGCAAGCGTTTAACTACAGTTTTTGCATTGCAATTTCTTACTGGGATTGCTTCTGGATATCGTGTTAGTCTATCAATGATTGTTAATAGATAGATATTCCCTCCCTTACTTCTGGGCAAAGGGCCTACTATATCAATTACGACATTCTCAAAAGGTTCTCCTACCGATGGAATATTACATAATGGGGCCCGGGGAATTACTTGATTTGGTTTGCCAGCCATTTGACATTCGTGACAACTTAAAACATATCTCTTCACATCACTTTTCATTTTAGGCCAAAAGTACGTTTTAGTTATACACTAGAATGTTTTATTTACTCCTAAATGTCCTTGTTCATCATGTGCTAATTTCAAAATTGATTCACGAAGTTTCCTAGGAGTTACTAATTGCTCTATGACCTCCTCTTTGCTACCTGTCTTAGGACGAACATAGCGACACAAAAGTTCGTCTTTTAAACTAAATGTTTCCTTACAAACATTTTCAGGTTCATCATC
The DNA here is from genome assembly GCF_036898095.1 of Palaemon carinicauda. NCBI lineage: Eukaryota > Metazoa > Arthropoda > Malacostraca > Decapoda > Palaemonidae > Palaemon > Palaemon carinicauda. The sequence continues at coordinate 66,725,738 of NC_090734.1, forward strand.
CAATTCACATTCAAAAATTCTAGTTAGTGTTTCATCTTCCCTCTGCATCTTAACTAGTTCATCCTTATTCAATAAGCTAGTTTCTGAAACACTAATCTGTACATCACTTCTTTCGACAGCTTCATCATCATCTCTGCTCACATCATCAACATTTGTAAAGTCAGTTTCCTCAGCTACACTCATGCTAAGCTCATCATCACTGCCTCTATTACCTATGTTCAAATCCTCGAACAACCTATGACCGTAGTCAATATCTGTATCTAATCCTGACCTAGTTACTATCATTTCAGGCACTTGAACTTCACTTAAAATAGGATTCACACACTTGGAGGTAGTTAAATCATTGCAAACAATAATGTCAACGCCGTCTACGGGCAAAGTATCCACGACTGCTAGTTTTACATCTGTTACTAACTGACTTTCCAATTTCATCTTTAACAAAGGACAAACTACACAAGTGTTCGGAAACCCACCTAGCATAACTTTTTCTTTCATGCTGATTATTACATTCCTTGGTACACTCTCTCTCCTAACGAGTGATACGGCCGCTCCCGTATCTCTAAGCAAAACTACTTCCCTTGAATCACCTCCTTTAAGAGAAGAAATTAAACCTTCAGACAAAAATTCACCATAATGTTTCCTCGTTTCTTTCAAGAGACTATTCCTTCCTGAAGAAAGATTATTAGCTAGTGACACAGGCTTCTTCACATTCGTACTTTCTACTGTGCAATTCCTAGCTATATGACCTTTCTTATTACAATTGTAACAAGTGACCTCTGAATTACTGACTGCCCATTGGCTCCTACTGTACCGAGAAATATGACCTTCCTTCCCACACGTGTAACAATAATAATGATAATAATAATCCCGGTTCCTATTATCATTATTGTTGGAACTACTTTTACTATATTGTGCCTTACTTGACAAAAGATCGTTTTTCTTTTTATTGCCACTTAAACCATGTGTGAGACTGTACTCATCTGCTAATCTCGTAGCACCGGCAAAAGATGTTTCACGCCTATCTTCTATATATAATTTGATGTCTGGGGATATGTTATCTTTGAAACTTTCTAACAAAACTAAGTTCTTGAGATTTTCAAAATTATCGACTTCAGCGGAAGTCAACCAATCACAAAACGATCTTTCTAACTTCTTTCCGTACTCTACATAAGTACTAGTATTATCTCTCTTCAAACTTCTAAACTTCTTACGGTACGCCTCTGGTACCAATCTGTATGCACTAAGTACGGTTTCTTTCACACTATCATAATCTTCACTTTCATCCTCAGACAAACAACTATACACAGAATGTGCTTTCCCACTTAAAACTGATTGTAAATACAAAGTCCACTGTGTTTTAGGAGCGCCTACTCTGTTCATTAACTTTTCAAAAGACATAAAATATTTCGTAACATCTTCCTCATCAAATTTCGGTATAAGTTTAAGCACTGCACTCATATCTAAACTATCAGTGTCACTATTTAAAGATGAATTACTCCCTGATCTGCTACCTGACCGACTATTATGAAGAGTTTGTCTTAAACGAGCCATTTCTAACTCACGCTTACGCTGTTTTTCATTTTCTTCTCGTTTTCTTTCATTTTCTTCTCGCTTTCTTTCATTTTCTTCTCTTTCAGCTGCTCTTTCATCTCTCTCTAACACTTCCTGTTCTCTCTTAATAACATAATCACGGAGATCATCGCCATCTAGACCAAGAAGTTTACCTGAATCTATCAAATCTCTCGTAATCGCACTCATTCTGCTTCTTTCTATATTCTCCCTGTTTCAATTGGTTATGTAGTCGAAAATTCTGGCAAAGGTCGCCAACTGTTACGATCCTCGTGGGGATCGAACCAGGTTCTGTTGAATTGATTAATGAAATGGAGACTTTTCAACTATCATAAGCAATCAAACAAAAGGAAATATAGAAAGAAAACTCGCAAAAGAAAACATAATTTTATTTACAACTAGTCAAAGGTAAATGTTTCTTGATTGAGTACTTAGGAAGCACTGAACTAAACAAAGAAAATCATTTGATTAAACTACACTCCAGCAAATAGGGGAACAGTCAAGATAGTAGAAGTAGATAAATAATACAAAAAGAATACTACTCTTCTCAGCAGCTCTCGACGGTTGACAGGTACGGAGATATTTCAGGTCCAGGCGTTTCGTCGTTGGTAATGAGGGCGGGTGGCAACTCGTTCTGACATCTCGGACAAAGCTGGTTACGTCTGCATTCTGGTCCTTACGCCTTCTCTTCTTCTCTGAGCTTGTTCTCTTCCTCTCTCTCTCTCTCTCTCGGACTTCCTCCTCCTCTGTCTTTCGTACTCTTTCTCTCTCTCGTTCGCGTGGAAGTTTTATATCCCTGTATGGGAGGGGTTAACTATGGACAGTTCCATATAAGGAAATTTTCTCGTTTTTTCATCCTCATTGGTGTTCCTAAAAACCATGCCTCTGATAACACCTAGACGAACGCTCTGCTGGTGTAATCGAAATCCATATCGCCCTATAATTGAAGCGAGGCATCTGTTTACCTCCAGCTAATGTATATTCTTCGGCAACAAACACTGTTCTTCTTGTCCTATGGTTTCCTTGGTCCGCTATAGACAGGGGATCGTTATGCTCAAAGACCGCCAGCCTAGGCACATATCTTGACGGTGACAGTTTTGTAAACACTGGCGGGATTTTGCTCTCTCTCTCTCTCTCTCTGCTTCTCTAAGAGTAGAAAAATCACATGTTTTAACATTCTTTTCTATATTATTCTATCTACCCATGACAGTGATCATCCACACGGATGCCTCGACGGAAGGGTGGGGAGGTCACTCCCATCAAAGGAAAGCCCAAGGGATTTAGTCATCCCTGTTCAAGACCTTTCACATCAATATTTTGGAGGCCATGGCAGTCCTCTTGACGTTGAAAAACTCTCCCCTCGCAGATCAGTCCACATCAGGCTGATCTTGGACAGCGAAGTGATAGTGAGATGTCTGAACCGACAAGGCTTGAGATCGCCCCAAATCAACCATGTGATATTAGCCATCTTTCGTTTAACAAAAAAGAAGAGATGGCACTTGTCACCAGTTCACCTACAAGGGTTCCATAATGTGACAGCAGACACTCTATCCAGGCTAAAGCCGATAGAGTCAGAATGGTCCCTAGAAGCAGACTCATTCTCCTTCATCTTGGAACAAGTCCTGGAACTGCAGATCGACCTCTTCGCGACGAGCGACAACAAGAAACTACCTCGATATGTAGCCCCATACAAGGACCCTCTGGCGGAGGCGACGGACGCCATGTCCCTCAATTGGAACGAATGGACCCGGATTTACCTGTTCCCTCCAACCAATCTCCTACTGAAGGTCCTCAACAAGCTGAGATCCTTCAAGGGAACAGCAGCTCTGGTGGCCCCCAAGTGGCCCAAGAGCAACTGCCCTCTGGTGATGGAACTGAAGCTGAGGCTGGTCCCTCTACCGAACCCAGCTCTATCTCAACTGGTTCAGAAGTCGACTGTCTTCGCATCATCACAGAGAACCCAAAACCTTCATCTCAGGATTTTTTCGCCTTAGCGGTTAAGAAAAGATTTGGGATCTCAAAAGGCAGTATAGACTTCTTAGAAGAATACAAGTCAAAGTCAACCAGAAGACAATATGAATCGTCTTGGAAAAAGTGGGTTGCTTTCGTTAAAGCAAAAAGACCGAAAGAAATCTCCATAGACTTCTGTCTGTCCTTCATCCACCTTCATGAACAAGGCCTGGCTGCCAATACGATAACTACGTGTAAGTCAGCCCTGACTAGACCTCTTCTATACGCCTTCCAAGTGGACCTGACGAACGAAATCTTTAACAAGATTCCAAAGGCATGCGCTAGACTTAGACCTGCAGCCCCTCCGAAGCCCATTTCATGGTCCTTGGACAAGGTCCTACACTATGCTTCAACCCTGAACAATGAAGATTGTTCTCTTAAGGATCTAACCAAAAAAGTTATTTTCCTGTTCGATATAGCCTCTGGGGCTAGAGTTAGTGAAATAGTAGCCCTATCAAGAGACGAGGGCCACATTCAGTTCACAGAAGCGGGAGAACTGAATCTCTTTCCTGATCCTACCTTTCTCGCCAAGAACGAGCTACTCACTAAGAGAGGGGGTCCCTGGAAAATCTGCCCTCTTAAGGAAGATGTCTCTCTGTGTCCAGTAGAATGTCTAAAGGTCTATCTTCGAAGAACTTCAGACTTCAGGGGAGGACAGCTCTTCAAAAGAGAAACCTCAGGATCAAACTTATCCCTAAAACAATTAAGGGCAAAGCTCACCTACTTCATTCGCAGAGCGGATCCTGACAGTACACCTGCAAGTCATGATCCAAGAAAAATTGCTTGCTCACTGAACTTTTTCCAGTATATGGACTTCGAGCGTCTTCACTCATATACTGGATGGAAGTCATCCAGAGTGTTTTACAAACATTATGTGAAGCAAGTGCACGAACTTAAGCATTACGTGGTGGCGGCAGGTAGTGTAGTAAAACCTGTCGTTTAGTGCTGCGATGAACAGTGAATTGATTGGGACTATCAGTTAGGGTGAAAAGGTATTGACACCTTCCAGTGCAATATCTTTTATGTGGGTGTCACCATGGTGACACTAAGACAGTTCAAACTTTCAGGTGTAGAATTATACAGATGACACTTGTGCCGTTTGTACATTGTACACAGTGTTGATAGTATCCAACATTTACAGATAATTATATTGAGAATTTTTTATCAAAATTCTCAATTTTATAGTGGCGTTAATCCTTTCTTCCCTTTCAGGTAGAAAACTTTATCTGTTCATGTTGTATGTATAATTCTCTTCTACATGTTACACTTGTTATCCCATTTACTCATTTAGTCTAAATAAATCATTAAAGAGAGTGTAATTGTGTCTTATTTCGCCCTGCAAATAGCACAATAAATGTAGCCAGAGTTCTTTTACTTACTTACCTAAGTTAACCTTATATTATTGTATGCATAAGAAACAAGTAGATCTAGTTGATACTTATATTTGTTCCTACAATATATACAAACCTTGAGACCTTTGTATATCTAGTTGATACTTATATTTGTTCCTACAATATACAAATCTTGAGACCCTTTTTTTACTGTCTAGTACAACATTTCCCTGCAGGGGGCAGGAAGCCCTAACATTGTTCCATGATTAGTGGTAATGACGTATAACGGTAACGTCATATTATTCAATGGTTCGGATAACCATAACAAAAAATTGTCCCAAGGTTAAGGCACCTATACAAATCCACAGATACAGTACTTTCAAGTAATTCTCTGTTTTTTTGAGCCCAAAAAACGGATTTTGAAGCGAAGCGAAAAATCTATTTTTGGGTGAGATGGCCATGTCGTCCTGATGGACCTGCCCTCCTTTTCTATAGAAAAGGCTTAGGCAAGATCCCTCCCGAAACTACTATATCTGTAGCACCATGCTCAATGCTACAAGGAATGAGTGCCATCTTGGAGCCTTGTAATAGTATGGGAGGAAGGGTAACCTTGATAACGGCTCCCCTTCAGTTTCACCACTTTTACCCCTCAAAGCAAAAACGCTATTCGGGGTGAAGATTGTCATGTGTTGTATCAAGATATACGTCCCCTGATATTATGCAATATCCCTAAGAAAAATTTTAAGGATATTCGCGCCAGGAGTTAGAATTCTGGAGAGCTAAGGTCAGTTCTCTGGGAATATCACTGTAGCCAAATATCCCTTAGAAAGCTACCTAAAGGAACCTTCCATCAGGACGACATGGCCATCTCACCCAAAAATAGATTTTTCGCTTCGCTTCAAAATCCGTTCTCTGATTCTCATTGTTTTTCCACTTAGGACCTATTGTACTAATTTTAAAATTTTCCATTCTATTGCTTGTAGAACTACCTATTATGTTACTTTGCCTATTTGATGTTTCTAAAGCTCTGCCTATTATCAATACCTTTTCTAATGTTAAATCTTTCTCTTGCAATAATTTCTTTCTTAGCTCTTGTGATGTGCAATGTGCAATCACTTGATCTATGATAATATTTTCTAACTCTAGAAATTCACATGAAACAGCTAAATTCTTTAGTCTAGTTACAAATGCATCTAAACTTTCATTTTCTTTCTGATATGCCTATACTGTAAACTGATACCTTTCAAAAAAATTTATTGACCTGAGGAGCAAAATATGTGGTAAGAACCTTAATTGCAGCTTCACTTGTGTTATCTGTAGGCTGCAATGTCTTAAACACTTCCCTAACTTCTCTACCTGCTGTATGAAGTAACAATGCCTTCTTTTGGGCATCCTTCATATTCCCTAATGCTTCTAAATAAATCTTAAATTCCTCACACCACTGTTGCCATCTCGTTGCAACAGAATTGGGTTCAGCTGTGATCCTAAATCGTTCAGGATGTTCAATGTCAAGAGGCATTTTTACTGCTTACCTTAATTTTTCGTATCCTACCCAACTTTAAAATTCACTTTGTTTTCTTGTTTTGTTTGCTTGTGTTTGATGAAATTCGGTGTGGTTGACTGCATGGGAAATCCTCTTTGTCTTTTTCTTCTGCTTCTCTTGCAATGATTTTTTCTTCTGCTTCTCTATGATCTCTGTGTGTATTCTTCCTCTGGTCGTCGCCAATATTATGTTTTTTTGCAGATTGTCTGGTGATTTCAGCATATTACTCACCTGAAAATGAGTGAAGAATTATTAGTAATTATCCAGGGGATTCCATCTGAGTCGCCAATTTTTTATTGTTGATGTGTTGAATTAAACGCAGGTGTATACATAACCCTTTACTATATAATAAGAGTCTACATTACTCTTAGCTCTGGGGTTCCGACAACCAACTCCCAACTCAGCGTCGAGCTTCTCATAAACAATCTCACAAACCAAAACTATCATACGAAACATAAGAGCATCCCTCTCAAAAGACTTAAATCCTACTCCAGTACAAAGGTAAAAGGAATCACATCCTATCTTTGAGGTAATTAACAAATGCTTGAGCCCTAATATCAAAATACATCATTTCAGTTATGTACAAAGCATAACATGTTTTATCAATGCAATATGATGCAATGTTGTGTTCAATACACGTACATTTTAGGTAATACAGTACATTATTACAATAATACATAACAGTCTTGGATCAGGAAATACCGACGCTTTCTCCTGAAATTTGCTTTTTTCCATATTAGTCGTCTCCTAACTCTTTCACTTCCTTCATTTCATTGGAGAAAATCATTGCAATCAACTCGAGGTACATTAGACAGTTGAACATTTTGATACCAGGCTCATTTGACTGGGGGAGTCATTAAAGACTAGCGGAGAGTCATCTGAAACTAGTTTTAAATGACTAGAGGAGTCTTCTGAAACGGGGAGTCATTTAAACTGGTTACGGGGGAGTAATTTCAAACGTCTACACTGGCAAAGTGCCTGAACATTGAGATGGTACTAGTACTGACAAATCCAGTATATATCTGTTATTAATTATCTGGACATAAATTTTATATGTAGCCTAAGATTTACGAACTACAATATTCCATATATTTTTTCTGATGACCTGGGGAGATGACCCTCCATTTCCCCAGGGAGGATTTTAGATGTCTGTTGTAGGTAGGTCCTCCAGGAAAACTAAATTTCCAACATATGTTAATGAAATATTATTCCGTACATCACGTTTGTATAATTAGGAAAATATAGATTCAATTTTTTTTTCTTCAAACAAGTTCCATCTTGTTAGACTTGAAAACTTGGCTTACATCGTATTTAAATTTTTTAACAACTTCTTCAATTTTTCCTGGATATACAAGTGTTGCCTCTTCATCCGCAGAAGCCAAGTTTCCCATAATTTTGATATTTTTCCTATTACATATCTAATTATAATTGATCCATTTATTAGTTGCTGAGAAAGGGTTTTATTTTTTTTACCAGGATCTGAACTGGAGAAATATTCATGAAGGCTCAAGGCCTTCTGTTGTAACAAACAAGTCAGTCATTATCCATCTCTTCATCATGTCCTCTATACATTAGTTGAATGATTTCTCTGTCTTTACTAAAACCTTTTCATGCACCATGGCACTGACTTTAGAAGTGGAAGGGGCCATATTGATGGCTGATCGTATCTCCTTTCTTCTCTTGAATATCTTCCGTGCCTGTGGCCAACTTTAGCATCTGACTTTTTTTTTTTTTTGCTATCAAAATAGGACTTTCTGCCTTCTGTACCAGGGGTAACACACCTAACAATACTTTTACCCTTTGGGACAACACTCATTTTACTTATAACATTTTACTTAGAGCGGTCATGGTTTTAAAATGAATATACAGTCACGTGGTGGACTAACTTTATCCATATGGACAATGCTACCACACTTAAAAGAGAAGCAGTGTAGAAAGTGTTATGTATTTCGTACTGTAATATTATATGGGCTACGGGTATTAAGAGTAATATTGCACAGTATTGCATTGATAAAACATGTTTCAGCATAGTTTATAAGTGTAGTAGCGTATGTTATGAAGGATTTGATCATTTGTTAATTTTCTCAAAGTTAGAATGTGATTCTTCTTAATTTTGTATTGCAGGACTGCGGTCCACCTCAAAACTAAAGCAAAGTCCTTCAAAAGGAGGCAACCGTGTTACCCCATACAAATGGGAACGCTGATAGAAGAAGTAGGATCCAGTCTTTTAAGAGTGATGCTCTTTTATTATTTTTGTATTTTTTGTGTACGAGTTTTGTTTACATCTTCTCACTCAAGAGTCACAAGTCAGTAAGAGTGGATCAGAGATGTTAGCCTGAACCAAATTAAAGCTATTTTAATAAACAAGCCTATAATTGATCCCACCTAGACGAGTTGGTGACAATGCTGGGATTGTCAAATACAACACTAATGAACTATTATTATTCCAAGTACGTTTGAGGGCACTAACTATTCAACCACATTGCTAATAAACACAATAGAAAGTCTGAGAATGATGTGGGGCAAAGAGCATGTATCTCAATGTTGGGCACATAAATAATGAGAGCGTGAGTATACTTCAAGTATCCTACTCTACTGAGTGTTGATGTTGAGCAGATGATTAGTTTTATGAAACTTTTGTTCAGTGTTTTCCGGTTTCATAGCTGCTAATAAGAAAATTTTCACCTTATGCTTTATCATACTAGTATCAATTAGTCGACACCATAGAGTCAAATATATAGTTGAAGAATCCATGGAAAAGAAAGGCAGACATTATAAATGTAGTGAACTGGCAGACTTTACATCATTATAGGAAAAATATGAAAACTATTAAATGATAATGATTAGGGTTTAGAATGTGTGTGATTGTGGTTCAAGAAAAGAAATCGACAAATTTCGTTACTTAATGAGATTAGTGTAGAACTTGGGAAGTGGTAGTAATTATAGAGTCAAGAAGACTCTGGGAATGGGTAAAAAGAGTACAAACATTAATGTTATTTCAAGGATTGTGTGAATATGGCCGAGTGTGATAGCACTAATAATTTTGATATTGTCCATACATGAAAACCAATCAGTGTGAGAATCTTTTTGGGACTCTTTAATCCTGTGCCAGGATGGTGTTGGAGAATTAGTATGGGTGTCCAAGAATTCTAATGCAAAATTATGCATCAGAAAGATGTAGAGTTCCCTAAAATTATGAAATTTTTTGGGGTAAATGAAAATGTTGAATCTTGTGGAAATTTGTTTCGAGACTTCATATTTGGAAGTAAATGGCTTCCAAAGATGAATGTTCATAAGTATACTTGGAAAAGAGAAAATCTTAATGAAAAGAGCTTGATGAATTATGTGTTAGTACAGGGTAAATGCAAGGGCAAGTCAACATCTAAACTTCTTTTTTTCCATTTATGCTTTTCATGTAGCTCTACACTGCAGTCATCTAAAACCTTTTCCAGGTACACTGTGTTGGAGATACAACCAACCTCATGCAAGTGTTATTTTGAAGATAACCCTCATATGAGCTAAAGCAGAATGCAAGTATAGAATGTCTAAAGTTATGCTCCTTTTTTATATAAATGTCCTAAAATACACATCTCATGGCAAAGGGTCAAGGTACGGAAGAAAGAGATCTTTGACAGCAGAGACACAATTACACACCTTTGTCTGGGTGACATGCTTTTCAGGTGCTAACAGGCGCACATTGATTAAAAAAACACCTTTCAAATCACTTGAGCTAGTCTCTAACATACGTCTAGCGGGGTCAGTGGCCCTTTTGTATGATCCAGGCACTGGTCTGATGCTGGTGCTATGCAAGGAGGACAAAGTAGAACATGTGGAAATGAGCTTTGTCATATTACATGACTGTGCTTATACCTGAGCATACAATTAATAGCACCACCAGTGGCCAAATGTCATACTAAACTGAAACAACTCTGCCATCTTTAAATTATGCATTTGCAAAGTTATGCACCAATGGAGGGATATACCAACCATCATTTTGAGACAGCTAGCATTGCAAGAATCTTTCACATAATCAGCAGCAGTGATTGAAGAGAGTAAATTAGTTACCACATGGCTGAACACATCAAGGCAACATTAAGCCACGATTGTCAGAGAAGGCAATACCCTGAGATTGGAGGTAGTTCTGTTGTTTGCAAGAAGTTAGACAACGTGTCTTCTAATTTCCATCAGTTTTGCATCCAGAACTTTGCAATCTAAGATGTTTATGCATTTTTCTTGTGCCCTTCAGATGTCTCACATTTAGCGACTGTAGCTATAAAGGATTTACACACGTGACACACTGGGGTCAGATTCTGTAGCTGCAGAATCCCAGGTGGTCCTCATTAGATAATGCATATATCTATTGTAATTTTATAGTTTTATTGATTGTTGTACTGTTTTAGCTTCCAATTGTCTGCTCTCAAATACCTTATTAATGCTCGATTTGTATACTATTGTATTTCTTTCCCAGTCCTTTGTGTATCCATCAAGCTTGCCTCTTGTTTGTAAATGAATGTCAATATTACTCCCTACAACCCACGGTTTAATGTAAATTTATGCATCAAATTAACATCACATGCGTTAGTAGACAAAATTTGGAATTAATCATTTATATTCCTGTGTCTTTATATACTGGAGCAGTATAGTTACATAAAAGGTACAAAGAATTTGTTAAGACTTCTATATGTAAGCATTGAAGGAATTGATTAAATATTTCTTGCAGCATTCAAACCTAATCCTATTTGACACTAAAAATTTAAGTGAGAATCTAATTAAGGAGAAATCTCAGAGGTTACCTTATTGTCAAGTTGGTAAACATTCCAATATCCTGTGCTTTTGTTGGTTTTTTACACAATGTAATAGTGAGAAGAGAAGTGGCTAGATATATACCTGATCACTATTTGCTTGATGCTGGATATAAGATTGATATTACAGTAGATGGGAAGAAAGTGTGAACATGAGGGTGGCTGTAATTGGGAAAAAAATAGAGTCAAAGAAAGGGAGATCATATAAGGGAAAAAAATGAACCATAGATTATGGTTTAAGAGACAAGAGGTGAAAGAGACAGATAGGGAGTTTCCAAAATACCATGACCAAGTCATAGGGACAGCAAAGAGGTTAGTGGACATAATAAGGTAAGAAGAGAGAATTAAGATAGGAAATGAAGGAATGAGAAAACTTAAAATTATCCAAGGAAAATAGGATATCCAGAAGGGAAAAGGTGAATAAAAACTTTGGAAAAAGATGAAAAGTAGTTTCAAAGTGAAGTAAATACTGAAATATACTAATTTGCAAATTAAACTCAGAATGAAAGATATTTATGGAAAGATGCTGTCAAACGTGAATAGTCCTGAGTTGATTGACAAATCATTTGTAAGATTTGTTGAATGCGAAGGATAAAGGAAAGGTACTGCTGTGTCCTATAATTCAATTATTGAAACGGTCTGTATAAGGTTGAGAATGATTGCAGAAGTGATTGTTGGAGTACTGCAATAGATATACCAGGAAAAGTATATGGTAAGAATTTCATGAGAGAGTAAGACAAAATGACAAAAATACTGATTAGGGAAAAACTATGTGGATTGATACAAATTGGAAGGAGTGTGGGTAAGGACTCTGAACGGTGGAAAAGTGAGTACAGGGTGTGAGTCTTCAACTTGTCTGCTGTGATTTCATTACACTTGGAGGAAAGATGGAGTAGAATATCAGTACAAAACAGTTTTGCAACTCAAGTTTAATCTTAATTTACATTCCTGAAGGAGGAGGATGTGACTGTATTCCTCCTGTTTATGACAAGGTTTGTCCACGTAGCCAATAACTAAGCCAGGAGATAGGACAGGACCAATCTGAAAAAAAATTAGTAATGCCAATGTCAGTAAACAACTTTGTCACATTGGACCAGCAGTCCAGCCATAATCCCAACCATGATCATGGACATGTGGCCATAACCTCAGGGGCAGCAAGGAAAACTCCTACCAACAAAATGCAATCCAGCATTGAATTTCTTGCCAGGGTGCACACAGCAGGGTTGACTTGGACTAGAGAAGCTTTATTGTTTGTAGGGACTTTGCTCTGACATGACGGGTTGCGGAGTTTATGCAACCTGCTTGAATTCAGAGAATTCTCTATTCTGAAAACTTGACCAATCATCCAGTTGACGAAATGATCCTTAAGTTTATAATACAGAAAACAGGATGAAGGTTTTGCACTGGGGTAGACTCAAGGATCTCTTCTTCACACACAAATACCTCAGATGGGGCTGCTAAGATCTCCTTACATGGTTCTCCACCTTCCCAGGGGGACCAGATTCATACTAGGTATTTCGTTCTCTGGGGATGAGGCTACCTTATCTTGTTTAGAGGATTGGTTTCAGGCTGAGTCTGCCTCCATTTTGGCCCCAAGACTGAGGCTGGAACTATGCTTTCTCTCTAAAGAAAGTGAGCTATCCTAATATCTCCACAAGGGGAACACGCTCAGGAGACTGAGAATGCAATCACTTTCTATGCTACCGGGAGTGAGAAAAAAAAATCACCACATACGTAGAAGGTTCTTGAGTAGCCTCCCTCCTAAAGGGTTATGGAAGGACTGGGTGAGAGCATCTGCTTCTCTATACAGCAAATGACAGTGAAGATATTGGCAGTAGCAAATCTCCAACCTCACTGTCAGAGTGACAACACCAACATGGAAGGGTCTTGGAATGGATACAATAGTCTAAATCTGAAAAGTACAAACTGTCTGAGGAATTATTTAAGGACTTTGGGCGTTCTTGCTCTTTCTTTTTTTTTGGAGGCAGGAGACCAATGCATAAAAAGAGGAGGAATTAAATGATAAGGGGTGCAACGGAAAACATATTTCCTCTTTTTCTTAGCTGCAGTAGTCCTCTATCTTGATGTCATTTACCGTCAATGTCTTGGAGAGTGATGAAAAGAATCATTTTGTCACAAACAGTTCTGGAGCACTCGGAGGTCCATCATCGAACATCAAAGACAGTTTGTCACATTCACACAGGGCACTTTCCTTGGCTGGTGGCATGGGGGATTGCAACACACAAATTGATGGTACTTGTAACTTCTAGTGAGATTCACAGCGTAATAACATGGGTCGTATCTACACTGCACGATGTATGCATATTACGGGATGGAATTATTGTTCCAAGTAGGAACTAAGTTGAGAGTAAATGTGCGCCACAGTAATAGGATAAGAGTGAATGGAAACCAGTAAGATTGAGTAATGATTGTTAATATGGTTGGTTTAAGAAAGCAAGTGACTAATGAATATCTCTGTCAAGGAGTATATATAATTAATGTATGATGGTAAGATGATAGAAGAGATATCACAGAGTATGTGGAGCAAGGAAAGTAAGTTGTTTGTAAAGACTGGTAAAATGTTCTAATTGTCTCGGGAACCTTAGATGGGACTGAATGTATGAAGGCATTGTTGAACCAACTCCCCTTTATGGAAACAAACTGGGTATGTTGAATTTCCATGGTGCAAGTGGAGCGATCCTGACCAATGTGAATGCAGTCCTGGATTAGTGGAGTAAGTAATTGATGCTTTGTTAAATATCAGAGTAGAAGGATGTAAGATTTGAAAGGCCAGTTTAAAGTTTACATTGCTTGTGAAAGAGACTACTGTCTTGTGAATAACAAAAATGCTCATGGGGGAAAAGAGCGGTAAAATGCGCCTGGCCATGGTCTTTTCCAAAAAACTACTTAGGCGACCACATCTGCAAGCAGCCACGGAACCTTTGAACTCCAACCCCATGGGTTTCTACATCCACGACGCAAACTCGGGGAGAAGATTCCTAGTGGATACCGACGCTTCAGTCTCTATGTTCCCGCATACGAAGAACGACAACGGCTTGTGAGGATGGCGGTGAGGTGAAGAGATGTTACTGTTTGGAGAGGAGTTTTAATTCCATTATAAGTTCAGGAATATGAAATTAAGGAGTTGTCTCTTTTCTTTTTTAGTCTTTTATCTTGGCTTGACCCCGGTTGATGCTCAGAAGGTTGAATTTGTTTTTGCCTTTTCTTTGAGATAGTTGAGAAAAAATACAATGTTTGATCATTCCAAAGGTTTATGTTGCAATTTGTTATAGCTTTATATGTGTGATACTTTTCGGAAAAACTTTGTATGTTTACCCTTTTGGCACATATTTTTCTTAAGTAATGAAAAAAAGGTTTCCTCTGTCTCCTAATACCCGCCTGAAAACAATCCCTCCATCTTCTCTTAGTGCTGCCCCTTCTTAAGCTCCTGAAGCTCTTCAGTGGTGAGCTCATCTTTTTATCCCTCAATTAGCTCCTCTACATCATCATTGATGATCTTGAGGCCTATGAATTTTCGCAGAAACAATATCATTCACAAGACCCTCAGGCCCAGACCCTAAACCTTCAAAGTCTCCTTCAATAATGTTACAGTTTCTGGCTACAATTTCCTCTTCCTAGTCCGGTAAAAAGCCCCCTGTGAATTTTTATCTATGAGACTTACACAGTGGAGAATGAGGAAGTAGCTCTTGCAAACATTTTTTAGAGTCAACTCAGTGTATGGAATCACTTATAAGGACCTCTGAAACAGTAGTTTGCTTTGGTGTAAAGCTTCTTAAAATTTTAAATGACAAGAGGAGTCACGTTAAGGGGCAGCAAAAATTCCTCCAAGCTAGAGGGTGACCATGAGCAAAGTCCATGATAAGAAGGGTCTTCATTAGTAATTGTTTTCCTCTAAATATTCTCTTATACTTGGGCAAAACACTTGGTTCATTCATTAATTTATTTAATAAATGGTTTATCACCTAAGAATAACATTTAAATGTTTTTTTCTGAATATTTTTCTTCAAATCCTATGGATTCTCCGAGTGGTAGATTAGTAGAGGGTTTATTTTCAAATCCACGCTCACATAACTGCAAATAAGGGTTAGCCAGTCCTTCACTGTCTTGTGTCGTGGCAATGTCTCTGTTTTTGTGTGATATAGGTTCTATTAGGCATTTTCTTTTAAAATAGGACAGTCTCTTCACAATTAAACACATGTTGGGAATAAAACCCTTAGCATATACAAAATCATCAAACTCAGTAACAAATTCAGCAGCAGCGCCTTTACCAAAACTTGCAGTCTCCTCATTCTATGTATGACAGTTCTCTTCCTAAAGTTACCAAACTACAAAAAATGGTTTTGAACACTTCAATACTTTCTTTACTTGTTCTTATATCTTTTGAAAGATCAGCAGTTAACACCCTTTTCCTCTTACAAATCATAGCCTCAGAAACATTAATGCCTTCTAACTGTTTTCCATTTATCCAGATCAACAATAAAAAATAAATCAATTGCTTCAATGTCCCTGATTATTGTTTTGATAAATATTTCACTCCCTTCGAAACAGCTGATTTAATGGTATCTTTTTTTTTATCATTAGCCTTGAAATGGTTGTTCTTGCTATACTGTATGCTGATGCAAGATCATGATGCAGATACCGCTCTCATACTTTTCATTGATCTCTTCCTTATTTTCACCTTTATAGTGATGTTACCATTTTCCTTATTACTTGGCTTTTCTCTCTATCTTCTTAGGACTCTTAATTTATGAGTATATTAAGATATATCTTAACATCACAAAGACTATCCTACATGTAAATTCAGTTATAACATGGAATGTGCACTGAACCAAATCTACATGCTAATTGAGAGTTGGCTTTTGCTCCAAGCATGCACGGGGGTAAATGCAGGTACAAGGGATTCATCTTTGTCTATATGAGTTCTAACAAGTTTGCCATATTCCAAGCAATCCAGCATATAGAAAGAAACTTTCTTATCATAAAAACAACATATATGCTATTAAATGACATGTATTCCAAAGTGGATGTATACCGAGGTTTTATTATACTCGTTATTCCGTTTTCCCAGTTTTCAATGTCCGTAATTACATTATTCTTTCTATCATTTCAGATTTATGGATTTGGACCTGGATTTAGGATTTTGTGCAATATAGCGTGACTATAGGGCCTGTGGCGCCATTGAGTGTCCACGTGTAATTGGTGGGAAACAAAAGCTGAAGAGGTTGAACAGTACTAGGGAAGAAGGATGCCGGAATAGGTGTTGATTAAAAGGTTAAAAAGCAAGTGCAGCTAAGGACCAAAGGAACGCTGCAAAGACTTTAAGTATTACTTACAATGCATCATGTGCAGTGCACCGATGGCACTAACCTCCTATAGGGAATTACCATATTTCTGCTATTGAAAACACTTCTAAACTCTTTTTACCAGGTTATGCAGTTTCTCTTTACTGTCCCCAATCAGTACAGTATCATATGCAACCATGAACCATTCAATAAACGATATAAACTAATATTCTTATTCCACAATCATAAGCATATAGGACCCATCTCATCTGAGTGGACTGAACTCTATGCCCGAAAATATCTTTACTTGTAAACCCAAGCAATTATATTGATACATACATGCATACATATATGCACACAAATATGTATATACACACACACACACACTCACACATATATAGGCCTATATATATATATATATATATATATATATATATATATATATATATATATATATATATATATATATATATATATATATATATACGTTCAGGGTGTCCCAAAAATGTATACATATTTTAAATAATTGTAAATTTGGTGTTTATTATAGTTTTATTAATTCTAAAAATGTAAAAATATTTACAAGTATCATTTTATTGTTTTTTTTCACTGTATTTTCTCAAACTGACGTCCATTTTGATCAAGACACTGTGGACAACAATGGAATCAAACACACCATAAAACAATTCTGTTTGTATTTGGGTGCATTCATGTTCAATGGGTTCTCTTAATTCAGCAACTGTTGCAGGTTTCATAGCATAGACCTTGTCTTTTAGGTATCCGCATAAGATAAAGTCTAGTGCTGTGAGGTCTGGTGAACGGGGAGGGTAATCAACGAAACCCCTTTGTCCAATCCACCTGTTTGGTAAGATCTCATCAAGGAAGGATCTAATATCGCAATGGTAATGTGGAGGTGCCTCATCTTGCTGAAAATAAAACTCTTCATCTTCATAGTCTTCTCTAATGCTTGGCATGACAGACTGTTGCAGCAAGTTCAAGTTAATGGGACCAGAAACAGTAGCATAAAAAAAGAACAGTTCAATTAATCCTCTTGATGATAAACCACACCACGCTATAATGACATGGCGGTCGACAATAACATGTGGATTCTCAGGTCCCCAATAGGTACAGTTGTGACAGGTAATGGAACCATTTAATTTGAATGTGGCCTCATCATTCCACACAATCTTTGTTGAAAAATCTGGATTTTTTACACATTGTTAGTACCACTCCCAATACTGTACACTTCAGTTTGGATCATCATCATTAAGAGCATGGACTAATATTGGGATATTACTTTTCTAATGACAACGTTGCATAATGCGATGGACAGATGATTTTGAAATCCCAACCTCAATACAAGCCTGTCATACAGACTTTCTCGGACTTTGCTGAAAAGTTTCAAGTACTCTTTCTTCCTGTGTAGGGCTCGTTGATGATTGTAGTCTTCCGGAACGCTTTTGTGAACGTTCTGAATAGTTCCATCACCTTCAAACTTATCTGTAATTCGAATGATGGTAACTCACATTGGAGGTACTTTTTTATAGTCTTTCCTAAATTGTCTTTGTACTTCAACTGCATTTTCACACTTCCAGTAGCATTTGAGAATAAATTTTCTTTCTTTGAAGGTTAGTCTGGCTGTCATCATTGTGTTCAGGAATTGAATCTTCAAAATAAACACAAACAGTTCAATTATCAGCTATTTACAATTATTTAAAATATAGTCAAAATGCAGTGAGAAAAACAATAAAATGATACTTGTAAATATTCTTATATTTTTAAAATATTAAAATATAGATAAATTCCAAGTTTACAACTATTTAAATTATGTAAACATTTTTGGGACACCCTGTATATATATATATATATATATATATATATATATATATATATATATATATATATATATATATATATATATATATATACGAATGTGTTGAGGTGGTTTGGCCATGTTGAGAGAATGGAAAATGGCTGTCTGCTAAAGAAGGTGATGAATGCAAGAGTTGATGGGAGAAGTACAAGAGGAAGGCCAAGTTTAGGTGGATGGATGGAGTGAAGGAAGCACTGGGTGATAGGAGGATAAATGTGAGAGAGGCAAGAGAGTGTGCTAGAAATAGGAATGAATGGCGAGAGATTGTGACGCAGTTCTGGTAGGCCCTGCTGCTTCCTCCGGTGCCTTGGATGACCGCGGAGGTAGCAGCAGTAGGGGATTCAGCATTATGAAGCTTCATCTGTGGTGGATAATGTGGGAGGGTGGGCTGTGCCACCCTAGCAGTACCAGCCGAACTCGGCTGAGTCCCTTGTCAGGCTAGGAGGAACATAGAGATAAGACATCCCCTTTTTTGTTTCATTTGTTTGATGTCGGCTAACCCCCAAAATTGGGGGAAATGCCTTGTTATATATATATATATATATATATATATATATATATATATATATATATATATATATATATATACAGTATATATACATTATATATAAATATATATATATATATATATATATATATATATATATATATATATGTGTGTGTGTGTGTGTGTGTTTGTGTGTGTATGTATATACCACTTAAGGAGTGGGTTAGCATTCACTATCTGCCAGTTGAATCGCCCTGCTGCACTGGCTTCCCTGCCCAAAAAATTTGAGCCTACCCAAATCTTGAGGGGACTGCAGACCCCTGTCTCATACGCCTATGTCCACAACTTACTAATTATACCCACAGTTATTTGTCTGAACTTTCAAGCCACTCCAGCCATAACGATGACGAACAACCATGCGAACAATACATCTCTAGGTTAGACTTACTTTTCCAAAAAAATAATTCTGCTCACATTCGCTTAATGTATTCCTTTCTCTCATCATAAAAAACTTTTGATCCATTTTAATAGCCTATCATCTATTCCATATTATATCAACACCCTTCATATTGCCTCCATATTACCCTCCATAATATTTCAAAACAAACTCCTGATCCCTGCAATATCTTCCTTGTTCAAGCCCATACTGTTCTCCTCTATATGTATCTGTCACATGTTTAATTTCTCACTCAGAAAATACCACCATACAAATTCCATGGAGAAGTAAAGATATTTCAATTTTATACATCATGCCAATTATTTATCTCATCCCATTCCTTTGAAACATTTTTTCTCATCCAGACATGACTTACAAACCCTGATGTGCCACTATATCATGCAACACGCCAACTATTGCTTTGAAACATTTTTCTCATCTAGAATTAACTTACAAACCCTTGTCTGCCACTCTATCACACTATCACCACCACATTGCAGCATCTCACTTGTGATCCAATCAACTAAGTGAATCTTTTCTTTCTTCTATCTCTTAGTCATCTTCCTTACACCAACAACAGTCACCTGCACAAGCAGCCTTACATTAATCATATCAAGTTTTCAATACTCAGCTGACTCTTCTACTATCTATATTCAACAATTCTTCATAATACTAAGCACTGGCTCAGGATTGCATTCAAGTCCGACAGCATACGTCCAATTAAATCAATTATACTGAGAGCCAATTGTTAATTACTTATTGTCTCTCAGTAAAAAACAATTTCTTATCCTTTCATAAGGTTCTTATTCACTTCCTACTCTTGGTTTTGTTACTGACCATCTTTTTCTTTCTGAATTGATTCTTGATCACTTATCCATTCTCTTGTATAACTGCATCTACGCTTCTCTTTTACAGTATTGTGTTGCTGCACTTTAAATAATTTCCAATTTTCCTATGCACTTAACTCTCTACCTACTATCTTTAACCAATTTTCCTACTCTTTCACCCAAAATCAATCCCCGCTGTTCCTATGATGTAGGGAATCATAAAATGTTCCAATCTACTATTAACCCAGGGCTAAAGATTATCCAATTTCTCCCTATGTGTTCTTCACATTTTCTTCTGATCCAACTCTCTAGTCTTCATTACGTTTACAGCTTTGGTTTCATACATTTCTCTCCAAAGGAAAACTTTGATAGGCACATTATGGATATTTTTCTTTACACGGGATATTAACAAAGAATCATGCTTATGATAAAAAAACCAGAGCTATTGCAAAGTTTGTGATATCTGGTCTTTCTGATTTTATTACAGAATAATATATCACAATAGCCTGGTTTGTCCAGTCATAGCACGGCAGGATTATAAAGGATTATAAACTACATTGCTCTGCATATTTATAACCATCCAATCTCCTTATCACAAATCCAAAAATATACTTGTTTAACGGAAGAGAGTACCAAACCCTTCGAGCACAATAGAGAGCAGTATTATTTGTCCACTCAGGTATGTTATTGGAAGACCAGAACCTTGTACCAACCGTGTTTCACACAATTGTACATAATTCCTTTTGTATATATTATGCTTGTATCTTCGCTCTTCCCTCGCACTAAAACGAACATGAAAATTCATGTCTGGTTTTTCCTCTGTGATATTGTCTGTCTTGTGAACTTGTTATGTCCTGTTGCCTTGAGGTTTTGTATATAAGGAGAGTGTTCCACAATAATATAACTCAGTCGTTTCCAATCTGCCTTTGAGTTTACACCCTTACTCGGCACCGTCACATTGGTGACCCCGGAAGTCGACTCACTCCCACTGCCTTCCACCCCCACCTCCCTCGCCCCTCCATCGTTGGTAATATGACGGAGACTACATCAGTTGGCGCCGCGGCCGCCCCATTGAAACTTTCACCGCTCGCCACCGGAGAGGCGTTTGCTTGGTTTCAACGCGCTGAAGTCCACTTTCGTATCAGGGGCATGACTCGCTCAACCACCAAAGCGGATTATGTTCTCGCGGCGATACCCGAGGACACCTTCCCAGAAATATCCGACTGGCTTTGTGAACAAGGAGACACCCCAATAGCGTATGACGCCCTCAAATCATACCTTCTGCAGCAGTACTCGCCGTCGCCAGCCGCCCGTATAGCAAAACTTTTTCAGCTCTCGCAACAACCGTTGGGGGACCAAATGGCTTCGCTTGCCCTCAGGGAAATGACCAGTATCGCTCGCCTTCAACCTGCAGCAGACGGCTCTCCTCGTGAGGTGAACCTACTCCGTGCCCTTTGGATACGCCGTTTACCTGAACCTGTACGCGCTGCCATACCCGATGTCGATAGTTTACCCATAAAGGACTTGATGACCAAAGCCGACGCCCTTATGGACAGCCACTTCAAGACCTCCATCAACACCTCCACCCCTGACGACGAGGATGCCTATTCAACGTCAACCGAAGCTGACATGAATGCCGTAGGACATACACGCCTACCCCGTGAGGTGCCGAAGCGGCGACACAGCCGCCCACCACCCACCAATCGCTCGCGCCCCAACGAACGACTTCTACAGCCACTTACTACCTCCCATCCGCCGCAGTTTTGCTACTACCACTTCAGATTCGGGGCAACCGCGAAGAAATGTGCCAAAGATTGTCAGTGGGCAAAAAACGTGTAAGCAGGCCATCGCTTGTGGCGGTGGCCTCCCATGTTTCTAATCTGTTCTTTTTACAGGATGCAGGAACGGGCGTGCGATTTTTGGTAGACACGGGTGCTTGTCGTTCTCTTTTGCCAAGGAAACTCTTCAAGGCACAACGTAGTCTGTCTACATCTGCCGACGTCCGCTTGGTAGCTGCCAATGGATCTGCGATACCCACCTACGGTTACGAGAACCTCACATTATCGTTCGGAAACGGTAAATTCAATTGGAAGTTTCTCGTTGCTGACGTCACCATGCCAATCCTCGGTGCGGATTTCCTCTCTCATTTCCACCTTCTGGTCGATGTCGCCCACCGACGATTGGTCAATGCAGACTCGTACTTGTCGACACCTCTTCAACATGCCCCCTCTAACCTCGCTCTCCACATCAGCGCACCCACGGATGCCTACGCCCACCTCCTCACGTCGTACCCGGAAGTTTTCCGTCCAGAACTTCGCCAAACGCCCACGGTTCCTGCCAAGAATGGTATTTATCACCATATCAAGACGACGGGACCCCCAGTCTTCGCAAAATTCAGACGTTTGGCACCGGAACGATTGGCAGCCGCCAAACAGACGTTCGCCGAAATGGAGAAAATGGGCCTTTGCCAAAAGTCCTCCAACCCATGGTCGTCACCCTTACACATCGTTCTGAAGAAAGACGGCTCCCTCCGTCCGTGCGGGGATTACAGGCGCCTGAACATGCAAACAGAACCAGATCACTACCCCCTCCCAAACATTGCCGATGTAACCTCCTACCTGCACAAAGAGAAGGTTTTCTCTACGCTCAACCTCTTGAAGGGGTATTATCAGGTGCCTATGAACCCAGAAGACATCCCCAAGACCGCCATCACCAGTCCGTTTGGCACATACACCTTCAATTACTCCTGTTTTGGCCTTCGTAATGCTGGGGCAACGTTTCAACGTCTCATGGATGGCATCTTAGGGGACCTCCCTTTCTGTGTATGTTATGTGGACGACATACTTGTGTTCTCCTCCTCAAAAGAGGAACACCTCCATCACCTGCGCATCGTGCTCGACCGCCTGTAACAAAACGGCCCTGTAGTCCGGTACGACAAGTGTACCTTTGGCGCCAACTAAGTGTCGTTCTTAGGGCACCGTATCACTCCTGAAGGAGTCCATCCCCTCCCTGAGAAGGTAGCAGCCATTCAGAATTTCCCCGCGCCCTCGACCGTCAAAGCTCTGCAGGAATTCTTGGGCATGATCAACTATTATCACCATTTTCTGCCAGCCATTGCCGCCACTCTTGCTCCCCTCTACGCCTCCCTCAAGGGCAAGCCAAAGGACCTGAAGTGGGGTCCCCTTCAAGAAGCAGCCTTCTGCAATGCAAAGAAGGCCCTATCAACTGCTGCGGCTCTCACTTTTCCTATCCCACACGCCCCTCTCCTTCTTTCCACCGATGCCAGCAACGTCGCTATTGGTGCAGTACTCGAGCAGGTGGTCAAAGGCTCACCCCGCCCATTGGCCTTCTTCAGCAGAAAAATCGGGTTATTCTACCTTCGATCGAGAATTGCTGGCGGTGCACTTGGCTGTCCGTCACTTTCGCCATTTCTTAGAAGGTACGCCCTTCGTCATTCGCACAGACCACATGCCTCTGGTGCACGCCTTCACTCGACAGTCTGACGCCTGGTCCGCCCGTCAACGCCGACATCTCTCCGCCGTGGCTGAATACAATTGCACCCTCCAATACGTCCCTGGGAAAATGAATCCCGTTGCCGATGCCCTGTCAAGAAACACGTTGGCTGCCGTTCAACTGGGATTGGACTACAACGCCCTGGCTGAAGCCCAACGACAAGATCCAGAGTATCAAGCTTGTAGGACATCCTGCACGTCCCTCCGTTGGGAGGATTTTCCCCTCGAAGACTCCAACACCACCCTCCTCTGTGACGTCACTACTGGTAGACCGCGACCTTGGATTCCTGCTCCCATGCGCCGACAGGTGTTTGATCTCATCCACGGCCTTTCACATCCCTCGTGCCGTTCCACTGCACAGCTGCTGAAGGCAAAGTTCATTTGGCACGGCATTTCTAAGGATGCTAAGGATTGGGTCCGTGCCTGTACTTCTTGCCAAACTTCCAAAGTACATCGACACACGGATTCAGGAGTGGGCACCTTTCCTCAACCTCAGCGTCGTTTCGCACACATTCACGTCGACGTTGTAGGCCCCCTACCCACATCACAAGGACATCGTTACCTGTTTACCGTCATCGACCGCTCCACACGTTGGCCTGAAGCCATTCCCATGGAAACTGCAACGTCCGCCTCATGTACATCTGCCTTACTCTCTGGATGGATTTCAAGGTTCGGTATCCCTGAGCATATTACTTCTGACAGGGGAACCACTTTCACCTCTCAATTGTGGACGTCATTAGCGAATCTCCTGGGCATCACCCTACATCAGACAACGGCTTACAACCCCGCTGCCAATGGAATGGTTGAACGTTTTCATCGCACCCTCAAAGCAGCTTTGATGTCTCGCTGCAAGGATTGCAACTAGTTTACTCAGCTTCCCTGGGTCCTCCTGGGACTAAGGACCACTCCTACAGACGCCCTCGACGTCTCAGCAGCTGAAATGGTGTATGGCAACCCGTTGGTCGTCCCTGCCGAATTTTTTCCTTCTACAACCTCCTCCGACGATCTCCAGCACATACGTCACGTCGTGGGAAAATTTACTCCGTGCCGCCAGACTTACAAGCCCCCAGTGAAGCATCACATACCAATGGACTTGCACTCTGCAAGGCACGTCTTCCTGCGCAATGACACCAGCAAGCCACCACTAACGCCCCCTTACACGGGCCCTTTCCTTGTGATCCGACGCAGTCCAAAAGCATTCCTCCTGAACATTTGGGGCAAAGAAGACTGGGTCTCCATTGATCGTCTAAAACCTGCTTATCTTCTGCCCGATGACCCGTCTACAGTTCGCCTCTCTAGATCAGGGCGCCCTATTTAACATGTACAGTATGTCATTTTTAGGGGGGGAGCCATATACCAACCGTGTTTCACACAATTGTACATAATTCCTTTTGTATATATTATGCTTGTATCTTCGCTCTTCCCTCGCACTAAAACGAACATGAAAATTCATGTCTGGTTTTTCCTCTGTGATATTGTCTGTCTTTTGAACTTGTTATGTCCTGTTGCCTTGAGGTTTTGTATATAAGGAGAGTGTTCCACAATAATATAACTCAGTCGTTTCCAATCTGCCTTTGAGTTCACACCCTTACTCGGCGCCGTCACAACCTCGTAAGCCTAATCCTCATATTTACTTAAATGCAATATGTATGGTCAAATTGATAATTGATTCAATGTACTGTATATAATTGAATATATGTATGCTGAACTGGCAAATTTATTCGAAGTACAGTAATTCCTTGACTACAGCAGGTGTTACAGTCAGGTGCACCGCCTCCCCACCACAGTAGCTGAAAAACTGATGAGTAGAAACAGAAATCTAAGATAATTTTCTTTCATAACTTTTATAATTTGTCATATTTCCTTCATCATTATAAAGTCAATCTTTTATAAACTCCACAAGCACTCTCACAAACACTTCATATACACTGTAAACTAAAACTTTAATTGACTATAGACACATACTTAGGCATATATACAGTATATATATATATATATATATATATATATATATATATATATATATATATATATATATATATATATATATATATATATATATATATATATGTATATATATATATATATATATATATATATATATATATATATGTGTGTGTGTGTGTGTGTGTGTGCAATCATTGCACATTTTTTCTTCATCTCATTTATGGCCAAATGGATATTTTAGAAACTTGTTACAATGGTGTACCCATGCCATAGATTTGACCAGGTGTTGCAAGGAGTTTTGCTTACAAAGTGCTTTGAAAGCAGAAATAACGCTTTGATCCATAAAGCGGTAAGAATTATACCTGTATACCTTCATACAACAGAATGATCACATAGCCTTTGATCCATTAGGAAAAGCACTGTAGAATCAAGGCCTTTTCAGGCAAGATAAAGCTTGACTTTGGGAGGAAGCTCTGGTGAAACCAATCCGATGTCAATGCTTTCGTTATCCAAGCCTTTTTTTTTTGTGTATCTAATGCACTTGCAGCAGGGTTTTATTTTAGTTTTTGAGGGCCATTGTGGTTTTGAACTCATAAATGAATAAGTGCTGGCTTTATCATAAAACCCACATCATTTCCATTCATTATAAAAGCAATCTTTGTAAGCCTTAAATCCAGGGGTTATATCCTCTTCCTTCATAATGAAAGTCTGAGATATTATATGTTTCCACAAGAGGCCAGCCTCATCCATATTGAAAACTTGTTTATGCGAATAACACATTACCTCAATGATGATCAGGAACGTCTCATTTACATACCCATCAGTAGCCAGTTTGTCAGCAGAGGCAGTTTCACCATGCAGGAACACACTTTTAAGGTTGAACCATTTTTGAAATTTGCTAAACCAGCCCTTGCTTGCATTAAAATCTGTTGTTTTGGTAGGAGATGCTCAGGGTCATTGTCCATAAACTTTCCATATAGTTGCAAGGCCTTCTTGCATATGATGTTGGTATCTAGTGCAATGTTTTATTCCTACAGTCACTCATCCAAAGGGCTAAGGCAGACTACATATTGAAGGAAGTGACCTTCCTTTCCTCTGTTTTGTTAAAAGTGACCATTTCTGCCTTACTTATTTTCTTTTCATCCTTCTTGATCATCAATATGTAACTTCAATGGTGAGTGTTCCGGTTTTAATATTTTCTTTTTTTATAGCTAAAGATGTGTCTACAGTGGAATTACCAGTATGATTTACTTTAAAAAAGTTTATGGGTAGTATGTTGGTCAGGGCGCTAGCCAACCATTGAGATACTACCGCTAGAGAGTTATGGGGTCCTTTGACTGGCCAGACAGTACTACATTGTATCCTTCTCTCTTGTTACGGTTCACTTTCCCTTTGCCTACACATACACCGAATAGTCTGGCCTATTCTTTACCGATTCTCCTTCGTCCTCATACACCTAACAAGAATGAGGTTACTAAACCATTCTTCTTCACCCAAGTGGTTAACTACTGCACCGTAATCGTTCAGTGGCTATTTTACTCTTGGTAAGGGTAGAAGAGACTCATTAGCTATGGTAAGAAGCTCTTCTAGGAGAAGGTCACTCCAAAAACAAACCATTGTTCTCTAGTATTTGGTAGTGCAATATCCTCTGTACCATGGTCTTTCACTGTCTTGGGTTAGAGTTCTCTTGCTTGAGGGTACACTCGGGCACACTATTCTATCTAATTTCACTTCTTGTTTTGTTAAAGTTTTTATAGTTTATATAGGAATTATTCATTTCATTGCTGTTACTGTTCTTAAAATATTTTACTTTTCCTTGTTTCCTTCCCTCGCTGAGCTATTTTTACTGTTGGGGCCCCTGGGCTTATAGCATCCTGCTTTTTCACCTAGGGTTTTAGCTTAGTAAGTAATAATAATGATAATATTAATAATAATAATAATCATAATAATAATAAAAATAATGATAAAAATAATAATAATAATAATAATAATAATAATAATAATAATAATAATAATAATAATAATAATAATAATAATTAAGAGTGCTGAGCGTTTATAAGAATAACGGCCTACGTCCATAAAGCTTCTCCTTTCCTTAAGCCTGTCGAGGGAGTTTCATGTTCTCCACTATAGTAAGAATTTCTTTGTGATACTTGGCTTCACTACCTTAAGCATTAGAAGGTGCAGAACGATTAACTGGGACCATAGGAGTTGAAAACAATTCACAATTTTACCCAAAAATAAAAAAAGATATACCACATTACCATGCAACATAGATAAAGATGTGAAGCTATGTCATGTACATATGCAAAAAAGCAAACTGGAACTGACAATGTGGGATATTAAATGCTGCAATTTGCTAGTGCTACAGCGGTGGTTGGACAGCCCATCAGAGGACATAATACTGATCAGTGTGCTCCAATTAGTTGTATCTCGTCTACCAGCCAATAATGTGCCTTGTACAAAATCATCTGAGCAAGCTGGGCTGTTCTCTCCACACTTCCTGAGTCTCGTTTTTCCGTACAGATGCACGATTCTTTGTGTCATCTATGCCACACAGCATATTTTAGGTAGTAGGTTGGCCAGGGCACCAGCCATCTGTTGAGATACTACCGCTAGAGAATTATTGGGTCCTTTGACTGGCCAGACAATACTACATAGGATCCTCCTCTTTAGTTACGGTTCACTTTCCCTTTGCCTTCACACACACTGAGTAGTCTGGCCTATTCTTTAAAGATTCTCCTCTCTCCTCATACACCTGACAACACTGAGATTACCAAACAATTCTTCTTCACCCAAGGGGTTAACTACTGCACTGTAATTGTCCAGTGGCTACTTTCCTCTTGATAAGGGCAGAAGAGACTCTTTAGCTATGGTAAGCAACTCTTCTAGGAGAAGGACACTCTAGTCTTGGGTAGTGCTATAGCCTCTGTACCATGGTCTTCCACTGTCTTGGGTTAGAGTTCTCTTGCTTGAGGGTACACTCGAGCACACTATTCTATCACATTACTCTCCCTCTTATTTTTTTTAAAGTTTTCATAGTTTATATAGGAAATATTTATTTAAATGTTAAAGTTCTTGAAATGTTTTATTTTTCCTTGTCACCTTTCCTCACTGGGCTATTTTCCCTGTTGGGGTCCCTGGGCTTATAGCATCTTGCTTTTCCATCTAGGGCTGTAGCTTAGCAAATAATAATAATAATAATAATAATAATAATAATAATAATAATAATAATAATAAACTAATTAACTGTGAACATAGTATTTTTGCTACCGAAGCAAATTTCTCCACAACAATAGCTCAGAAAAAAAATCATAAATGGTTTTATACATGTAAAATATTTTCATGCTAGTTTGGCCCATTTAGATTTTATTTGCACTTACATGACAAAAGTCAATACTGCTATAAACTTATTTAGGAGAATGTAACTTACTTATTTTATTGTAGTGTAAGGGTAAACTGTACATACTGCGTACATCCAGTACTTTAGCGTTTATGTCATACGTATTACCAACTGTTGTTGTTGTTGTTGTTGTTGTTGTTGTGGTATTAAAGCCAACACTTGTTGTTGGCACGGGTGTTGGCTTTAATACCCCAACAACAACAACAACAACAACAGTTGGTAATACAAATGACATAAACGCTAAAGTACTGGATGTACGCAGTATGTACAGTACTGTATGTATGAATATACAGTAGGGTATATTGTACAACTTTACATTTATTAGAAATTTATGTAAACTCCTGCACTTCTCTCTGTGCATTCACTTATTAGACAAGGTGTTTGTCCTGAAAAAAAAAAGGAACATGGGACCTGAGTTACATTTTTTGATGGACAAAAATGTAACCTAAGGTTGTTAGAGTACCTAGGATTTAAGGTCAACAGTTCTGAAAGGATTTGGTTGAGCAAGGCCAGCTCATCATTAAACAATGGCAGTACATCGGATGGATGGGCCCTGACATAGGAGATTACAACATTCATAGTGGTCATTCCACTGTGATGTAACCCTCTTCCAGTGTGCCAAACTGGGAAGCTCCACATAGAAGATGACCTATATCAAATCCTCCATAAGTACAGCTTCAGAGCCTACAGCATATTTCCTTTTGATTTGCAATGGAGTTACCCATCAACAACCACCTCAAGAGAACACTCTTGAATGTTATCATGTACTGTACATGCACAGTAACACTTTTTAATCTATTTCAGGGAGAGAGATCTGTACAGTACACTAGTTTCAAATTATTACATTTTTATCATCTATTTGAGAGAGAGAGAGAGAGAGAGAGAGAGAGAGAGAGAGAGAGAGAGAGAGAGAGAGAGAGAGAGGGGGGGGGGGGGGGGCGCTACAGTTATAACATCCAGATGTCTGAATCCTCAGTAGATACCAAGAAATAATGTTTGTTTTATTTCATTATATGTCTGGCACCAATACAGTGGTAATGCATGATGGTACCGCACAGTACAAAACTCACGAAAACCCAACAAATGTCTGGTATGTAGAGGACTGTACAAGGGGTTAATGTGTTATATATGCAACAGTTTACTGTATTTATATTTACTAATTTACTTGATTAATTTCTAGGCCCATAAATAACCATTTAAAGAAAATAAAAACAGAAACAAACAAAATGTATCCGGCAGCAGAACCCCACAATATAGATTTACATATGATATATTCCTACATCCTCAATGGACTCAGGACGTAATAGGTAAACCGCAATATGGCGAAGTATTACTACTACCCATATCTATAAGTTCATCTTCATACTTTTTCGCTGTGACATTTGCCAAATGAAACTTGTATCAGTGCTTATAGGTCCTGTGGCAGAAGATAAGCCTGCGATAAAAGTGATAATTATATGCTTTTTCTCAAATTTACTGACCAACACCTAATCATCCCAAACTTTCTGTTGATATATGAGAGACTATTTTTCAGGTGTATGCAGTAGGAGACTATGAATCCACTTGCAGCTAAGTACAGTAAATGAATTATGAGAGGATCACTCCTATACTAATTGATTTACACTGGCTGCCTACTAAAGGAAAAATTGAGTTTGAAATATGTACAATAATCCATCAAGTTATTAGAACTGGACATCCAAAATATTTAAGAGAATTACTACATACTGTGCAGCTAACAAATTGTGTTGACACAAGAATAGGTACAGATGGTTTCAAATTATTGGAGCCAAGATATATATCTACTATAGGTTATAGAGCTTTCAAATAAACGGCCCCAAGACTAAACAATTATCTCCCACTAGACATCTGAAAGACTGAAGATATTAAGGCTTTCAAGAGGAAACTGAAGACTCTTGTTATCTAAGTGCTTCGGTAATGTGGATTTGACAATAAACGAGCAATACACGGTGTGAAATACTGAATGCCAATGGAATGTAAATGATAAAATGAATTACGATAGGTCCTGTAGGGAATGGGGTTCCCCTGCAGTATATGACCAGAAAAGCTACCCTTAAAGTAAACTAAGTACAGTTTATTGCAAATAAAAGCATACTTGAGACCAGATACTTAAATTGTAATCCACAGTTATGAATATTATCCGGTTGCAGATCCAATTTTGGCAGTTTTTAATTTGGTCCTCAGCTTTGGAGAGACATAAATGTCCCCTTGCAGCTACCAATCATGACTGATCTTTAAATGCATGGCAATAAAAAAAAAATGTACAGTACTCAAAGGTTTTCTCCTTTCTTCACCAATTAATATAGAACTGGATTTTTCTTAGCTACCAAAATAAAATAAAATAATGAATTGTTGTGTAAAATGACACAGGGTAAGGCTTTTATTTCCAATGCTTTAAACAAATGAATATAGAACTGGATTTTTGTTTTATCCTCAAAATATAATCAAATAATGAATTGCTTTGGAAAATGGGGTAAGGCTTTTATTTTCAATGACTTCAAATTTTCTATTTCTTTAATGACTAACAAATATATGTGTTGGATAATTATAATATTTTTTTTTTATTAAAACAAAAAGGGTTTGATTTATATTTTTATAATTTCTGTGTACAAATCTCATTCAGTTTCTTCAGATGGAATCTGGTATTACTAAGAAGAGCCTTCACTGGTTTCTATACATCAATAATGATAAAACAGATCATTCTACTTCAAAGGATATTATTAAGACTGATTTTTTAAGTCAATAGATTCATTCACTGAAATTTCGTATATCTTATATAAGATAGCCCTACATGTGTTTGTGGATATAGCAACTGTAATGCCTTCCTATGTCAACAAAAAGGACAAAGTCTTACTCTATAATAACTCATTGACAAAGTTTCATTTTCTGCTTCTACAAAAATATTGATCTATACAAATATTTAGAATATTGGAACCTAAGTGTGATACAGAGTAAGTTTTCAGACTGATTAATACCTAAATAACAAAATTCCTTTTCACAAAAGGAAACATTTTATTTTGCACTTTGAAAATATTACTGGAAATATATACTACATTTGTAAGTACTGTGAATATATACTTATATGTGTACAATACTAGAAAGAAAATTAAGTTTTGCATTGCATGAATGATAAAATGTAAATGTTTTTTTTTATTTGGGGAGGGGGCTCAAAAATATTGTTTCCTTTAACAGAAAAATTTAAAAAGAAGGAAGCTGTACATGTTTTGTTGACAGTTGTCAACACTTTGCATATATATGGATTTTTCCTAGATAATACATCACTGATTTCAATGGGTCTAAATCTGAGCTCTTGGAAGCTTAATTTAACAGTAATGTACGACATAAACTCTGTTATCTGGAAAGATCTACTGCAATACTTATCACCTTTCCTCAAGTCGAATGACCAGCTGCTTAGCACTAAAAAACATCAAAATGCCTGATACTGCAAAATTTATCAAGGCTAGGTTAACAACATATCGATCAGTTATAATTAACCCTTTGACAGAATTCTCAAGAAAAAGGAAAACCATTGTAGATTAATACAATGCATAACCTCGTAATTAACAGAATAAAAAATCTTTAAATTTTATTATACATGTATCCCTTATCTCAGCTCATATGTATTTCATATATTCATGTTTCATTGCTAATTTCCTACTGAAACAGATTTGTCTGTAAAAATATATGCAAAACACATACTGCAGCATTTTGAAAATTGAAGGCCATCTTTTTAGTATTAGAATGTTATACTACTAATCCAAGGATATATCTATTTAGAATAGGTAACTTCAATATAAACTCAATTTATCCTAGTAACTTATAGACCCCTTTTTATGTTTGGCACATCCCTTTCTCACTTAAAACTAAAACATTTATGCATCTCATCCTTTCTTTCCACATCCGTCAAAAAAAAAGAGCAGTGGCATTAGAGCGATGTTTCACTGGCTGTAGAAATCATCTGAGGTGCTTGGTGATTAGGATCATCTTCAAGAGATGCTATTTTCTGCTTCAAAATGCGAACCTGTTGGGAAAAAAAAAAAAATCTGTTAAAAAGTTTCAAGGTACAATACAAAAATTGAAGCAAAAGCTTCTGTCTTAATTTATCTTTTTTTTCATGTTTCATTGACACATACCTATCACTTTGTAACTAAAACTGATCAAAAGAAGTTGACCTGAAAAAAAACTTCCCAAAAAGTTAAATATTGCCAACCATAAAATATTATTTTACTCTGAGTATGAGATAATGCATACGCATAGATGTAATAAAACAACCAGCCATAATATACCAACTTTCGAGGTTTTAGATGTCATTATTATCCAATTGATAATCATTGCCAGGTTTTTAATAGTATGTAAATTTTATTACATCCACGGTTAATAATTAAAATGTCAAAATTACTTACAATTCTCAACTTAATTGTATGGTAAAATATTTTCATGTGATTTAAATGAGCATTACTGATATGGGTGTTTGAGATACACCACGTTTATTACTATTAGAATATGGAAGGAAGTTGAACAGCCACAATAAGATGACTGCAACAATAAGATTGATTCTGACCTGGTTGACAGTGCTAAGATGTCTGAAAGTAAAGGAGGCAATAAAAGTGAATTGGTTACTACTTAGCTCCTGTACATTTCGAAAAATATCCAGAAATCTGGAAAGGCCATTCCAAAACTTTCTTGACAACACTGAATACATTTAGCACACTTGAGTAATTAACATACTTCATTAGATATATCAAGAATAAAGCTCCAAATTCCTGAATACTTTCAAAAAGAGAAAGCAACACTATTTAGGGATAAATCACATAAAATGGATATTACATTTCATGCTAAGAAAATGGGGTATTCTTCAGTGGTCGACAAAACCAAAAGAAGTGATTTTAGTTATTTAATTATGTCTTGTTAGTAAGGCTCAAGAGCCCCAAACATCTCGGTCTTAGCGTATACAGTATGATAAAGTACTTAAGTATCTAAAAGGAATTATTCCCTTTTCCTGAATATCAATGTTTTGGAGTAATATCTTGACACATCAGGTGTTACTTTGCATAGAAGATCATTGCTTCTTTGCTTGTAAACATCAAAGGTTTCAAGGTTGAAAATGACCGGCAAATGCATGGGACAGGTAACTGCTCAGTTGCCCAATACCTTAGAGACCAAACATATACGCATATGAGTAGCACCTAAGCAACATATGAATCCAATCAAGGTATTTACTGTTTACTGATTGATTGATTATCATTTATCTGGCATCCTGATATCTAAGGTCATTGACGCCGATATTATTTGTTATAAATAAAGAAATAAATAAATAAATGATAATTCAATTAAAAACAATAAAAGCAAAAACATCCATAAAAAAGTTAAATGACTTTCAGAAGACCTGCTTCTGAAATAAATATAAAAATACCACTAGTATGGTACGACACATCATGTCCGAGAATCTTGGTCAGGATGGACCTGCCATCCTCACCACGAGCCTCAAACAGATGTCTATTTCTTTCAGTACTATTAGTGGAGCATTCAATCAACAAATGTCTTACTGTCAAGGATACCAAACAGTCGCAGCAATATGGTTGCTGTTCGCCATTTAGCAGAAACTCATGAGTCAACCGAATGTGACCAATGCGGAGATGACAAAGAGACATCTTCCACATTTGGGGCATCATATTATACCTCCAAGGAGATATGACATTTGTTATTTCTCTCATTTTATTGCCATCTAGACTATCCCAGTGTTTTTTCCAATTATCATAGAAATCATTACAGGGAATGGGATACCTTCTTGGTAGCAACTCGGATGCAGCATTCTTTGCCAGTGAATCTGCCTTCTCATTCCCAGACACACCTACATGGGGTGGAACCCAACAAAATCAAACTGTTATACGTCTCAGTCCAATAATAAAAAGCCATTCTACATTCCTTAAAACTAAAGGGTTACTAAAATCTTCTAAAGCTTGAAGGACACTCCTTGCATCACTGAAAAGGGTAAAATTACCCTCCTCCTCCAACGCTATTTTCTCCATAGCGGTTAGTACGCCATACAGTTCGGCAGTAAATATGGAAGCTGTTAGAGGAAGTGCACCTCTACAATTAAAACCATTACTATATACTCCAAGTCCAATGCCAGCATCAGATTTGGAGCCATCAGTACATACAAAAGTTGATTCCCTGTGTTCTGCAACATGTTCCATAAAAAAAGATCAGGCTTCTAAGTCAGTCATATTCTTTTTAACACCAATAAAATATTTAAAAAAAAAAAAAAAAATCTCAGGTAATTTCCACGGAGGAGTTGAAGTACCTTACTTCTAATTATATCAAGACTGTTCAATAAATGTTTCACCCGAAAACCATAAGATTGAGGAGATTTTGGGTACATCTCAAAGTATGTTGAATGCCTTAAAAGGCTAGCAGTCTGAGTGGCTAAGGTATTACGGCATCTTTGCAACCTAAACCAATACCGAACAATAGAAGACTTTCGGTAAAGGTCTAAAGGTATCTCTCCAGTGTCAACAAGGAGGCTTGGGAAGGTGAAATTCTAAAGGCTCTTGTTTCCAATCTGATACCATTATGGTGTATAGAATCTAAAATCTTTAGTTGGCTTGGGGTGGCTGAAGAGTATATTTCACACTAATAACTAACTTTTGAAAAGATTAAGGCCTGGTATAATTTAAAAATAGTTTTGCGGTCTGCTCACCATGATGTATGGGACAAAACTTTTAAAAGATTCAGAGCCTTGAAACATTTAGTTTTTAATGTTTTTAAGTGAGGAATCCATGTAAGTGTACAATCAAATGTGAAGCCTAAAAATCTAGCATCATTTACACAGGGAATCCATTGACCTTTGATGTATATATCCGGGTCTGGATGTACTCCCCGGATACGACAAAAATGGAGAACAGTAGTTTTGCTTGTCGAAAACTTGAACCCATTCATATGAGCCCACTGAATAATTTTGTCAATTGAGAGTTACAGTTTTCTCTCAACCATTGCCATTCTAGCTCTAGCAAATGATATGGAGAGATCATCTACAAGTAGCATTGAGAGAATATCTTGAGGAATGACAGATGATATACCATTAATAGCTAGTGCAAATAGGGTTACACTTAGCACATTAACCGGGGAACTCCTTCCTGACATTTCCTCTTTGATAAAAGTATTGGCTGTTGATGATTCAGCAGATAGACCTATGTGTTCACCAAACCCTGCATTACTAGCACATAGGGACAATATAGTCATATTGCCATGGAAACCTAATGAGCCATGAGCAGGTGTTGAACTCAAGACTAAGGAGTGTGAGCTGCTGATGACACCATTAAATTATCAAAACCTACAATATCCTTGGCTATCCTGGAGGATATTTTGCCGTTTATGGTGTATTGGGTCCTCCATATTGACCAGACTTTTCTTCTATAGCGTATGGGTTTGGGTATTTATATTTCTGTACATATTATTTTTGTTATCATTCTTGTTACTCTAGTTTTTATGTATGATGTATTTTTTATTGCCATTAATTCTTATTCTATCTAGAAACATTGAGCGAAATGCAGGACCAGTACACCCTAGATATCATCAATGTCTCTAATGTATTGCAATATTCGTGGTCTTTATGCAAATATCAAGACCTTACAGTTGCATCCAGACAGTATGATATTCTTTTGTGCCCAGAGCTCATCCGAGCTCCCTATAACTGGTATTAAGCAGCCAATAATTCTGAAGTGGGATGCCATTCCTAGGGCCGGGAGAATGGTAGTGTATATTAGGACTGAGTACCCTGCATCTCATAAGTCCTGCTATGAAGGTGGATGTCATGAGATTTAGGGAATAAAAGTTTGTGGCAGGCATAACAACTTCTATTTATGATCAGTCTACCCAAATCCAGATATGGATGATTCTATCTTTGATTATCTTCTTACCATTATGGCTAAGATACAAGATGATAGAAAGGCCTCTTTTGTCTTTGTTGGTGATTTCAATGCTCACCATTGAGAGGGGTTAAATTCTGTTTCTCGTAACGATCACTTTGGCTTAAGAGTTTTAGACTTTCTCTCTGAATCAGGCTGTGAGCAAATCATAAGTGAAGCTACTCACAGGTCGGGTAACTGTTTGGACCTTGTATACACTGACTCATCTGGCGTTATAACAAGTAACATTGGTTTTCCAGTTGGGACATCCGATCATGCCTTGATTTTATTAGTAGTGAAGACTGACCCTGATGTATCATAGGCATGTAAGATTTGTATAAACTCTCAAGCAGACTGGAATGGGATTTTGAGTGATCTGTTTGGCTTGAATTGGTCACAATTGTATAGTAGTGTTGATCATGTTGGTCCTTTGAATGAGAATCTAGTCAACATAATTGATAGGCATATCCCTTCTCGTGTGCTAAGGTACCGAGTGAAGGACAAACCACGGTTCAATGATGATTGTAGACATGCTTATTTAGAGAAGCAGGAGGCCTATCACCTTTGGAAGGATAATAGATCAGATTTGACTTGGAATAACTATACTCAGCTTAGAGCTTTTGCTCAGAGAGTTTATGTTACAACTGAAAAGGAATATAATTTAATCATAAAAGAAACACTTTCTGGTACAACCCAGGAACATACGTGGTAGAATACCATTAAATCTGTACTCTTTGGTGTATATATAACAGTTCCTCCCTTTACTTAAACCGGATAGCTCTGTAACTCACTGCCAAAAGGGAAGGGAAACCCTTTTGGCTGATGTGTTTAACAGTAAGCAGAGTAATGAGGAACTTGATTTTCCTCGTTCCGGTTTTCTTGAGGCTAAACTAGTTTAGCTTTTTGATCTCGTGAAATTAAAGCTCTCTTGATGGGCCTTGATGCTTATGGAGGTGTAGACCCAAATGATATTTTTCCTTTGTTTTTTCATAAAGACTGCAAATTTCTTCGCTCCAAAGTTATCTTTTATTTTGCGCAAGTTAGCAAGATGAGGAACTTTTAGCACTTGTTGGAGAATTGGTAATGTTACTCCACTATGTAAATGTGTTAATGGTAGCTCAAGTCCAACTGATTACCACCCAATTTCCATAAGTCCCATATTATCTTACGTTTTTTAATATCTTTTGGTAAATCTTGACAGGTTTGCTGAAGGTAACCATCTGTTTCTTAGTTTGCAATTTGGTTTTTGTAAAGGCCTTGGAGCATGTGATGCCCTTCATAAAATCTCCAATGCTGTACAGAAATCCCTTGATTGTGGCCAGGAAGTTTGTATGATTGGCCTTGATTTTAGTGCTGCCTTTAACCATGTTAATCATGCGGCACTTGTTTTCAAACACAAACAGTTAGGAGTAGGTGGGTCGTTTCTTAGCATTATTATTGAATTTTTAAGTAATAGATTACAGAGAGTTGTTGTTGATGGGCACCATAGTGAGTTTAAGAATGTCATATCTGGCGTTCCTCAGGGTAGTGTTCTTGGCTCATTACTTATCATACTATATACACATGACATGTGGTTTGGCCTGGAAAACAAGCTTGTTGCATATGCAGATGATACTACACTCTCTTCATCAATTTCATCTCCTGAGTGTAGATCTGGGGTTGCTGATTCTACTCCTAATTTGTTGGATAGGAACTTACAATCTATCAAATTTCTTATTCCTGATCTAGATATTAATCTTTGGCACCGTCGTTCAATTAGTTCGTTATGCATCTAGCATAAGATTTTTCATAATTCGGAACATGCTTTACATTCACATCTTCCCGGACAGTTCCAACTTGTTCGTAATACTACGCAAGTAAGGAAAATGACTCCAGCAACTTTTTATCAGCCCATCATATGGATGACAAGATTGATAGTGCCTGGCCAGTACTTGATTTTGTATTTGGTACTTGGCTGGTGAAGGAATTCTCCCTGGGGGGAGACACAAGCTGGAATGAAATATTTAGTGCATGATTGCCAATGGATAGGTATTCATGCCAACATCCTCCCCTTCATAAAGGAGGATTGGGGAGAGCTACCACTTATAGATCAAGTATAATAATAATGATGCTAAGAAATGAAGCTTACAAACATCAATGTCAGGTCCAGCACAATGGTAAGGGTGCTTCATCCCTAATTAAGGGGAAGGAATGAAGAAATACTACACAAATTCTACACAAATATTACAGTCTCATAAACAGGGCCAAGAATAAAAGTATTGAAGGATTTGTGGGTATAATTCATTGAATTGAAGGCTGAGAAGGTTATTTGGCACTTCCAAACTCCTTAACATGTCCAGCTGCAGACTCTTCAAATCATAAGTGGGATCAATACTCCTAATTATGCAAGCTCCAGCTCGAGCTGGTACCTTGACACCTCCAAAGGTCAAAGTAGATGCTCTTAATTGTCTCCTGAAACTAGAGAAAAACTGTTCTTGACATCTCTGTCTTGGTCTGGTAGTCCTAAGAAAGGGCTGCTGGATTCAAACTTGAGATGTCGAGTCTTCTTCAGATAGCATGGCAGAGCCATCAAAGGAACACAAAAGCATCTCCTCTTGATTACCACTCGATGCATCATAAAATCCAGTGAATGGAGGTCTTGAACATGGTTCGTGTGATGACAGGTTCTTGGTTTGGTCACAAATTAGGAACAAAACTGAGAGATCTTCCAATTTTCTAGGGTAAACATGAAAGTCTATACAACTCGCCAACTCTCTTCACCAAAGCTACTGCTAGCAAAAAGAGAGTCTTGAGAGTTAAAAAGCAGTGTAATGACCTTCTCACAGGACTAAGTGGGGGCACATGTAAGAGAGTTTAGAATATGGATCACGTCTCACTCTAAGGGCGTGAGGTCTAGTGATGGGCCTGATTGCTCGAAACTCTTCACAAACATTGACACCTTCCATGAGGAGAGGTTTATGCTCTTCAATCAGACCACATGGCTCAAGGCTGAGCAGTGGCCTTCCAAAGTTGTGACTGAGAGATGCTTTTATGGAAAGGTAGATGATTAAGTTCACGATCTGTGTTGAAGATGCTTACAGATCGGGATATCACCCAGACTGTTGGACTGTGGCCATCTAGTTGTAACCAGGCTCATCTGAGACCTGATCTGATAAACACTCAGTTGATCAGCTTGCAAATCAGAATAAAAGGTGGAAAGGCATTAGATTCCCAGATGTATCTGGCTGATATCACCACGCTATAATTTCCTGCCCAGATGTGCATCTGCTTGTTGACTTGAAAATAGCTACTGATGAGGTGTTGTTGCTCATTAACAATACTGAGTGCTTCCACAAAAAATCATGAATACTTATTTATATCTCTAAAACATGGCTGCAGATACTTTTAATTCTGCTGACCATACACCAGACACAACCAGGTTACTCAGGTGAAAGCGCACCCCTCCTTAAATGCATCTTAGAAATGTTGCATCTCTGGAGGAGGGGAGTAGAGAGAGACTCTCCTTGTGATGTTTCCTTCATCCAGCCAACAGAGAAGATCTGCACGAACCTCCTGTCCCACTAGAACAAGAAAGAATGGGGGGATTGCCTAAGGCTGACCAGTGATCCTCCAATACCACTGAAAAGATTTCTGGTGGAGATGTCAGTGACTCCCTTGAGAAATGAGCTTCTTCAATGAGGAAGGGTGGCTGAGTGGACTTGCTAAAGTTGAGATGGGAGTACAGTCTAAAAAAAAAAGTCGCACTACCTCTCTGTGCTTTCTAGTGCAATCGTCTGATGGAAAAACTCACTCTACTGCTGTGTCTAACCACAGGCCCATATACTTCAACCTCTGCTTATTTGTGACATTCGACTTCTGCTAATCTATTATGGTCCTTGGATAAAGAAAAAAGCAGGATGTATATCTTGATAATGTAGTAACTGCTTTTCTGAGGACTAGTCGATAAAAAAAATGGCAAGCTACATAAAAAAAAGACATTCCATACAAAAGACCCTAGCTACCACCAGTTTGAACACCTGAATAAACCCCTGTCCAAACATAAGGCATAAAACTGGTACACTGCACTGTTAAAGAAAAAATGAAGGTACATGCGAAAGGACTGATGAATGGGCACTTAGAAATACACTTTCTTCAGATCCAGTGAAAGCATGAAATCTCCTTCTCTGATAGAGTTCGGTACAATTCATAATTTTGCACTCTAAACCTGATTTCTGTACAAACTGATCCATGGGAAAGAGGACAATGATGGGTTTCCAGCCCTCGGTTGATTTCTCCACCATGATCAGCATCAATAACCTTCGATGTCTGGATGCCAGAGAACTTCAAATCATTCATTCATTCTCCACCATTGGAGAATAGTTGAGAACGTCATTGGTCAGCAAAAAAGGGGCATGTTAATGGTCCAGAAAGTGTAGCAAGTACTTCTTCTGAAGGACACTCACTACCTAAGGCATGGACCCCTTCTCTGCTAGGTTGCCCGACAGCATTCCAAGCATCTTTCTACTCCCATCAGCAGTAGAGGGTTTAATCCAACATGATTATCTCCTTATACTTCTTCTTGGCTTCAATTAGAGTAAGGCCACATCGGACGTGGGAAGCGTCGAGATGGAAGCTCAACTTAAGAGGCAAAGCAACGACAGAGTGCATCACGGCTACATCAGGAAAACCACACTCCAATGCATCCAACTTTCAAGGTTCTTAGTTGGAAAATATCCCT
Organism: Palaemon carinicauda; assembly: GCF_036898095.1. Taxonomy (NCBI): domain Eukaryota; kingdom Metazoa; phylum Arthropoda; class Malacostraca; order Decapoda; family Palaemonidae; genus Palaemon; species Palaemon carinicauda. The sequence continues at coordinate 66,767,423 of NC_090734.1, forward strand.
ACATCTCTCTCCCTCTCTCTTCATATATATATATATATATATATATATATATATATATATATATATATATATATATATATATATATATATATATATATATACATATATATATATGTATATATATATATATATATATATATATATATATATATATATATATATATATATATATATATATATATATATATATATATATAAGTATAGATGGATAGATAAATACATTCATTTTCTAAGGTCTTGAAAAAGAACTATAGTAACAGTAAACAGGATGAGAAGCATACAGTCATGAAATATATTAAATTATTCACAGCATGCCAAGAAGTTTTTAAAAATCTATATTGGTAGAATTAAAAAATTAACATTCATGGGGAATAACTTAACAACTTAAAAGTTGTAGATGACATAGTTCTATTTAATGAATGAATCATGAGAGGAATTGCAAAAGAAGATAGATTTGTGACGGTGCCGAGAGAGGGTTGTGAACTCAAAGGCAGGAAGCAATCAACTGAGTTGTTTATTAAGGAACACTCTCCTTTATATACAAAACCTCAAGGCAACAGAACATAACCTGTTCGAGAGACAGACAATGTTACAGAGCAAACCGGAGACATGATCATTCAGGTTCTTTTTAGTGCGAGGGAAGAGCGCAGATACAAGCATAATATATACAAAATAATTATGTACAATTGTGTGACACACGGTTGGTACATGGCTCTCCCTCTAAAAATGACATACTGTACATGTTAAATAGGGCGCCCTGATCTAGAGAGGCGAACTGTAGGCGGGTCATCTGGCAGAAGATAAGCAGGTTTTAGACGATCAATGGAGACCCAGTCTTCTTTGCCCCGAATGTTTAGGAGGAATGCTTTCGGACTGCGTCGGATCACAAGGAAAGGGCCCGTGTAAGGGGGTGTTAGTGGTGGCTTGGTGGTGTTGTTGCGCAGGAAGACGTGCGTTGCAGAGTGCAAGTCCGTTGGTATGTGATGCTTCGCTGGGGGCTTGTAAGTCTGGCGGCACGGAGTAAATTTTCCCACGACGTGACGTATGCGATGGAGATCGTCGGAGGAGGTTGTAGAAGGAAAAAATTCGGCAGGGACGACCAACGGGTCGCCATACACCATTTCAGCTGCCGAGACGTCGAGGGCGTCTTTAGGAGTGGTCCTTAGTCCCAGGAGGACCCAGGGAAGCTGAGTAAACCAGTTGCAATCCTTGCAGCGGGACATCAAAGCTGCTTTGAGGGTGCGATGAAGACGTTCAACCATTCCATTGGCAGCGGGGTTGTAGGCCGTTGTCTGATGTAGGGTGATGCCCAGGAGATTCGCTAATGACGTCCACAATTGAGAGGTGAAAGTGGTTCCCCTGTCAGAAGTAATATGCTCAGGGATACCGAATCTTGAAATCCATCCAGAGAGTAAGGCAGATGTACATGAGGCGGACGTTGCAGTTTCCATGGGAATGGCTTCAAGCCAACGTGTGGAGCGGTCGATGACGGCAAACAGGTAACGATGTCCTTGTGATGTGGGTAGGGGGCCTACAACGTCGACGTGAATGTGTGCGAAACGACGCTGAGGTTGAGGAAAGGTGCCCACTCCTGAATCCGTGTGTCGATGTACTTTGGAAGTTTGGCAAGAAGTACAGGCGCGGACCCAATCCTTAGCATCCTTAGAAATGCCGTGCCAAATGAACTTTGCCTTCAGCAGCTGTGCAGTAGAACGGCACGAGGGATGTGAAAGGCCGTGAATGAAATCAAACACCTGTCGGCGCATGGAAGCAGGAATCCAAGGTCGCGGTCTACCAGTACTGACGTCACAGAGGAGGGTGGTGTTGGAGTCTTCGAGGGGAAAGTCTTCCCAACGGAGGGACGTGCAGGATGTCCTACAAGCTTGATACTCTGGATCCTGTCGTTGGGCTTCAGCCAGGGCGTTGTAATCCAATCCCAGTTGAACGGCAGCCAACGTGTTTCTTGACAGGGCATCGGCAACGGGATTCATTTTCCCAGGGACGTATTGGAGGGTGCAATTGTATTCAGCCACGGCGGAGAGATGTCGGGGTTGACGGGCGGACCAGGCGTCAGACTGTCGAGTGAAGGCGTGCACCAGAGGCATGTGGTCTGTGCGAATGACGAAGGGCGTACCTTCTAAGAAATGGCGAAAGTGACGGACAGCCAAGTGCACCGCCAGCAATTCTCGATCGAAGGTAGAATAACCCGATTCTGCTTTGGACAGTTTTCTGCTGAAGAAGGCCAATGGGCGGGGCGAGCCTTTGACCACCTGCTCGAGTACTGCACCAATAGCGACGTCGCTGGCATCGGTGGAGAGAAGGAGAGGGGCGTGTGGGATAGGAAAAATGAGAGCCGCAGCAGTTGATAGGGCCTTCTTTGCATTGCAGAAGGCTGCTTCTTCAAGGGGACCCCACTTCAGGTCCTTCGGCTTGCCCTTGAGGGAGGCGTAGAGGGGAGCAAGAGTGGCGGCAATGGCTGGCAGAAAACGGTGATAATAGTTGATCATGCCCAAGAATTCCTGCAGAGCATCGACGGTCGAGGGCACGGGGAAGTTCTGAACGGCTGCTACCTATTCAGGGAGGGGGTGGACACCTTCAGGAGTGATGCGGTGCCCTAAGAACGACACTTCGTTGGCGCCAAAGGTACACTTGTCGTACCGGACTACAAGGCCGTTTTGTTGCAGGCGGTCGAGCACGATGCGCAGGTGACGGAGGTGTTCCTCTTTTGAGGAGGAGAACACAAGTATGTCGTCCACATAACATACACAGAAAGGGAGGTCCCCTAAGATGCCATCCATGAGACGTTGAAACGTGGCCCCAGCATTACGAAGGCCAAAACAGGAGTAATTGAAGGTGTATGTACCAAACAGAGTGGTGATAGCAGTCTTGGGGATGTCTTCTGGGTTCATAGGCACCTGATAATACCCCTTCAGGAGATCGAGCGTAGAGAAAACCTTTGCTTTGTGCAGGTAGGAGGTCACGTCGGCAATGTTTGGGAGGGGGTAGTGATCCGGTTCTGTTTGCATGTTCAGGCGCCTGTAATCCCCGCACGGACGGAGGGAGCCGTCTTTCTTCAGAACGATGTGTAAGGGTGACGACCATGGGCTGGAGGCCTTTTGGCAAAGGCCCATTTCCTCCATTTCAGCGAACGTCTGTTTGGCGGCTGCCAATCGTTCCGGTGCCAGACGTCTGAATTTTGCGAAGACTGGGGGTCCCGTCGTCTTGATATGGTGATAAATACCGTGCTTGGCAGGAACCGTGGGCGTTTGGCAAAGTTCTGGACGGAAAACTTCCGGGTACGACGTGAGGAGGTGGGCGTAGGCATCCGTGGGTGCGCTAATGTGGAGAGCGAGGTTAGAGGGGGCGGGTTGAAGAGGTGTCGACAAGTACGAGTCTGAGTTGACCAAACGTCAGTGGGCGACATCGACCAGAAGGTGGAAATGAGAGAGGAAATCCGCACCGAGGATTGGCATGGTGACGTCAGCAACGAGAAACTTCCAATTGAATTTACCGTTTCCAGACGATAATGTGAGGTTCACGTAACTGTAGGTGGGCATCGCAGATCCGTTGGCAGCTACCAAGCGGACGTCGGCAGATGTAGACAGACTACGTCCTGTCTTGAAGAGTTTCCTTGGCAAAAGAGAACGACAAGCACCAGTGTCTACCAAAAATCACACGCCCGTTCTTGCATCCTGTAAAAAGAAAAGATTAGAAACACGGGAGGCCACCGCCACGAGCGATGGCCTACTTGCACGTTTTTTGGCCACTGACAATCCTCGGTACATTTCTTCGCAGTTGCCCCGAATCTGATGTGGTAGTAGCAAAACTGCTGCGGATGGGCGGTAGTAAGTGGCTGTAGAAGTCGTTCGTTGGGGCACGAGCGATTGGTGGGTGGTGGGCGGCTTTGTCTCTGCTTCGGCACGTCACGGTGTGGGCATGTATGTCCTACGGCATTCATGTCAGCTTCAGTTGACGTTGAATAGGCATCCTCTTCGTCAGGGGTGGAGGCGTTGATGGAGGTCTTGAATTGGCTGTCCATAAGGGCGTCGGCTTTGGTCATGAAGTCCTTTATGGGTAAACTATCGACATCGGGTATGGCAGCGCATATAGGTCCGGGTAAACGGCGTATCCAAAGGGCACGAAGTAGGTTCACCTCACGAGGAGAGCCGTCTGCGGCAGGTTGAAGGCGAGCGATACTGGTCATTTCCCTGAGGGCAAGCGAAGCCCTTTGGTCCCCCAACGGTTGTTGCGAGAGCTGATAAAGCTTTGCTACACGGGCGGCTGGCGACGGCGAGTACTGCTGCAGAAGGTATGTTTTGAGGGCGTCATACACTATTGGCCTGTCTCCTTGTTCACAAAGCCATTCGGATATTTCCGGGAAGGTGTCCTCGGGTATCGCCGCGAGAACATAATCTGCTTTGGTGGTTGAGCGAGTCACGCCGTTGATGCGAAACTGGACTTCTGTGCGCTGAAACCAAGCAAATGCCTCTCCGCTGGCGAACGGTGAAAGTTTCAATGGGGCGGTCGCAGCGCCAACTGCTGTAGTAGAGTCCGTCATAGTACCAACGATGGAGGGGCGAGGGAGGGGGGGGTGGAAGGCAGTGGGAGCGAGTCGACTTCCGGGGTCACCAATGTGACGGTGCCGAGAGAGGGTTGTGAACTCAAAGGCAGGAAGCAATCAACTGAGTTGTTTATTAAGGAACACTCTCCTTTATATACAAAACCTCAAGGCAACAGGACATAACCTGTTCAAGAGACAGACAATGTTACAGAGCAAACCGGAGACATGATCATTCAGGTTCTTTTTAGTGCGAGGGAAGAGCGCAAATACAAGCATAATATATACAAAATAATTATGTACAATTGTGACACACGGTTGGTACAGATTTGAATAGAGAACGTAAAAACGTAGGACTGAAATGAATATACATAAAACTAAGGTAATGTTCAATGAAAATACGGAGATAACAACTAGGGCTTAGGGACGAACCTCTAGAAATATACTGTGATCAATGGTACCGAGGCTAATTACACTGCTGGCATTGGGAATCACTTGTACTTGGGTCAATGATGCTACTGGCACTGGGATCAATGGTACTGGGGTCAATGATGCTGCTGGTAATGGGATCATTGATCGTGGGGTTAATGAAACTGCTAGCACAGGAATCACCAGAAGTGGGTGAATGACTACTAGCACTGGGATAAATGGTACTGGGGTCAATGACACTGCTGGCCCAGGGATCACTGGTACAGGGTTTGATGACAATGTTGGCTCTGGGACCACTGGTAATCGGGTCCATAATAATGCCAACTCTAGGGTTACTGGAACTGAGGTCAATGACACTGCTGGCACTAGAATCACTGGTACAGGGGTCAATGATACTCCTGACTCAGGAATCACTGGTACAGGGGTCAATGACACTGCTGGCTATAGGATCACTGATACAGGGACCAATGATATTGTTAATATTGGATTCCTGGTACTGGGGTCAATGACACTACTTGGCTTTGGGATCACAAGTACTGTGCTCAATAGCACTCTTGGCACTTAGATCCCTGGCACTGGGCTCAATTATGCTGATAGCACTGGGATCACTCGTACTGGGGTCAATGACATTGCTGGCACTGGAATCACTAGTACTGGGGTCAATGACATTGCTGGCACTGGAATCAATAGTACTGTGGTCAATGATATTGCTGGCTCTGTGATCACTGGTGCTGAGATCAATGACACTGAGAGCATTGTGATCACTGGTACAGGGGTCAATGACACTGCTGCTACTGGAATCACTCCTACTAAGGTCAATGCCACTGCTGACAATGGGATCAATGACACTGCTGGCAATAGGATCAATGAAACTGCTTGCAATGGGATCAATGTTACTGAGGTCAATAATACTGCTGGCAATGAGGTAAATGACACTGAAGGCACAGCCAACGCTAGTACTGATGTCAATTACGCTGCTGGCACTGGGGATAATGACACTTCTGGTACTGGGGTCAATGATTATGCTGGCACTGGGATCACTAGTACTGAGGTAAATGACACTGCAGCTACTGGGGTTATTGACAGTGCTGGCACTGTGGTCATTGAAACTTCTGGCACTGGGATCACTGGTACTGGGGTCCATAACACTACTGGTACTTGGATCACATGTACTGGGGACAATGACACTGTTGGCACTGGGGATAATGACACTGCTGGCACTAGGATCACTGGTACTGAGTCACTTACACTGCTGGCACTGGGATCACTGGTACTGGGGTCAACGACATTGCCGGCACTGGAATCCCTGTTACACAGATCAATTAAACTGCTGGCACTGGGGTCCCTGCTATTGGGGATAATGACACTGCTGGAACTGGAATCCCTGTTACATGGGTCAATGAAACTGCTGGCACTGGGATAACTGATTTTGGGGTCACTTCTGTGATCAATGGTAAAGAGGTCAATGATACTGGGGGAACTGGGATCACTGGTACTGAGGTCAATTATACTGTTGGTACTATGATCACCCGTACTAGGGTCAATACCACTGCTGGTACTGAGAATACTGATACTGTCCTGGGGTTAATGACACTGCTGACTCTGGAATCACTGGGACAGGGGTATATGATTCTGCTGGCTCTGTGTTCAAATGGAACTAAGGTTAATAACACTGGTGGCTCAGGGATTAATGGTACTATGGTTAATGACGCTGCTGACTCAAGAGATCACTAAAACTAGGGTCAATGATACCGCCGGAACTGGGATTATTGGTAATTGGGTAAATGATACTGCTGGCTCTAGGATCTCTGGTACTGGGGTCAATGACACATCTGACTATAGGACCACTGGTAATGGGGTTAATGACACTGTTAGGAATTGGTTCACTGGTAATGGGGTCAATGACACTGCTGGCAATGGGATATCAGGTACTGGGGTCAATGACACTGCTGGTTCTGGGATCAAAGATAATGGGGTTATTGATACTGCTGGCAATGGGATCACTGGTACTGGGGTCAATGACACTGCTGGTTCTGGGATCAAAGATAATGGGGTTATTGATACTGCTGGCAATGAGATCACTGGTACTGGGGTCAATGACACTGCTGGCACTGGGATAACCTTTACTGGAGTCAATGACACTGCTGGCTCTGGGATCACTGGTAATTGGGGTTATTGACACTACTGGCAAGGGGATCAATGGTAATGGGATCAATGACACTGCTGGCTCGGGGATCTCTGGTACAGGGGTTAATGACACTGTGGGCTCTTTAATCATTGGTATTGGGGTCAATGACACTCCTGGCTCTGGGATCACTGGTAATGGGGTTAATGATACTGCTGGCAATGGGATCACTGGTAATGGGGTCAATGACACTGCTGGCTCTGGGATCACTGGTAATGGGGCCAATGACACTGCTAGCTCTGGGATCACTGGTAAAGGGACAAATGATACTGCTGGCTGTGAGATATTTGGTACTGGGGTCAATGACACTGCTGGCTCTGGGATCACTGGTAATGGGGTTAATGACCCTGCTGGCAATGGGATCACAGGTAATGGGGTCAATGACACTGCTGGCAATGGGATAACTGGTACTAGGGTCAATGACACTGCTAGCACTGGGATCACTGGTTATGGGGTAAAGACACTGCTGGCAATGAGATCACTGGTACTGTGGTCATGACACTGCTAACTCTGGGATCACTTGTAGTGGGGTTAATGACACTGCAGGCTCTGGGATCACTGGAAATGGGGTTAATGACACTGCTGGCAATGGGATTTCTAGTAATGGGGCAACGACACTGCAGGCTCTCTCATCTATGGTAGAGGGGTTAATGACACTGTTGGCTCTCTGATCACTGGTATTGGCATCAATGACACGACTGGCTCTGGGATCATTGGTAATGTTAATGACATTGATGGCTCTTGGATCACTGGTAATGGGATTAATGATACTGCTGGCAATGGGATCACTGTTAATGGGGTAAAAGACACTCCTGGCACTGGTAACTGGTACTGGGGTCAATGACACTGTTGGCTCCCTGATCCCTGGTATTGGGGTCAATGACACTACCATCAATGGGATCACTGGTAATGGTTTGAATAACACCCAGAGCACTGGAATAACTGGAACTGGGGTCAATTACACTGCAGGCTCTGTGATCACTAGTACTTGGGTCAGTGACACTACTGGAACTTGGATCACTGGTACTAGGGTTAATGATATGGCTGGGTATGTGATCACTGGTACTTGGGTTAATGGCACTGCTTGTACTGGGATCATTGGTATATGGGGCAATGTCACTGCTGGCAGTTGCATCACTGGTACAAGGGTCAATGACATTGCAGGCCGTGGGATCCCTGCTACTTGGGTCTGTGACAATGCTAACACTGGGATCACTGGTAAATAGGTAACTGAGACTGCTAATAATGGGATCATTGGTATTGGGGCTAATGGCACTGCTGGCACTTGGATCACTGGTACTGTGGTAAATGACACAGCTAGCGCTGTGATCACTGGTGTTCGGGTCAATGATAATGCTGGCTCTGAGATTACTGGTACGTGGGTCAATGACACTGCTGGTACTTGGATCATTGGTAGTAAGGTTAATGACCTTGCTGGCTCTGGGGTCAATGGTACAGGGGGAAATGTCACTGCTGGCAGTGGCATTACTGTACTAGAATCAATAACACTGCTGTCATTGGGATCATTGGGATTACTCCTAAAGAAAGGGATCAATGACACTGCTACCACTGGGATCACTGCTGCAGGGGTCAATGACACTGCAGGCTATAGGATCACTGGTGCTGGGACCAATGATACTACTAGCAATGGAATCACCGGTACTGGTGTCAATGACACTTGACTCTGGGATCAAAGGTTCAAGGCTCAATGGCACTGTTGGCACTTGGATCCCTGGCACTGGGATAACTCGTACAAGGGTTGATGACACAGCTGGCACTGGAATCACTATTATTGGGTCAATAATATTGCTGTCTCTGTGATCAATGGTACTGGGGTCAATGATACTGATAGCACTGAGATTACTGGTACTGGGGTCAATGACACTGCTGCTGCTGGAATCACTCGTACTAGGGTCAATGAAACTGTTGGCAATAAGATCAATGAAACTGTTGGTAATGGGATCAATGTTACTTGAGCCATTAATACTGCTGGCAATAAGGTTAATAACACTGCTGGCACTGCGATCATTGGAACTGGGGTTAATGACACTTGTGGCACTGTGATTCCACTGGGAGTGGCATAACAGGTACAAGGGTCAATAACACTGCTGGCATTGGGATCACTGGTAAAGGGGTTAATGACACTGCTAGCATTGGGATCACTGGTAAAGGGGTCAATGACACTGCTAGCACTGGGATCACTGCTACAGGGATCAATAACACTGCTGGCTAAAGTATCACTGGTAAAGGGATCAATGGCACTACTTGCAATGGGATGACTGGTGCTGGTGTCAATAAGACTACTTGGCACTGGGATCACTGGTACTGGGGTCAATGGTACTGCTGGCACTTGGATCTCTGGCACTGGGCTCAATGATGCATAACACTGGGATCACTCGTACTGGGGTCAATGACAATGATGGCACTGGAATCAATAGTACAGGGATCAAGGATATTGCTGACTCTGGGATTACTGGTAGAAGGGTCAAAGACATTGATAGCACTGGGATCACTGGTACTAGGGTCAATGACACTGCTGGTACTGGAATCACTCGTACTGGGGTCAATGACACTGCTAGCAATAAGATCAATTACAATACTGGCAATGGAATCAATGTTACTGAGGTCAATAATACTGCTGGCAATGAGGTTAATGACACTGCTGGCACTGCGATCACTGGTACTGGGGTCAATTACGCAGCTGGAACTGAGCTTAATGACACTTCTGGGACTGGAGTCAATGATTAGGCTGACAATGGGATCACTGGTACTGAGGTAAATGACATTGCAGTCACTGGGGTATTGACACTGCTCGCACTGGGGTCATTGACACTGCTGGCACTGACATCACTCATACTGGGGTCAATAACGCTGCTGGATGGCACTTGGATCGCAGGTACTGCGGACAATGGCACTGCTGGCACTGAGGACAATGACACTGCAGCCACTGGGGTATTGACGCTGCTGGCACTGAGAGTCATTGACACAGCTGGCACTGACATCACTCATACTGGGGTAAATAACACTGCTGGCACTTGGATCGCAGGTACTAGGGTCAATGACATTGCTGGCACTTGAATCAATGTTACACGGGTCAATGAAACTGCTGGCAAGGGGATCACTGATATTAGGGTCAATCACACTGCTGACTCTGTGATCACTGGTAAAGGGGTCAATTACAGTGCTAGAACTGGGATCATAGGTGCTGGGGTCAATACCACTGCAGGTACTGAGATCACTGCTACTGTACTGGGCTAATCACACTAATGACAATGGAATCACTGGTACAGGGGTCGATAACTCTGCTGGCTCTGGGGTCAAATGGTACTAGGGTTAATGATATAAATGGCTCACGGATTAATGCTACTGGGGTCAATGACACTACTGACTCGGTGATCACTAAAACTAGGGTCAATGATACTGCTTGAACTTGGATTATTGGTAAAGGGGTAAATGATACTGCTGGCTCTGGGATTACTTGCAATGGGGTCATTAAAACTGCTGACTCTGGGATCACGGGTAATGGGGTTAATGACACTGCGGGCAATGGGATTACTAGTAATGGGGTCATTGACACTGCTGGTTATGGGATCACTGGTAATGCGGTATATGACACAGTTGGCTCTCTGATCAATGGTATTAGGGTCAATGACACTGCTGGCTCTGTGATCACTGGTAATGGGGTTAATGACACTGAGGACAATGGGATCACTGGAACTAGGGTCAATGACACGGCTGACTCTGGGATCACTGGTAATGGGGTTAATGACATTGCTAGGAATGGGATCACTGGTACTGTGGCCAATGACACTGCTGGGACTGGGATAACTGGTACTGTGATCAATGACACTGCTGGCTCTGGGATCACTGGTAATGTGGTTAAAGACACTGCGGGCAATGGAATCACTAGTAATGGGGTCATAGACACTGCTGACTATGGGATCACTGGTAATGCGGTCAATGACATTGTTGGCTCTCTGATCACTGGTATCAGGGTCAATGACACTGTTGGTTCTGGGATCACTAGTAATGGGGTTAATGACACTGCTGGCTCTGGGATCTGTCACAGACAAATATATTGTTTTAAACAAAGGCTAAGCAGTAAAGTAAATGCGCAGAAAGTAGGGCAGATATTGCCGAGCAATCACCTTGTCTCCCTGATCCATGGGTTTTTTGGGAAGCAGTTTGAGCCACTTTCTTTTTTGCTTGGTATAATGGTATCATTGTGTTTGATGATCCAACCACACGTGTACTGAATCCGTTTCCATGTCAACACGTACACCGGGGAGAGGGGATGTAGAGTGAGAACCAGTATGGTGCGGTTACGTCACCTGCTACCCATAGGCGAGACAAGCCCTAGACCCCCCCCGCAATGTAGGGGAAATAAGAAAGCACAGTAGGTGCGAGAAACAGTAGTTGAGTTTGAGACCTACTCGTGAGTGGGCAACCTTCTCTAGGCCCACTGGCCATGGTAAGCCTACCACAGCCATAGCGGACGTCCTTACGTCATACGACGTCCAATAGTTCTTTTTTATTTAAATGTCTCCCCGTCCGCTCTCCCCGGGTATTGTACCAGTTAGAAGTAAATTTGTAATTGACTGATGAAATCATTCAAGAGCCAGCGAGAACTTATAACTCTTTTGTGTGCACCCTCAAGATTTAGAGTCCTATTTCATCTCGCTATGAAGAAGATTTCTGCTCATTGTAATTGTGAAAATTAACTTTGATAATAAATCCTCAACGAGTTTAAAAACTCTTCTGATTCATCGCCTCTGACCATGTATTATTGTGTAATTTCCCACGCCCTTATGACAAAATTTGGTGTCTTTACGGTGGGATAAAGAGGATTAAAAACAAGTGTGATGAGCAAAAGATTGAGTGCAGCCGCTACCAAAATAATTGACTTTAGACATGAAGAGTTATGAAGATGAAACACAAGAACCAGGAAAGAGACATTTCGGGAGAAGCGGAAAGGAAAAACGAGGGAGAAAAAGAAGTTGATTGATTGATTGATTTAAGGTTTTCAGGCATCCTGACATCTAAGGTCATTGACGCTGATATCATTTAGTTTATATATACAAAAAATTAAAGAATATTCAATTAAAACCATAAAAGTTGAATGTCATTATAAAAGTTAGATAGTTTTCAGAAGACATGCTTCTGAAATAAATCTAAAAATGCCACTTGCATAGTAGGACACATCATGTCCAAGAATCTTGGCAAGGATGAACCTGCCACCCTCACCTCAAGCCTCAAACAAATATCTATTCCTGAAGTTATTATAATTGGGGCATTCGGTCAACAAATGCCTCACTGTTAGAGGTACTAAACAGTCGTCACAATACAGTTGGTGTTGGCCCTTCAGCAGAAACTCGTGTGTCAACCAAGTGTGACCAATACGGAGACGACAAAGAGAAGTCTCCCATTTTCGGGGCATCATGTTATACCTCCAAGGAGATATGACATTTGTTACTTCTCTCATTTTATTGCCATCTAGACTATCCAAGTGCTGTTACCATTTATTACAAAGCAATTTCTTGATGTTAGATAGGAAATCGTTACACGGAATGGGATACCTTCTTGGCAGCAACTCGGATGCAGCATTCTTTGCCAGTAAATCTGCCTTCTCATTCCCAGACACACCTAAATGTGTTGGAACCCAACAAAATCTAACCATTAAACCTCTCCGTTCAATAATAAAAAGCCATTCTAAAATCTTTAAAACTAGAGGGTTGCTAGAATTAAAAACTTCTAGCTTGAAGGACACTCCTTGCATCACTAAAAATTGTAAAATTGCCCTCCTCCAACGCTATTTTCTCAATAGCGGTTAATATGCCATACAGTTCGGCAGTAAATATGGAAGCTGTTAGAGGAAGGGCACTTCTACAATTAAAACCATTACTGTGTACTCCTAATCCAATGCCAGCATCAGATTTGGAGCCATCAGTATATATAAAAGTCGATCCTCTATGTTCTTCAACATGTTCCATAAAAAGAGACCTGGCTTCTAGGTCAGTCATATTCTTCTTAACTCCAATAAAGTATTTACAAAAGGATATCTCTGGTAATTTCCATAGAGGCGTTGATGATACCTTGAATGGGAGTACCTTACTTCTAATTATATCCAGACTGTTTAATCGTTTCACCCAAAAGCCATAAGGTTGAGGAGATTTTGGGTGCAACTCAAAGTATGCTGTGTGTCTTACAAGGCTTGCAGTCTGAAAGGCTAAAGAGTTACGGAGTCTTTGCAATCTAAACCAATACCGAATAATGGAAGACATTCGGTAAAGGCCTAGAGGTAACTCTCCAGCATCAACAAGTAGACTTGGGATAGGTGAGGTTCTACATGCACCTATAGACAATCTAATACCAGCATGATGTATTGAGTCTAATATTTTTAACCGGCTTGGGGTGGCTGAAGAGTATATTTCACATCCATAACTAATTTTGGAAAAAATCAAGGCCTTGTATAATTTTAAAATAGTATTGCAGTCTGCCCCCCATGATGTATGGGACAATACTTTTAAGATATTCAAAGCCTGAAGACATTTAGCTTTTAACGCTTTTAAGTGAGAAACCCATGTAAGCCTACAATCAAATATCAAACCTAAAAATTTACCTTCACTTGAACATGGTATCCGTTGACCTTTAATGTATATATCCGGGTCTGGATGTACTCCCCGGATACGACAAAAATGGACAATGGGAGTTTTACTTGTCAAGAACTTAAATCCATTCATATCAGCCCACTGGATAATTTTGTCAATGGAGAGTTGTATTTTTCTCTAAACCATTGCCATTCTAGTTCCAGCAAATGATATTGAGAGATCATCCACAAATAATGTTGAGAGAACATCTTAGGGAATGACTGAGGATATTCCATTAATTGCTAGTGCAAACAGGGTTACACTCAGCACACTCCCCTGAGGAACTCCTTCTTCCTGACACTTACTCTCTGATAGAGTTTCCCCCACTCTCACTTGAAAAACTCTATGCGAAAGAAATGACTGAATAAATAGTGGTAGTTCTCCTTTTAATCCTAATTCATGAATTGTTTTAAGTATACCATATCTCCAGGTGGTATCATATGCCTTTTCAAGGGCAAAGAAAACTGTCACACGGTGCTGTTTGGAAGCAAAGGCTTCACAAATAGAGGACTCGAGTCGTATTAACACATCAGTTGTTGAGTGCATTTTTCTGAATCCACATTGAATCGGTGATGAAATACCCTTCTTTTCAAGGTACCACACCAACCTTGCATTGACCATCTTCTCCATGATTTTACATTAACAAGAAGTCAATGCAATAGGTCGATAGCTTGCTGCTAAAAACTTGTCTTTACCAGGTTTTAAAAAGGCTAAAATAATGGCTAGTTACCAAACACTTGGGTAACTATGATCATGCCATATTCTATTAATAACACTTAAAATAAATAACTTTGTATTAAAATGTACATGTTTAACCATTGCATATAGAATTCCATCAGGTCCAGGGGCTGTATCGCTACAAGTAGCGAGTGCGGAATCAAGTTCTCTTTCAGTAAAAGGAGAATTATAAGATTCTTCCCTTCCTGTTGCAAAATAAAAAAAAAAAAATTTCTTCAATGCTCCTGTACTGGTGACCAGGAGCTGCTACACTCTTGCATGATACATTTGAAAAATTGTCAGCCAGGGCATTGCTAACTTCATTTCCTTCAGTTACATACTGACCTTTCACTTTCAACACTGGTGGTGGGTTCGGGGTAAATTTGCCTGCAATCTTACTTATTTTCCTCCATACAGAAGATGGTGGTGTTCTACTATTAATGGAGGAAACAAAAGCCACCCAAGATTGGCGTCTAGCTTCTTTCATGGCATGACGGAACTGTGCTCTACACTTTTTTAATGTTATCAAATTTTCATCCGTACGGCGTCTACGCAATCTAGTTAGAGATTTTCTGGTGGCTTTGTGCAAGGCTGTTAATTCTGAAGACCAACACGGGACTGGTCGTCTTTTGAATAGTCCTGTGGTTTTGGGAATCGAATTGATTCCTGCTGTATGGAGAGTTCCATTCAGTAGGTCTATGGCATCATCAATACTTCCAAACTGTTCTGCTCTCCCTTCGAATTCTCTTAGCTCAGAAAATTTAACCCAGTCTGCCTTGTCAAGATTCCATCGTGGCAATCTTTGTAAAGGCGGACCCTTGTTGATGTTAAGAAGTTGAAGAACATAACTAAAGAAGATAAAAGACGAATGGAAAATGTCATTAGATAGATCAAGAAGAAAATCCTGACGATGATGTGGAGAACAGTAGCAGCCAGGAAGAGTTTTGTGAACCAGTTAGAGATTTTCTGGTGGCTTTGTGCAAGGCTGTTAATTCTGAAGACCAACACGGGACTGGTCGTCTTTTGAATATTCCTGTGGTTTTGGGAATCGAATTGATTCCTGCTGTATGGAGAGTTCCATTCAGTAGGTCTATGGCATCATCAATACTTCCAAACTGTTCTGCTCTCCCTTCGATTTCACTTAGCTCAGAAAATTTAACCCAGTCTGCCTTGTCAAGATTCCATCGTGGCAATCTTTGTAAAGGCTGACCCTTGTTGATGTTAAGAAGTTGAAGAACATAACTAAAGAAGATAAAAGACGAATGGAAAATGTCATTAGATAGATCAAGAAGAAAATCCTGACGATGATGTGGAGAACAGTAACAGCCAGGAAGAGTTTTGTGAACCAGTCACCCACGGAGGACCTGCAGGGAGGAGACCTTAGCGCCCTTCCGTCGAGGCGAGCGGGCCAAGACAGACGGCATCCAAGGGAGGAAACCGTATGGAAACAGACTCGTCCTCGAGAGGATGACAATACAATGTTCCTGTTTGTTCAGCTTCCCGTCGCGGGAGCAACAGCATCGAAACTCACCATCCGAAGTGGCGACCCAGGACCTCTAATTGCCCTAACTATAGAGGATTTCGTCATCGAAGCAACAACAGCGGGCGCATTGATAGAAATGGCGCTCCCACAAAGGCCAGGGACAATCCCAAAAATTGGAAGAGGTCCCAGACAGCAACTATAGGACAAGGGTCCCAAGGCAACCCACAGCAATCAACCCACACATAAGTTAAGTAACATGGTAACATGGTACAAAATCTAGTTTTATGCTTAACTAATATGTTTTGAGATTTTATAAAAGTGTGTAGAGTAACGAAGCTATAATTCCGTTTTCTTTACGTAATGTTAAAGTTGAATGAGAGAACACTAGTTTTGATTGAAGAAAGTAACTAGTCGAGTAAAATGTTTTCAGTGTTAAAGCTTCGAGTAAAGATTAACCTTTCTTTTCACAAAAGAAGAAAATCAAATTGATTTTGTTGCTGTGTGGTTAAATGAGAAATTGTTCTTTATGCTGTATGAACTATAAGTTTTCATTGCATAGTTTCTTTGGTTTATAGTAGTTTAAGTTTGTTTTTTAGACCTTCGTGGTCAAAGATATTAAATGTGATTTTTGGAAAGGAAGTAAAGTCACATGTTGAGATAATTCTGTGTTAACAATAATAAGTTACTTAATTCGAGAGAATAAATGTTTGTAAATTCGGTGCTAAGACGTAATTTATGAAGTTCTTTATGATGTCCCTTTTGAGTATGTACTTAATAAAATTATGGAGAAAAAATGTAAATTAGGTACATTGGTAATTTGGGAAATTTGTGTCACATTAGTTGTTATTACGTCATACTCCGTGTTGTCGATCAGTAGCCTACATAGATCGTTATGGAATGTTTTAAAAGAAAGAGTTAAGCTATTGTTTGTCAGTTTTAGTCTGAGATTATCCTAATTAACGAAGACGAGTTGTTAAAGTAATAACAAAAGTAAGTTCAGTTGTCAACAGTTGTTCAGTAATTAGTAATGTCACGTAGATGATTTAAAAATCTTACATTTGGTTTCCTTTAGTTACAGTGTGTCATAAGTGATTTGTTTACCAGTGTTCGGTCTGATTGATGACACCGAGCTTTGTTAACAAATTATTTCAGGAAATTAACGTCAAATGATGTAGCAGGGAGGATGGATGCTTTTTTTTTTTAAAGAAAAAAACCCGGGTAATTCGAGTAAAGGTGAGATGAATGAAGCGAATGTGATGACGTGTGAGTTCCCTGAGCAAGCATTATGATATTACAGACACTGTTAAAGAGCACATCTTGAATAAGTTTTTTTTTTTTTTTTTTTTTTTTTGGGGGGGGGGGGGGGGTGTATTGGAAAGAAATCTAAGATTTTGCCAAGTAACGCAATTTCTTTTTACTTAAAGGTCAGGATTAAATTTTTGTTTTCTAACTCTGTATAGGATTGTGTGTTTCGGAAAAATCGTGACAAGTGAAAAAAAAATTGATTGTTTTTAGGTAATGGTTGACAACATGATATAGACAAGATAATTTGAGTTCTTATGTGTTTGTCAGTTCTAGTTAACTCGCGAGAACAAATAAGTAATGTGAAAGATTTGACAAATGGCAAACAAGTTGCCGTAGCTTTTCGTTTGTTTGTGGCAAAGAATAAAGTAAATGATCGCAATGATTGTAAAACCAGGTTTTGGTGACACGGTAATTTTAGCAGTGGTGTTAAAAAATTTGATAGGCTAACATGTGACCAAGGCGAACTAGACACCAGGTCAGCATAAGCACTGTGATTTGAAGAATAGCTTAGTCAAGCAATAAGCTCTGATTCATGTAATGAGTTCTTAAGTTATTTACTTATTTTTGAGTATCGAGGGAATCATATTAACCAAACATCCTTTGGGTTGGAAGGTAACAATGAGTAGCAATGCCGTTGCCTTCGTTAATTAATTAATGTCTGATAAGAAAAAGTTATGTTTTATGTCAGATTGTGTTAAAGAAAAAAATAATATGTTTTTGGTGTCAAAGTATAACGTAAAAGGTGAATTTGATTGTAATTAAGTGATTTGGTGAATCCACGAGATGAAGGCTAGTATTTTAATGGCTTTGTGTACGTTCAGAGACCAATAAGAGGCTAGCTAATTGCCCTTCAGAGTTATGTAAGTCTAAGCGACTTGTCTCAAAGGTCAAACGAGACTCTGTTATGTACTCTGTTTTGTTTTCTTTTTTTGTTTGTACTGTAATGCCTGTTTTAGGTATAAGTTAAGGACGTAATTTTAAGATTTTGAGTTCAGTTTGTTTTTTCCCAGTTCCAGTATTTTTTGTATGCTATGTTTCTTTTTAGTTTTCTTTTTCTGATGTTTTTAGCTGTCAGTTCGTTCCTCGCTGAAAGATGCGAGGACGAAAGATTTTAGTGACTATTGGAGAGTTTGGGTCAGCAGAATTCGACCCATGTGAATCCCTGTGTGCGAATGTTTGTGTTTGCATACGTACGCGTGAGGGTATGAGACGCGTAGAGAGAGAGAGAGAGAGAGAGAGAGAGAGAGAGAGAGAGAGAGAGAGAGAGATATGCAAGATTGCGCACGCGCAGGAGCGGCATCAATGTATTTGCAGAATAAAAAAGAGAAAAAAAAGTGGAGATGACTGAGTGAGAATTTGTTTCTTTGCGTCTGGTGGTGTCAGAGCTATGTGAGATACAGTACTTCTGTGAAAAAAAAATGAGAGAGAATTGTTTTTTGGCTAATGATTGTCCTTTAAGGGTAGGGAAGTGAGAAAGTTTTTCTTTGAGGTTTTTTTTTTTTTTTTTTTTTTAAATGGATTAGAGATTTTTTTTTGTTGACCTCAGTGACAGGTTATGAAGAATTTGTTATGTTCTGAATAAAGTTTAACGTAATCTGGGACCGGTTTTGACTTTGGAGAAATTCTATAACATTCAGTTTTAACGTGAATTTACGTTTTCCCCCTTGTATTTTTCGTTGTTTGAGATTTAGCGTAATCTGATCGGAATGATTTTCCCTATTGTAATTGCACTAGGAAGTTTTGATTTCAAATTGGTTCTCTGTTATGTGTTGTTGCACCACCCAAGAGAGATTGGTTCACCAAACATTTAATTAGGCTCCACAAGGCACTAGAAGAATTGGAAGACACAGGCCTACATGGATTAGGGCTATGGAGTGCGAAATAGATGATGATGTGATGGTAACGCAAGAGCCCTTGTTTGCGTGATTGCGGCCAGCTTGGATGAATAAGTGTCCTAGAATGATTGTTGTTTGTTTGACAGAGTATGGGTTCGGCTTAGTTTGAGTTCGAGCAAAAGAGATGAGACAGCACAATATGGGAATGTCGCTGTTATGAAATTTCTGTTAGAGCGCTTGTTTTCGGTTGTGATGCCCAGGCTGGAATTTGAATGATTGGGCATGGAGAGTTCATAGCCCTGATGATGATGTCAGAGAGAGAGAGAGAGAGAGAGAGAGAGAGACTTTCTCTACTTGGGCGTCGAAATGCCCTTAGAGTTTTTTTATTTCCCTTGTTGTGAATTGGCAGGTGCTGATTGAAACTTTGGAATTTGGACATTCCTGTTGTGGATGTCGAAGAATTGTTTTCTTTTTTCACCGTCTGGTTGGACTGGTGTTCCGTTTTGATGCCCTACCTGACCCCGGTGGAGGGGAAGAAAGGAGGCCCGATTCTTTATGCTGGTGGACCCTTTCTTAGGAGAGGTTGCTTTGTTGTCCTCAAGCAATAGGCTTTGAGGAAGACCGCCACCAGAGTTCATGCAATGAACGCGGAGGACGGGAAAACGCCTCCACCCAAGGAGTGGTTCCGGGGATCCCAGGCATGCCTTAAGGGTACCTGACACTTGCACGCATTCGTGGCACGCACTGGCACGCATTAATGCGCGAACTCGCGTGAACGAGTCGTGAAAATGTCGTGAACAGTGCTGGAACTCGCGTGCCTGTGCGTGCCATTGCGTGCCATGCGTGCCCAGAACTTTGAAATGTTTAAAGTTTGTGGCACGCATTGCCACGCACAAAATAGTCGTGAAATAGTCGTGAACGATGCGCGAACTGGAGTGAACTGGAGTGAACAGTGCGGGAACTGGCGTGAACTGGAGTGAACGATGCGGGAAGTGGCGTGAACTTTATAATGAAGAGAAACAAAAAGGAAACGAAAAAATTAATGAAAAGGAAAGAAAAATAAACCTAATAAATTTTTATATTTGCTGTTTTAATGTGAAAAAAAATGATATCTTATTTCAAACTATTTCTATAACTTTATAATGAAGAGAAACAAAAAGGAAACGAAAAAATTAATGAAAAGGAAAGAAAAATAAACCTAATAAGTTTTTATATTTGCTGGTTTAATGTGAAAAAAATATGATATCTTATTTCAAACTATTTCTATAACTTTATAATGATGAGAAACAAAAAGGAAACGAAATAATTAATGAAAAGGAAAGAAAAATATAAACCTAATAATTGTTTATATTTGCTGTTTGAATGTAAAAATAAAATGATGTCTTATTTCATGCACACACTTATTTTCCTCTATTACCAATCAATAGCCAAAACTTTTGTTTTAAATAAAAATGAACTGAAAAATAAACCCAAAAAAATTTTAAGTTTGCTGTTTGAATGTAAAAATAAAATGATGTTTCATTTCATCAACATACTTATTCTTCTTTATTACCTTAAAATGAGGAGCAAAACAAATTTTTTCTGTTTGCTGTTTTAATGTAAAAATAAAATGATTTCTTATTTCAACACACTTTTTTCTCTATTACCTTAAAATCAACAGCCTAAAAACTTTTCATGTTTGCTGCTTTTAATGTTAAAATAAAATGCTTTCTTAATACTTGTACATATTTTATGTCTACTATTTATATGTAAATCAAATGCTTTCTTATTGAAACAAAAATAAAGGGCAACAAAAAATACAAACGAAAAAGATACGTTTCTTCTCCTCAATGCAATGGTGTCTCTGACAGAAAGCATTGTTGTCTCTTCCGAAGCCAATCCAAGAATGTTCTCGGGTTGGAGAAGCCCCGTTTTTATAAGGAGTGGCCGATTCGTGAACGTGTCGTGAACTTCTTGTGAACTAGGCGTGCCAATTCGTGCCATGGCGTTAACGTCGCGTGAACTTGTCGTGAACGATGCGCGAACTGGAGTGAACTGGTCGTGAACATTGCGGGAAAAACCCCAGTGCGTGCCACGCATCAATGCGTGCCAGTGCGTGGCAAAAATGCGCGCAAGTTTCAGGTAGGCTTTACTTATTGCAGAGTAGTTGTAATGGTACCATTCATTTAGACATTTTTTCATTTTGTTCCTTTTTTGCATGGATATTTGCAGAAGCGTGTAGAAATGTTCCGAGTGGAGGAACAGAGCCTTGTTTGGCTATGATATTTTTTGTAAGTATGATACAATTAGTTAACTGTTGATGGTGATGTGCATTAATTGATTTTTGATACAGCTGTTGTTTTCTTGTTTTTATGTACTAGTACTTTGGTTTGTAAACACTTTTCTAGTGTGATATAGCCATGTGAGAATATTATGACTAATAACATATGGTGGTTTTCTGAGGAATTGTTTTTGTGTGAAACTTTTCTTTTTGGTAATTTGAGAGTTTTTTTGCTAGCAACCATTGATTTTGGTTTAAACTTAATGAACGTATAATGTATTGTGTTTATCAGTACTATATCTTAGATCTCTTTCAGACTGAGAGTCCAGTGAATGAGCCAGAGTGTAGGCTTGACATATGAGGGCATTAATTCTTTTTGTACGATGACTGCATCCACTAATGGACTGTAGGAATTAGAAAAGTTAAGTATTTTTAAATACAAAGGTTATTTCCTGTTGTATAAATTGTAACTTTGCAGTCACAGTCCTCTATGATATGTTTTCTTAATAAGATATGTAATATTCATACATGTTCATATATACAGTATGTATATCATGAATAGAGACATGTGTAGTGTTGATTGATGATTAATTCTCTTTTTGAATTGTTTTTTAACATGTGTTCACTGATAATGAGTATTTTTGATGAGTTTGAGATGTGAATTTGAATTTTTTTACCGATAATTGTTCACCAGTTTCCATTTGCTGTGAAATGTGTTGATTACTTCATATGAATTTTTAATCTAAGTCTTGGTAACATTTGTTGGAGGTGAACAAAGCTTCCCAAGCATCATGGAGACTTTGTTTTGAGTAGAGTAATTTTCAGTGGGGTTTTGTTTTGATAATTTTTCTTGAAATTTAATCGCCTTTGCTTTGTTTTAAAGTAGTTTTAAATTCTGGAAGGCTCGGGAGAGCCTTGAGTCAGGTGGAGGGGAGTTTGTCACGGACAAATATATTGTTTTAAACAAAAACTAAGCAGTAAAGTAAATGCGCAGAAAGTAGGGCAGATATTACCGAGTAATCACCTTGTCTCCCTGATCCATGGGCTTTTGGGAAGCAGTTTGAGCCGCTTTCATTTTTGCTTGGTATAATGGTATAATGGTATTTGATGATCCAAGCACACGTGTACTGAATCCGTTCCCATGTCAACAGGTACACCGGGGAGAGGGGATGTAGAGTGAGAACCAGTATGGTGCGGTTACGTCACCTGCTACCCATAGGCGAGACAAGCCCCAGATCCCCCAGCGATGTAGGGGAAATAAGAAAGCACAGTAGGTGCGAGAAACAGTAGCTGAGTTCGAGTCCTACTCGTGAGTGGGCAACCTTCACTAGGCCCACCGGCCATGGTAAGCCTACCACAGCCATGGCGGACGTCCTTACGTCATTCGACGTCCAATAGTTCTTTTTTTATTTAAATGTCTCCCCGGGTATTGTACCAGTTAGAGGTAAATTTGTAATTGACTGATGAAATCATTTAAGAGCCAGCGAGAACTTATAACTCTTTTGTATGCACCCTGAAGATTTAGAGTCCTGTTTCATCTTGCTTTGAAGATTTTTGCTCATTGTAATTGTGAAAATTACCTTTGATAATAAATCCTCTTCGAGTTTAAAAACTCGTCTGATTCATCGCCTCCGTCCATGCATTATTATGTAATTTCCCATGCCCTTATGACAGATCACTGGTAATGGGGTTAATGACACTGAGGACAATGGGATAACTGGTACTGGGGTCAATGACACTGCTGGCTCTGGGATCACTGGTATTATTATCATTATTATTATTACTATCCAAGCTACAGCCCTAGTTGGAAAAGCAAGATGCTATAAGCCCAGGGGCTCCAACAGGGAAAAATAGCCCAGTGAGGAAAGTAAATAAGGAAATAAATAAATGAAGAGAACCAATTAACAATAAATCATTCTAAAAAAAGTAACAACGTCAAAACAGACATGTCATATATAAACTATTAACAATATAAAAAATAAACATGTCATAAATAAACTATAAAAAGATTCATGTCCGCCTGGTCGACAAAAAGGTATTTGCTCCAATTTTGAACTTTTGAAATTCTACTGATTCAACTACCCGATTAGGAAGATCATTCCACAACTTGGTAACAGCAGGAATAAAACTTCTAGAGTACTGCGTAGTATTGAGCCTCATGATGGAGAAGGCCTGGCTATTAGAATTACTGCCTGCCTAGTATTACGAACAGGATAGAATTGTCCAGGGAGATCTGAATGTAAAGGGTGGTCAGAGTTATGAAAAAACTTATGCAACATGCATAATGAACTAATTGCCAGAGATTAATATCTAGATCAGGAATAAGAAATTTAATAGACCGTAAGTTTCTGTCCAACAAATTAAGATGAGAATCAGTCGCTGAAGACCAGACAGGAGAACAATACTCAAAACAAGGTAGAATGAAAGAATTAAAACACTTCTTCAGAATAGATTGATCACCAAAAATCTTGAAAGACTTTCTCAATAAACCTATTTTTTGTGCAATTGAAGAAGACACAGACCTTATATGTTTCTCAAAAGTAAATTTGCTGTCAAGAATCACACCTAAAATTTTGAAAGAGTCATACAAATTTAAAGAAACATTACCAATACTGAGATCCGGATGTTGAGGAGCCACCGTCCTTGACCTAATTACAATCATACTTTGAGTTTTGTTAGGATTCAACTTCATACCCCATAATTTGCACCATGCACTAATTCTAGCTAAATCTCTATTAAGGGATTCACCAACCCCAGATCTACATTCAGGGGATGGAATTGATGCAAAGAGAGTAGCATCACCTGCATATGCAACAAGCTTGTTTTCTAGGCCAAACCACATGTCATGTGTATATAGTATGAAAAGTAATGGACCAAGAACACTACCCTGTGGAACACCGGATATCACATTCCTATACTCACTATGGTGCCCATCAACAACAACTCTTTGAGATCTATTACTTAAAAAATCAATAATAATGCTAAGAAACGACCCACCCACTCCCAACTGTTTTAGTTTGAAAACAAGGGCCTCATGATTAACACGGTCAAAGGCAGCACTAAAATCAAGGCCAATCATACGAACTTCCTGACCACAATCAAGGGATTTCTGTACAGCATTGGAGATTGTAAGAAGGGCATCACATGCTCCAAGGCCTTTACGAAAACCAAATTGCAAACTAGGGAGTAGATGATTACCTTCAGCAAACCTATTAAGACGTTTTGCCAGAAGACGTTCAAAAACTTTAGATAATATGGGAGTTTTGGAAATTGGGCAGTAATCAGTGGGACTTGAGCTATCACAAACACATTTATATAGAGGAGTAACATTACCAATTCTCCAACAAGTGCTAAAAGCTCCTCTTCTTGCTAACTTGCGCAAAATAACAGATAACTTTGGAGCTAAGAAATCTGCTTTCTTTATAAAAAACAAAGGAAAAATACCATTTGGGTCTACACCTCCAAAAGCATCCAGGTCCACCAACAGAGCTTTAATCTCACGAGATCAAAAAGCTAAACTAGTTAGTTTAGCCTCAGGAAAACAGGAATGAGGAAGTTCAAGTTTTTCATTACTCTGTTTACTGTCAAAAACATCAGCCAAAAGGGATGCCTTTTCCTTTGGACAGTGAGTGACTGAGCCATCTGGTTTAAGTAAAGGAGGAACTGTTGCATCTACACCAAAGAGTGCAGATTTAAGGGTAGACCACCATTTATGTTCCTGAGTTGTACCAGAAAGTGTTTCTTTTATGGTTAAATTGTACTCCTTTTCAGTTGAGGCATAAACTCTCTGAGCAAAAGCTCTAAGCTGAGTATAGTTGTTCCAGGTCAAATCTGATCTGTTACCCTTCCAAAGGTTATATGCCTCCTGCTTCTCCAAATAAGCACGTCTACAATCATCATTGAACCACGGTTTGTCCTTCACTCGGTACCTTAGTACACGAGAAGGGATACGCCTATCAATTATGTTGACTAGATTCTCATTCAAAGGGACAACAGGATCTACACTATTATATAATTGTGCCCAATTCAAGCACAAAAGATCATGCAAAATCCCATTCCAGTCTGCTTGGGATTTCATATAAATTTTACAAGAATATGATATATCAGGGACAGGCTGCTCAGTCTTCACTAATAATGAAATCAAGGCATGATCGGATGTCCCGACTGGAGAACCAACCTTACTAGTTATAACGCCAGGGGAGTCAGTGTATACGAGGTCCAAGCAATTACCAGACCTGTGAGTAGCTTCATTTATGATTTGCTCACAGCCTGATTCAGAGGCAAAGTCTAAAGCTCTTAAGCCATGGCGATCGGTAGGAGAGATAGAACTTAACCACTCCCTATGGTGAGCATTAAAATCACCAACAAAGACAAAAGAAGCCTTTCTATCATCTTCTTGTATCTTAGTCATAATGGTAAGAAGACAATCGAAGATAGAATCATCTATGTCTGGATTCTGGTAGATCGAACACAAATAAAAGTTGTTATGCCTGCCACAAACTTTTATTACCTGAATCTCATGACATCCACATTGATAGCAGGACTTATGAGAAGCAGGGTACTCGGTCCTAATATGGGGTTAATGACACTGTGGGCAATGGGATCACTAGTAATGGGGTCAATGACACTGCTGGCTATGTGATCACTAGTAATGCGGTCAATGACACTGTTGGTTCTCTGATCACTGGTATTAGGGTCAATGACACTGCTGGCTCTGGGATCACTGATAATGGGGTCAAGGACACAGCTGGCTCTGGGATCACTGGTAATAGGGTAATACTACTGCTGGCACTGGGATCACTGGTAATGGGGTCAATGAACACAGCTGGCTCTGGGATCACTGGTAATAGGGTTAATGACATTGCTGGCTCTGGGATCACTGGTAATGGGGTATATGATACTGCCGTCTCTGGGATTTATGGTACTGGGGTCAATGACACTGCTGGCTCTGGGATCACTGGTACTGGGGTCAATGATACTGCTGGCAATGGGATCACTGGTAATGGGGTCAATGACAATGCTGGCACTAGGATAACTGGTATTAGGGTCAATGACACTGTTGGCTCCGGGATCACTGGTAATAGGGTTAATGAAACCGCTGGCACTGGGGTACCTGGTAATTGGGTCAATGCGTGCGACGACGTTTGAGCGCAAGACAAATAAGCGCCGGCAAATGAGCGCCGACGTATGAGCGCAAGACACTTAAGCGCAGTAACATTTGAGCGCTGACAGTTGA
Organism: Palaemon carinicauda; assembly: GCF_036898095.1. Taxonomy (NCBI): domain Eukaryota; kingdom Metazoa; phylum Arthropoda; class Malacostraca; order Decapoda; family Palaemonidae; genus Palaemon; species Palaemon carinicauda. The sequence goes on from NC_090734.1 coordinate 66,794,078, forward strand.
GCGCCAAAATGTCTCTCTCTCTCTCTCTCTCTCTCTCTCTCTCTCTCTCTCTCTCTCTCTCTCTCTCTCTCTCTCTCTCTCAATGTTAAATATAATTACAGTCGTTTGGTTATTAACATTAAAACTTGGAATTATCCCTTTTAGGAAATATAAACAAAACTTTTAGGAATGTAAACAAAACTTTCTTAAAGGGATATTACTTGAATATATTTATTTCTTGAAACCCACGGTATGGAGAAGCTAACATCTACCAAAGGAAAAGTAAATTTATTACACCAAGGCTATGTTTACAGACTCGACAGAGTGCTGAAGAGTGGGAAAGAATCTTGGCGCTGTGTAATAGGAACGTGCAAAGGAAGAATATACGTTTGTGGAGATGAATGCACATCTGCCAGTGATCACAACCATGTGCCGTATCCTGCAAAGTCAGCTGCTAGCTTATCTATAATGAGGCTTCGTGAAAGGACCGCAACATCAAATGATCCACCAAGACGAATCATTCAAGAGACCCAGCTTAATTTGCAACCTGAAGCAGTTGCTCTTCTTCCAAAATATCATTCCCTTCAGCGAACAGTACAAAGAAAAAGGAAATGCGAAGGACTGCCTATCTCGGCTCCAAGTGACGTAAGTGAAATAGACATACCTCAAGAACTTGTTTATACATACGCTGGAGAAAATTTCCTTGCATATGACTCTGGGATTGAAGACCCTGATCGCTATTTTATATTTGCAACGTCTGAAAACTTGAGGAGGATTAAGGAAAATAAGCATTGGATGGGAGATGGGACATTCAAGATAGCTCCTCAGCTATTTTATCAGCTATATGTGATTCACATTCAGTATAAAGGAAACGTCCTTCCAATGGTTTATATGCTCCTTCAGAGAAAGTCCGAAGAACTATATCGTCGTGCTCTGCTTCAAATACAATGCATAGATAACGAGATTGCTCCAGTTTCCATTTCCTGCGACTATGAGAAAGCGTTTCATAATGCTTTTCTTTCCGTTTTTAATAACGTTTTTAATAACGTTCCTCCCAATGAAATAGTAAATGTTTTTGAATTATTACAAGATGTAGTTCCTGATGAGTTAGATGATCTAGTACTATATTTTGAAGATACTTGGATAGGTAGACCTTGCAGGAGAGGGAGAAGAAGAAATGCAATGTTCCCTCCAAGTGTTTGGAGTGTATATGAACGTGTTCTTAGTGAACTTCCACGTACCAATAATTCATTAGAAGGGTGGCATCGGGCAATACAGATGTCCGTAGGTCATATGCATCCTACAATTTACAAATGTGTTAATATTTTAAAACTAGAACAAAATCATACAGCAAATAAAGTGATCCGGATAGATTCGGGGCAAGACATTGGAAAAAACACTAAATATGTAAGAGTCAATAAAGCAATATCTAGAATTGTTAGTGAATATTCTTCAACAGAACCAATAGAATATCTCCGGTCAATATCTTATAATATTAGCTTACAGAAATAGTTTTTTTTTTATTTAGATAAATTGTTTTTACTTTTTAAAAAAGAATTCAATGTCATAACAATTTCATTTTCTTACTTTAAAGAAATGGTTATTTTACTTAGATAATTGTATTTTTCTCAAATTTTTTTACTATATTTCATGTTAATTACTTGTAATAAATAAATGAGTGTCCCATATTGAATAATTGTGTTTATTATCCCTAATTTTTTTTATTTATATTTTATGGTAATTCATAACAAAGTAAGATTGTTCAAAATTGTTCAAATTTAAAAAAAAAATGTTCAAAATTGTTTAACAAGCTTTGAAATGTTAACGATAATATATCAAACGATTGTAATAGCCAAACACGAATACTGAGAGAGAAAGAGAGAAAGAGTTTGATGAAATGTTTACTTTTCCTAAATGGAATGATTTTCACGATGGTTACTACACGACTGTAATAACCATGCAACAAATATGGAGAGAAAGGGTTGAATTTATGGCGCTCAAATGTCGGCGCTCATATGTTATTGCGCTCAACTGTCTTGCGCTAAATTGTCGGCGCTTATTTGACGGCGCTCATTAGTCTTGCGCTCAAATGTCGGCCAACCGGGTCAATGACACTGCTGGCTCTGGGATCACTGGTAATTTAGTTAATGACACTGCTGGCAGGTAGTAGGTTGGCCAGAGCACCAGCTACCCATTGAGATACTACTGCTAGAGAGTTATGGGGTCATTTGACTGGCCAGACAGTACTACACTGAATCCTTCTCTCTAGTTATGGTTCATTTTTCCTTAGCCTACTCACACACAGCGAATAGTCTAGCCTATTCCTTACTTATTCTCCTCTGTCTTCATACACCTGACAACACTGAGATTACCAAACAATTCTTCACACAAGGGGTTACTGCACTGTAATTGTTCAGTGCCCGATTTCCTCTTGTTGGGGGTGGGGGGAACTCTTTGGCTGTGGTCAGCAGCTCTTCTGGGAGAGGGACACTCCAGGTTTAAACCGTTGATCTCTGTTCTTGGGTGGTACCATGGCCTCTGTACCGTGGTCTTCCACTGTATTGGGTTGGAGTTCTCTGGCTTGGGGGTGCACTCGGGCGCGCTGTTCCGTCTTGTTTCTCTTCCTCTTGTTTTGTTGGAGTTTTTGTAGTTTGTGGGGGGGGGGATATTTATTTTAGTGTTGTTACTCTTCCTGATACTTTTGTTTTTCCTTGTTTCATTTCCTCACTGGGCTGTTTTCCCTGTTGGAGCCCCTGGACTTGTAGCATCCTACTTTTCTAACTGGGTTTGTAGATAATAATAATAATAATAATAATAATAATAATTATTATTATTATTATTATTATTATTATAATAATAATAATAATAATAATAATAATAATAATAATAATAATAATAATAATAATAATAATAATAATAATAATAATAATGGGGTTAATCATAATGCTAGCAATGGGATCACTGGTAATGGGGTCAAAGACACTGTTGGCACTGGGATAACTGTTACTGGGGTTGATAACACTACTGGCACAGGGATCAATGTTACTGTACAGGGGTTAATAGTACGGCTGGCATTGGAATTACTGGTACAAGGGTCCATGACACTGATGGCTCTGGAATCAATGGTACTATGCTCAAAGACACTCCTGCTCTGTGATCACTGGTCCTGGGGTCAATGATACTGCTGGCACTGGGATTATTGGTTATGAGGTCAATGACACTGCTGGCTCTGGGATCTCTTGTACTGGGGTCAATGACACTGCTAGCGCTGGGATCACTGATATAGGGGTCAATCACACTGTTGGCTCTTGGATCACTGTTACTGGGGTCAATGACATTGCTGGCAATAAGATCACTGATTTTGGGATTGATGATACTGCTGACTCTGTGATATCTGATACTGGGATCAGTGACACTGCTGGCTCATGGATCACTGGTAATGGAGTCAATGACACTGCTGGACCTGTGATCACTGTTACTGGGGCCAATGACACTGCTGGCACATGGATAACTGGTACTTTGGTTAATGACACTGCTGGCTCTGTGATCACTGATATTGTGATCAATGAAACTACTGCCAATAGGATCGTTGATACTAGTTCAATGACACTGCTGGCTCTAGGATCATTGTTAATACTGTCAATGACATTGCTGACTTTGTGACCACTGATACTGTGGTCTATGACACTGCTGGCAATGGGTTCATTGGTACTGGGTTCTTGTTTTTGACACGGTAACTAAATTAATTCACTCGATTTTGTTTTTGTTGCAGGGTAACCAAATTGATTCATTATTTTGCTTTTTGACACAGGGTAACCAAATTGATTCATTGGTTTTGGTTTTTGTCACAAGTTAACCAAATTGATTCACTTGTTTATGTTTTTTTCACAGGGTGACCAAATTGATTCCCTTGTTTTTGTCTCAGGAAAACCAAATTGATTCACTTGTTTTTTCGTTTTTGCCACAGGGTAACCATATTGATTCACCAGTATTGGTTTTCATCACAGGGTAACCAAATTATTATACTTGTTTTTGTTTTTGTAATAGGGTAACCAAATTAATTCACTGGGTTTTAGTTTTGACATAGGGTGACCAAACTGATTCACTGGATTTTGTTTTTGTCTTAGGGTAACCGTTTTGTTTCATTTTGTTTTCGTCATATAGTAACCAAATTAATTCACTGGTTTTAGTTTTTGACATAGGGTAACCAAATTGATTCACTAGTTTTTGTTTATTGACACAGGTTAACCAAATTAATTCACTGGTTTTAGTTTTTGACATAGGGTAACCAAATTGATTCACTAGTTTTTGTTTATTGACACAGGTTAACCAAATTGATTACCTGGTTTTTGTTTTTTTAACAGAGGGTAACAAAACTGATTCACTGTTTTTTGTTTTTGACACAAGGTAACCAAATTGATTTAATTGTTTTTTTGTTTTTCACCACAGGGTAACAAAATTAATTAACTGTTTTTTTTTACACAGGATAACCAAATTGATTCACTGGTTTTCGTTTTTAAAACAGGGTAACCAAATTGATTCACTGGTTTTGTTTTTGACACAGGGTAACCAAAGTGATACATTTGCTTTTGTTTTTGTCATAGGGTATTCATTAGTTCTTGTTTTTAACACAGGGTAACCCAATCTATTCAGGTTTTTTTTTCTTTTCTTTTTTTTTTTTCTTTTTTTTTTTGGACAGAGGGTAACCGAAATGATTCACTGGATTTTGTTTTTGTCAAAGGGAAACCATATTGATTCACTGGTTTTTGTTTTTGTCACAGGGTAATCAAATTGATTCACTAGTTTTTGTTTTTGACACAGAGTAAACAAATAAATTCACCGGTTTTTGTTTCTTGACACATGGTAACCAAATTGATTCACTGGTTTTTGGTTTTTGACACAGGGTAGCCAAATTGATTCACTGGTTTTTGTTTTTGACGCAGGGTAACCAAATTCATTCATTGGTTTTTGTTTTTGACATAAAGTAACCAAATTGTTTCCCATTTTTTAGTTACTGACACAGGGTAACCACATTGATTTACTGGTTATGGTTTTTGAAGCAGGGTAACCAAACTGATTTACTAGTTTTTGTTTTTGACTATGGTTAATGGATTTGATTCCTTGGTTTTTGTTTTTGTCGCAGGGTTATTAAATTGATTTACTTCTTTTTGTTTTTGTCACAGGGTGACCAAATTGATTCACTGGTTTTTCTTCTATTTCGCAGTGAAATAAAATTGATTCACTGTGTTTTTTCTTTCACAGTGACCTAATTGATTCACTGATTTTTGTTTTTGTCACATGGAAACAACACTGAATTTATTATTTTGACATAGGGAAACTAAAGTGATTCACTGATTTTTGGTTTTTGACACTGGGAAACCAAATTGATTCCCCCCTTTTTTTGACCGGGGGAACCAAATTTATTTCCTGGTTTGTGTTTTTGATATATGGTAACCAAATTGATTCACTGGCTTTGGTTTTTGACAAATGATACCTAAATTGATTTACTGGCTTTTGTTTTTGACCCTCGGGAACCAAACTTGTTCACTGGATTTTGTTTTTGTCACATGATAATCTAATTGATTATCTTGTTTTTGTTTATGTCATAGGGTGACCAAAATTGTTACTTTGTTTTTGTTTTCATCACAGGGTAAAAAAAAAATCATTCACTGGTTTTTATTGACAGGCGGTAACTAAACTCATTAACATGTTTTAGTTTTTGACACAGGGTAACCACATTTATTTCCTGGTTTGTGTTTTTGATACATGGTAACCAAATTGATTCACTAGCTTTTGTTTTTGACAAAGGGTAACTAAATTGATACACTGGTCTTTATTTTTTACACCCAGAAATCAAAGCGATTAACTGAATTTTGTTTTTGTCAAAGGAAAATCAAATTGATTAACTTGTTTTTTATTATGTCACAGGGTGACCAAAATGTTTACTTTGTTTTAGTTTTTATTACAGGGTAAGGAAATTGATCTCTAGTTTTTGTTTTTGTCACGGGGTAACCAAATTGATTCACATGTTTTTTTTTGTTTTTGACACCCGGTAATCAAATTGATTCACTGGATTTTGTTTTTGACAAAGGGAAACCAAATTGACTCACTCGTTTTTCTTTTTGGAATAGAGTAACCAAATTGGTTCATTAGTGTTTGATTTTAACACAGGGTAACCAAGTTGATATACTGATTTATATTTTTAACACAAGGTAACCAAATTGATTCACTTTTTTTTTTTTTTGTAAATAAATTGATTCACTGGTTTTGTTTTTGACACAGGGTAAAAAAATTGAATCATAGGATTTCTTTTTGACGCAGGGTAACTAAGTTGATTCATTTGTTTTTGTTTTTGTCATAGGGTTACCAAATTGATTCACTTGTTTCTGTTTTAGTCATAGGGCAACCAAATTGATTCACTGGTTTTTGTTTTTGATAGAAGGTAACCAAAACGATTCACTGGCTTTTGTTCTCGACACGGAGTGACAAAACTGATTTACTGGTTTTCGTTGACACAGGGTAACAAAATTGATTCACTTTTTTTTTTTTTTTTTTTTTTGACAAAGGGTAACGAAATTGATTCACTGGTTTTGTTTTTAACATAGGGTAACTAAACTGATTAACTGATTTCTATTTTTGTAACAGGGTAATGAAATGGATTCACTGGTTTTTGTTTTTGTCACAGGGTGACCAAATTGATTCAGTGGTTTTTGATTTTGTCAAAGGGTGGCCAAATTGATTCACTGACTTTTGTTTTTGCCACAGGGTAACCAAATTGCTTCACTGGTTTTTGTTTTTGAAAAGATAACCAAATTGATTCACTGGTTTTTTTTTATCACAGGGTAACCAAATTGATTAATTGTTTTTGCTTTTGTCAAAGGGTTACCAAATACATTTCCTGGTTTTTGTTTTTGTCGCAAGGTAACAAAATTGATACACTGCTTTTTGTTTTTGACACAGTGTAACCAAATTGATTCATTGGTTTTTGTTTTTGACACAGAGTATCCTAATGCATTCAATGATTATTGTTTTCGACACAGGGTAACCAAATTTAATCTCTGGTTTTTGTTTTTGACATAGAGTAACCAAAAAGATTCATTGGTTTTTGTTTTTAACAGAGTAACCAAATTGATTCACTGGTTTTTATTTTTGATACATCGTAATCAAATTGATTCACTGGTTTTTGTGTTTGATACAGGGTAACCAAATTGATTCACTGGTTTTCGATTTAGACACAGAGTAACCAAATTGATTCACTGGTTTTTGTTTCTTGGTCACAGGGTAATCAAATTGATTCACTGGTTTTTGTTAGCGACGTACGATAACCAAATTGATTCCCTGGCGTTTTTTTTTTTTTTTTTTTTTTTTTTTTTTGTGTCACACAGTAACCAAATTCATTCACTGGATTCTGTTTTTGTCACCGGGTAATCAAATTGATTAACTGGATTTTGTTTTTGTCACTGGGTAACCAAATTGATTTACTGGTTTATGTTTTTGGGACAGGGTGACCAAATTGATTCACTGGATTTTGTTTTTTTTGTCACAGTGTAACTAAATTGATTCACTAGTTTTTGTTTTTTCCCCAGGGTAACCAAACTGATTCACTAGATTTTGATTTTGACACAAGGCAACCAAATGTATTCCCTGGTCTTTGTTTTTGACACAGGGTAACCAAATTGATTCACTGGTTTTTGTTTTTGACACAAGGTAACCAAATTGATTCAATTGTGTTTATTTTGTCACAGTTTGACCAAATTGATTCACCGGTTTTTTGGTTTTGTCACAAGGTAACCAAATTGATTCACTTGTGTTTATTTTGTCACAAGGAAACCAAATTGATCCACTGGTTTTTGTTTTTGACACAGGGTAACCAAAATGATTCACTAGTTTTTGTTTTTTACACAGCGTAACAAAAATGATTCACTAGTTTTTTTTTTTTTTTTGATACAGGGTAACCAAAATTATTCACTGGTTTTTGTTTTTGACACAAGGTAACCAAATTGATTAACTAGTGTTTATTTTGTCACAGTGTGACCAAATTGATTCACTGGTTTTTGGTTTTGTCACAATGTAACCAAATTGTTTCACTTGTGTTTATTTTGTCACAGTGTGACCAAATTGATTCACTGGTTTTTGTTTTTGACACAGGGTAACCAAACTGATTCACTAGTTTTTGTTTTTGGCACAGGGTAACCAAAATGATCCTTTGGTTTTTGTTTTTGACACAAGGTAACCAAATTGATTCACTTGTGTTTATTTTGTCACAGGGTAACCAAATTGATTTACTGGTTTTTGTTTTTGACACAGGGTAACCAACCTGATTCACTAGTTTTTGTTTTTGATACAGGGTAACCAAATTGATTCACTGGTTTTTGTTTTTGACACAAGGTAACCAAATTGATTCACTTGTGTTTATTTTGTCACAGTGTGACCAAATTGACTCACTGTTTTTTGTTTTTGACACAAGGTAACCAAATTGATTCACCTGTGTTTATTTTGTCACAGGGTAACCAAATTGATTCACTGGATTTAATTTTAGTCACAAAGTAACCAATTTGATCCATTGTTTTTGTTTTTGCAATAGGGTTACCTAATTGATTCACTGGTTTTTGTTTTTCTCACAGGTTAACCAAATTGATACACTGTTTCTTGTTTTGGACAGAGGTTAACCAAATTGATTCACTGATATTTATTGTTTTTGCCACAGTGTAACCAAATTGATTAACTGATTTTTGTTTTTGACATAGGCTAACTAAATTAATTCAGTGGTTTTTGTTTTTGTAACTGAGTAACCAAAGTTATTCACTGGTTTTTATTTTTGACACATCGTAATCAAATTGATTCACTGTTTTTTGTTTTTGACACAGGTTAACTAAATTGATTCATTGGTTTTTGTTTCTGACACAGGGAAACCAAATTGATTCACTGGTTACTGTTTTTGACACAAGGTAACAAAATTGACTCACTGAATTTTTTTGACATAAGGTAACTAAGTTATTTCAGTGGTTTTTGTTTTTGACACAAGAGTAACCAAAGTTATTCACTGGTTTTTATTTTTGACACGTCGTAATCAAATTGATTCACTGGTTTTTGTGTTTGACACAGGGTAACCAAGTTGATTAACTGGATTTAGATTTTGTCACAGGGTAACCAAATTGATTCACTGATTATTGTTTTTTTCCACAGTGTAACCAAATTGATTCACTGGTTTTTTTTTTTTTTGGACAACAGCTAACTAAATTAATTCATTGGTTTTTGTTTTTGACACATCGTAATCAAATTGATTAACTGGTTTTTGTTTTTGACACAGGTTAACTAAATTGATTAATTGGTTTTTGTTTCTGACACAGGGTAACCGAAGTTATTCACTGGTTTTAATTTTGACACAGGGTAACCGAATTGATTAACTGGATTTGGTTTTTGTTACCTGGTAACCAATTTGATTCACGGGTTTTTGTTTGTCACAGTCTAAGTAAATTAATTCACTGGATTTTGTTTTTGTCACAGGGTAAACAGCTTGATTATTTATTTTTTTCTTTTGTCATAGGGTGACCAAATTGACTCATTGGGTTTTGTTTTGTCACAGAGTAACCAAATTGATTCACTGGTTTTGTTTTTGTCACAGAGTGACCAAATTGACTCACTGGTTTTTGTTTTTGTCACAGGGTAGCCAATTTATTCACTGGTTTTTTGTTTTTGACACAGTAACCAAATTTATTCACTTGGTTTTGTTTTTGTCATAGGGTGACCAAATTGATTCACTGGATTTTGTTTTTGTCTCAGGGTAACCAAATTGATTCACTGGTTTTTGTTTTTGACACAGTAACCAAATTTATTCACTTGTTTTTGTTTTTGGTACAGGGTAACCAAATTGATTCACTGGTTTTTGTTTTTGTCACAGGGTATCTAAATTGATTAACTTATTTTTTTTGTCACAGGGTATCCAAATTGAATAACTTTTTATTTTCATTTTTGTCACAGGGAAACCGAATTGATTCATTGGTTTTTATTTTCGTCAGAGGGAATCCAATTTGATTGACTATTTTTTTCTGTTACAGGGTAACCAAATTGATTCACTGGTTTTTATTTTCGTCATAGGGTATCCAAATTGATAAACTTTTTCTCTTTTTTTGTCACAGGGTAACCAAATTGATTCACTGGTTTCTCATTTTTGACATCAGGTCCACACTTATTTGCATCTGTATCAATTTTATTTCTGAATTTAGTTTTTGCATTGTCTACCCATATTATTTATTAGCACACTCGTGCATCTCTCACCATTGTATGGATGGGGAAATATTGTGAACGACCTGCTGCCCTAGTTCTTCATTTCCGTTATATCATACATTTTCCAGTGCCTCTTCACTAAAGTAAATTTACCTCTCACTTCTGTGTCTGTTTCTTCTGTCGAGCTAAGTTACATGTGGTCCACAATTTTTAATTGTAATACACGTTTGAGTCTTTGCAAACACCTTGATTCTATGCACTTTCTAAGATGAAACATTCAATAAAAACTAATTCAATCAATTCTTTGCATCTTTTAACTACACCAAGTGCACCAAAGATTCTTACAGTCTTGGGTTCTAAAATCTTGGAGGGTATTTCAAGAAGTTTGTAAGCGACTTGAACAATAGCCAAATTTATAAACTCAACTTCCCATCACGATTTGTTCACATCATTATGACAGGTCGACTATCAAGTGTAAAGGCAATGGAGAGAGCCTCAGGGAATTATCATCATTATCATCTTAAGTCACCTTAAGGTCGACCTCTCCTTAAAATTAGATGGAGGCATGGAGTTTCCATCACTCCTACTCTCTCACAAGATGAATTTTAGAAGTTGGTGTTACTATTTCAATAGTTGTTCCATATCTAATTATTTTCTGTTTATTAGTTTGGTCACATAAATGAATAACTATAGGCAGTTCAGAATGTTCCCTAATTCTAATCCATTTATATTTTGTCCCATTCTTGAAGTACAATAATTTGCACACAGCTGAAAATTCAACCTATGTAGTTTCTATATAATTATTGTATTGTGATTTATATATCAATAATGATGTTATCATTACTGACTATGCTAACAATACAATACAATGAAACCCGCTATCCTCAGAAGAGGATAAACCACGACTAAATCAGCTTGTCGGAAACATTAAGCCCCTATTACACTTATCCAGTTTCCTACGGTGCCGTCGGTCGCGACGCTAGCATATGTTCAAACTGTAGTGTGTGATAGCAAATCGGCCATATGAAAGCTCATCCACGGCCGGCCGGATGAACTTTCGTCAGTACTAAAGTTGGCCGTACGGCTGTCGTACGTCAGGACTGAGGACGTAGCGTGTAATTGCTCACCATATGGTATGACATCAGTCTGAGTGGCTGAACTTCTGAAGGATGCTCATGTTGACTATTTGCTTCTTTCATGCAAGTGTCCTTTTTTTTCTAGTAAAGGTGATACCTGACTTAAGAGTTCCAAATATGTGTCGTGATCCATTCGCATGTAGTTAAACCAGTCATCTTTTTCTAGTGGAAGTTCCTTCATTAAGTTAACATGAGAGTATTTTTGTCGTTTATGCAGCCATTGTTTGAACCAAATCTTCCTTTTCCTTGTTTTCACCTTCAAGGAGCACGCTAGAGCAATAGAAACGAGAATGTCGTCCAGATAAGACATGTCACTCCTCCACCACAAACAGTGCCACACTGACCCCCTTGCCTCCGGCCGTTCAAATACGTGTAATAGCTCTAGCTGTAGGCCAGAATTTTCCTATGGCGCCTGAGGCTAGGTTGGCCTTAGGGAACTGGATACGTGTAATAGGGACTTGCATTCTGTGGGATATGAGGTGGGCTCCCAGCCCAACCGTCTTCAAATTGAATTAGCGACGGGTGCTTAGTAGGCTTAGAGATGTACCCATTGAGTCATCAGCAGTCACTGGATGGTTCTTATTAGTCGTAGCTTGAGTGGAGACTGGGGAGGAGTCTCTGAAGCTAATCACATGTTCGGTCTGTAGGACAAAGGTAACGCCAAGGAGACCTATCCCTTGCCTATTGTTATGTATTATTGTAATGTACTATATTATTTCAAGTGTTGCAGGTATTGCGCAACATTGCATCATATTGCATGAATAAGACATGTTATGCTTTGTACATAAGAGTAATGATTTGTTTTGGTATTAGGATTCAAACATTTGTTGATTACCTCAAAGATAGGATGTGATTCTTTATGATTTTGTACTGGAGTAGGATTTAAGTCTTTTCAGAGCGATGCTCTTTTGTTTAGCAATGTTTTGGTTTGTCAGATTGTGTAAGACGCTCCATATACACTTGGGAGTTAGCTGTCACAGAGTAAACAGAGTACAATGTAGTCTTTTATACAGTAAATGTATTTTTTAGAATACCAACGTCTTATTATCCATCAAGCCAAAATTGACGACATCAGATGGGATCAGCTGAGAAATAATTACTAACGATTGTTCATCTATGTTCCAGGTAATTATTATGGTTAATAGAACTTCCTACCAAAGTACCAAATCCCACAGTGACGACATCAGATGGGATCAGCTGAGAAATAATTACTAACGATTGTTCATCTATGTTCCAGGTAATTATTATGGTTAATAGAACTTCCTACCAAAGTACCAAATCCCACAGTGGCGACGTTTAGGACGACGGACAAGCAGGGAGAAGCATTGGACCCTATGCACAAGGACGGCCAGCACGAGAGAAGTTCCGTTTTTACAGTAGGGGACAAGAGTAAAATCGCCCAATGAAGATTTTACCAGCAGCAGAATAGGAATTTCATCAAATACACTAAAGGGTGAAATTTAAAGTTGGGTAGGTAGGTAGGAAGTACACTTGTGACTGCAGAACAGTAGCTTAACCTACCACAGTTATTAAGGTAAGCAAACAAAATGCCTCTTAATATCGAGCACCCACAAGGTTTCAGCATCACTGCTGAGCCTAATTCTGTTGCAACACGATGGCAACAGTGGTGTGAGGAATTTAAGATTTATTTAGAAGCATTAGGGAACATGAAGGATGCACAAAAGAAGGCATTATTACTTCATACAGCAGGTAGGGAAGTTCGGGAAGTGTTTAAGACTTTGCAGCCTACAGATGACACAAGTGAAGCTGCAATTAAGGCTCTTACCACATATTTTGCTCCTCAGGTCAATAAATGTTTTGAAAGATACCAGTTTTCAGCGCAGGCTTATCAGAAAGAAAATGAAAGTTTAGATGCATTTGTGACTAGACTAAAGAATTTAGCCGTTTCATGTGAATTTCTGGAGTTAGAAAATGTTATCATAGATCAAGTAATTGCACATTGCACATCAGAAGAGCTAAGAAAGAAATTATTGCAAGATAAAGATTTAACATTAGAAAAGGTATTGATAACAGGCAGAGCTTTAGAAACATAAAATAGGCAAAGTAACATAATAGGTAGTTCTACAAACAATAGAATGGAAAATTCTAAAATTAATACAGTAGGTTCTAAGTGGAAAACCAATGAGAATCAGAGAAGGAATATGTCAAAGCCTAGTCATAGAAAAGTGCCTAACACTAATGTTCATAAATATCAGAATCAGGCTTATACACAGAAACAACAGGAAAAACCCAAGTGTTTTAGGTGTGGTAAAACTGATCATCTTGCATACGAAGCAAAGAAATGCCCTGCTACTGGACAGACATGCCAGAATTGCAGAAAGATGGGTCATTTTGCAACTGCTTGTAGATTCCCTAAACAGTACGCAAAGAAAATAAATGCTACAGTTGATACTATGGGTCAAGAGAATAATGAGGAAAATGTTCATGATAATCAGGTTAGTTCAGAAACTGATTTTGCGTTTCGCATAAACTCAGTCAACAAAGGTGCAAAGAAACATATCATGGTAGAAGTAATCATAAATGGTAAACCAATTTTGATGCAAGTTGACACAGCAGCCGATGTATCAATTATGTCTGAGAAAATGGCTAAAAGCATTCCTAATTTGTTATTAGAAGGTACAAATAGAGTTTTGAAAAGTTATAATGGTTTTGATATTCAGGTAATAGGTGCTTCGAACGTAGAAGTACAGTACAAAGAACAGAAATTAGAGAGAATGCCATTAACAGTAGTAAAAGGTAATGGACAAACTTTGCTAGGTTTAGATTGGCTACAGTATTTGAAGTTAGATTGGCCTAGTATTTTGAAGGTTGCAGGTAGACAAGATGAAAACAAAAATGAAATGTCTATGGATAATATCATATCAGAGTTTCAAGACGTATTTGAAGATAAAATAGGTACAGTAAAGAACGCAAAGGCAATTTTAGTTTTGAAACCTGACAGTTCTCCTAGATTTTTTGCTCCGAGACCAGTACCGTATGCATTGAAAAGTGCAGTTGAAACAGAAATCAGGAGATTAGAAAGTGAAGGTTCCTGGGAAAAGGTTACATATTCAGATTGGGCTACACCATTAGTTCCTATTGTGAAGGAAAGTGGACAGGTTAGGTTATGTGGAGATTACAAAGTAACGTTAAATCCACAACTGCAAGTAGCTCAACATCCCTTACCAAATCCGAAAGACATGTTTGCAACTATGTCAGGATGCAGTGTTTTTTCTAAATTAGATTTAAGACAAGCATTTCAACAGCTTCCCATGGATGAAACTTCACAAAAATTATGTACAGTAAATACATCCTTAGGTTTGTTTAGGCCAAAGAGATTACCTTATGGAGTTGCAAGTAGTCCAGCTATATGGCAACAAACTATGGATAAGATTTTTTCAGGAATGCAAGGAGTATTCATTTTTATAGATGATATTTTAATTGCGGGTAAAGACACAAGAGAACATAGAGAAAGATTGCGAACAGTTCTGAAGAAGTTGAAGGAACATAATATTAGAGTAAATAAGAACAAATGTATTTTAGAAGTTGATTCAGTGGAATACTTAGGTTTTGTAATAAATGGCAAGGGTATTCACAAAACTAAAGAGAAGATTAAAGCTGTACAATCAACAAAAGTGCCAGAAAATGTTAAGGAATTACAATCATTTCTAGGTTTAGTAACATTTTATGGGAATTTCATTCAGAATTTGTCTACAATTGCACATCCATTGTATAATCTGTTGAATAAGGGTGTAGAATGGAAGTGGACAAAAGAGTGTCAGGAATCTTTTGAACGAATCAAGCAGGAAATAACATCACCTACCTTCTTAGTACATTATCAAATGGATTTACCAGTTAAATTAGTATGTGATGCATCAAACATAGGTCTAGGTGCAGTATTATCTCATGTAATGCCAGATGGAACAGAAAAACCAATTGCATTCACTTCTAGAGTATTGAACAAGGCAGAAAGGAATTACTCTCAAATAGAAAAGGAAGGTTTAGCATTAGTTTATGGAGTTAAAAAATTCCATATGTATCTTTATGGTAGGAAAAAGTTCACACTTGTTACAGATCATAAACCTTTATTAGCAATATTGGGTCCAAAAGCAAGTTTACCTACGTTGGTGGCTGCAAGACTACAACGTTGGGCAGTTACGTTAGCAGCGTACCACTATGATATAGAATACCGTTCAACATCAAATATGGGTAATGCAGATGCTTTATCCAGATTACCCGTAGACAAAGCTTCAGAAGAGTATGATGACAGTGTTCTGTTAATTTCTGTATATGATGTACCAATAACTGCAAAAGATGTAGCACACAGTACCAAGCAAGACCCAGTACTTAGTAAGGTTTTGGAGAGTTTAATGACAGGTAGGGACTTATGTGGAAAGGAGGAAAATTGTAAACCGTATAAGGATATATGGTATGAACTGAGTGTGACACAAGGAATAGTGATGAGAGGTTCAAGGGTAGTTATTCCTAATTCACTGAGAAATAAGGTTTTGTCTGAAATACATGCTGATCACCAAGGTATTGTAAGATCAAAGTCAATTGCGAGAACTTTTGTATGGTGGCCAGGTGTAGATAAAGATGTGGAATGTTATATAAAGAATTGTATGAATTGTGTTATGCAACAGAACAACCCTCAATTTGCTAGAATGCACCCGTGGGAGTTACCCAGGTATCCATGGCAAAGAGTGCATATAGATTTTGCAGGTCCTTTTTTGAATTATTTGTTTTTGATAGTAGTAAATGCTTACAGTAAGTGGCCAGAAATTATCCCAATGAAGACAACAACGTCTTACGCCACAATTAAAGAGTTAATGCAAATTAGATTTGTTGTATCCAAGTTTGCAAAGTGATTTAGAAGATAAAGGGTATAAACAAGTAGCAAAGCTTCCTAATGTAAGACATTTTTTACCTTTTTCTGATGTCATGGTAAGATCGTAAAACACTCCAGAGAAGTGGGTACCAGGAGAGATTGTAAGAGAGATAGGAAATTTACATTATGATGTTCGTGTTGGTGATAATGTTGTAAAACGTCATGTTGATCAATTACAGCCGTTAAACAGAAAGACAGTAGAGCATGTGAATGTTAGAGATGAGAAACTTAAAGAAGTAGCTAGATCAAATGAGTCAAATATTAACCAAGATGGTCCAACATCCAATGTAGATTCAGAACCAATTCATGTAGGCTACCAGTACAAGATGAGGTTAAAGTGCTTCCTAATAGGATTAACAGAGGAAAGCCCCCTGAGAGATTAGATTTATGAAGATTTTTACAATGTCAAGTTAAGGGGGAGGAGACTATTTTGTATTACTGTAATGTACTATATTATTTCAAGTGTTGCAGGTATTGCGCAACATTGCATCATATTGCATGAATAAGACATGTTATGCTTTGTACATAAGAGTAATGATTTGTTTTGGTATTAGGATTCAAACATTTGTTGATTACCTCAAAGATAGGATGTGATTCTTTATGATTTTGTACTGGAGTAGGATTTAAGTCTTTTCAGAGCGATGCTCTTTTGTTTAGCAATGTTTTGGTTTGTCAGATTGTGTAAGACGCTCCATATACACTTGGGAGTTAGCTGTCACAGAGTAAACAGAGTACAATGTAGTCTTTTATACAGTAAATGTATTTTTTAGAATACCAACGTCTTATTATCCATCAAGCCAAAATTGACGACATCAGATGGGATCAGCTGAGAAATAATTACTAACGATTGTTCATCTATGTTCCAGGTAATTATTATGGTTAATAGAACTTCCTACCAAAGTACCAAATCCCACACCTATGATGCTAATAAACGGCTCTAAAGGTTTTGAAAAGTTCATAAACCCTTCGTGGGCAGAAAAAAAAGTTGGGGAATTTTAAAATTTCTCCCTTAACCCCATCTACTATCAGCACTCGACTATCATTCTGAATTGCAAGACACAAACTTGAGATTTATTAATTTCCTTATCTATGACCGGGATATCAATCTCTGGAAACATCATGCAATAAATTTCTTGTGTATGCTTTATAAAAATTTGTCATAATGCTAACTAACCTTAGCATATAAATCTTTTAAGACTACAATCCATCACCTAATACTAGATATGTAGTTAACTCTAACCACTTTGTCTTTTATTTCATGAAAGTCAGTACTACAGAGCACGATAAGGGCTGTAAATAAATAGTGGATTGAACTTTCAAATTAAAAACAGTAGTTGAATTGGCGTAACTTGAGAACCTGAAACATAGTACATATACTTTATATATATATATATATATATATATATATATATATATATATATATATGTATATATATATATATATATATATATATATATATATATATATATATATATATATATATATATATATTGGGACCCTTGGAGTTGTAGCATTCTGTTTTACAACTAAAGTTACAAGTTCGGTTGCAATAATAATAATAATAATAATAATAATAATAATAATAATAATAATAATAATAATAATAATAATAATGTCTGATACAACTAATAATACCACCTTCCTTTATTCTTTTATCTAAATGAGCAGAAAAATAAACATCTTAATCTATCTGCTTCATTCCATGTCCAAAATCCTATATTAAAACACGAAAAAAATTGCATGTGTAAATATTTATTGAATGCAAAAGGGTTTCTGAAAGGCAATTTGATTCTGAAATCCTTACCTGGTGAGCATGACGATCAACCATACCCATCATTTGTTGTTCCATCCTTTTCACCTTCAGAGCATATTTCTTCTTCAGTCGATCAACAGCAGTCAATAACGCCCTGAATAAAATCAATATAGTTTCAGTAGAAAATATGCTTTCAAGAAAGTAGTAGAAGCACTATAAACATATCCTGCAGCAAAAACAATCAAACACTAAAGGAATAGATTGAGGTTTTGATATTAAAACAAATATGGCCTCGATATATTTCAGTTTCTTGGCATAACATGACATGATTTGCCAAAAAGACAAATATTCTTGGATTAGAGGAAAAACAAATATGAGATTGTACATAAACCACTGTATCCTTTCCTGGGCAAATACAAAGAAACAGGCGAGCTTATATTCTTGTGTAATCCATGCTTAAAGTAAATAAAGATAATTATAGATCTGCCTTTAAAAGGTTACGCTCTAAATTTGGCTAAAAATTCACGAAATTTAGTTTTGCACTGCAATAACGAAAAGGGATTATGAAATTTATTAAAATTAAGAGTATTAAGAAAAAATTTGACCTACTCTACTCAAATATGACAAAAAGAATTATTCTACCCAAGCTCCTCTCTTTATGAGGTTGAATGTCAAACTAGTTTTCCCGCACTTTAATTTATTATACTGAGTACTATGATTTCTCGAACTCTTATCAGGGTAGGTCTTCATTTATCAGCATAAAAATGTTAATTGTACGATTTACATATTTGCTCTTGTAACAACCATTCTTCTACCGTTCTTGTTACATACTTATACTTTATATATATATATATATATATATATATATATATATATATATATATATATATATATATATATATATATATATATTCAAATAAGCCATATATATTTTTGATACATTAATGTCTGGATTCTCTTAACGACCTGAGATCAGAGCCCCAGGCGAAATCACGCAAAGACAAGAGCTTGGTGCAAAATTTATCATATATATATATGTATATATATATATATATATATATATATATATATATATATATATATATATATATATATATATATATATATATATATACATATATATAATCATAATAATCATCATCTCCTCCCACGCCTATAGACGCAAAGGGACTCGGTTAGATTTCGCCAGTCGTCTCTATCTTAAGTTTTTAAATCATTACTTCTCATTTCAACATATCCTACTTCACGTTTCATAGTCCTCAGCCATGTAGACCTGGGTCTTTCAACTCTTATAGTGCCTTGTGGAGCCCAATGGAAAGTTTGGTGAACTAATCTCTCTTGGGGAGTACAACGAGTATCCCCAAACCATCTCCATCTACCCCTCACCATGATCTCATTTACATATGGCATTCGAGTAATCTCTCCTATAGTTTCATTTCTAATCCTGTCCTGCCATTAAACTCCTAATATTCTTCTGGGGGTTTTGTTCTCAAATCTACAAAATCTGTTGGATATTGTTTCATTGTTATACACCGACTCATGTCCATACATTAACACCGATCTCACTAAGCTGATATATAGCCTGATTTTCATATATAATTTCAGGCGATTTGATTTCCAAATTTTACTTAACTTAGCCATTGTCTGATTTGTTTTGTTCAATCTTTCATTAAACTCCATTTCTAAAAACCTTGCATTGGAGATCATAGTTCCTAAATATTTAAATGATTCCACCTCATTGATCCTTACTCCTTCCAATGATATTTCATCTTCAATTGCATATTCCATTCTCCTGATCTCTGTCTTTCTTCCATTTATCTTGAGCCCAACCTCATGTGATATTTCATGCATTCTGGTAAGCATATATATATATATATATATATATATATATATATATATATATATATATATATATATATATATATATATATATATATATATATATATTTATATGTCCTAATTCTTGTATGAAGATATGTGTTGTATGTCAAGGTAAATAAACTCTATAATCATGAGAATTCCATAAAACCTAACTATTCAGCATGTTTTTGTAACAAGATTACATTTTGATAGCGAGGGGTAGTTAGTTGCCTTTGTGCGCTCAAGTAGACAAGGCGCTCACCTGAGAGTGTCAATTGTACAGTGTACTTACGAATCTTTTGTAATAAAGTGAAGAAAACTCATGTTCCGATGTCTCATTATCCGTGGACATGGGACATATTGGTGTCAGGTGTAAAAATATGTCTGGTTGTGTATGCTGTGGGCGAAGTTGTTCTTTAAGCCGGTAAAATAATAGTTCAAGATGCCTAGATACGCGAGAACTAACATAGCAGACACTGCTACTGCGGGAGATGAAAACGGAGGAGTAGTAGTGTATAGCGTTGCCGAGGAAGAATATAGACAGGAAATTAGAACGCAAGAATTGGAAAATAAGTTAGATAACTTAGAAGAGTTAATAAACAGATTCTTGGTTGAACGAGAAGAGGAGCGTATCTGACGTACATGGACGAAGTCCAAACACACACAAGTGAAAATACACATGCACAGCCGAGTAAAGATACGTAAATCGCAGTTCAAAAGTTGCCAGAACTCCAGACAAGTGTTAGGCCTTTTGATGATCAACGGCCTAAAGAAGGGTTTCAATCAACTGAAGTGTTTTTGAGACTTTGAAGTAGCCACATATGGGTGGTTGGAAAGAGAAAATCTATTCAAGTAATTAGATGGCTGAAAGATGCTCCAGCAATGGAGGTAATATGTTGGCTACAAAACCGTTTAAGAAGTTACTCTGAAATAAAACGATGTTTAATTGAGAAATATGCCTTGCCTGATCCGAGAAAGGGGGACTTGAAAGAAAATTACAAACCCAAAATTCGGGAAGGTGAATCCATTCTTAGTTTTGCAAATTGCATTTTTCCTTATTGCGATTCGTTTGCTACTCAGAGTGCCAATCTCTCAGAAGGTGATAAAAAAGCAATTGCTTGTAAAGATATTCGCAGATTAGTAAACCCGTATTTATGTGGTTATTTGTTCGAGGACAATCGCTTGTTAGCGGATATAGTGAGCGCGATACAAAACCTTTTAGATAGTTTGCCAGAAGTAAAAATGACTGGGAATAACTGACCGGATTCCGAGAAGTTGGCAGCCATGAGAGGCACTCACCAACCCCAAAAGCGGGAGAGGGGAGAACGTAGTCAGCAGGTGAGAAGAGTCTTCAGATGCTGGCAGTGTGGGGGAGAGGGGCACCGACGAGTGGAGTGCCCCACCCAAGGATTCCCCCGATATTACACTTGTCAGGCCTACAGTCATCTATCTCGCGAGTGCTGAACAAAAAACGCGTAGGGCGGGCGAGCTGTGGCACACGCACACCTCCCCCCGCCCAACATCCGAGGAAAAGGAAGCAGAGGAAGGGGGATACGAGATCAATACCCCCCGTAAGACATCAGAAGCAGCAGCCAAGGCAGCGATGGGGGTAACGACGACGGATTTAGAGCAGGCACTGGGACCTCCATCGGTACCCCCGATCTCACCCCCGCAGCACTTGGGAGCAGCGGCACTGCAGCTGAGGTCATTGGCCAGTGCCCCATATATTGTAATGGCTGGCTAGGAATGTTAGCAGTTAGGATTGACCTGCCAGATAAATCCATTCGAGCGCTGATCGACACAGGAGCCAGTGTTTCACTGATTGAAAAAAGATTCTCCTCAAACCCACTACAGTCAGCGGCATCCCTCATCCTTGACACGCCAGGAGGAAATAAAATATGTATAAACCATACAACGATCGTCAACTTTAACGTGGGATCTGTCAAGTTTACACATGATTTTTTTTTGTCTTGCACACATTGGGAATTCCAGGAATCGAGGCTATTTTAGGAATTGATTTCATCTCTAATAATCAAATATGCATTTTTTGGAGAAAAGATACAATAACAGTAAAAGCAGGAGGGTACATTTTGCCGATAGAAAGTCATGAGAGCGTAAGTGCTTGTGCGGGCATAGAGAGACAATTAAGAAAGGTAACAGCTGTACCTGAAAGAGGAGAAGTGTTTTCTCCCCAGACACTTACGAGCATATCAGTGACCTCGTGTCGCCCTCTTCTGGAAGGAACCAAGGTCATTGTTAAACCCATGACAATTGGGCGCATGTAATTTTAGAGGGCTTATCGGAAATAAAAGGGAAGAGAGCTGATATAACGATAGTTAATTTGTCAAATAAAAATAGTTGTGTTAGGAAGTGATTCTGTGTGTGAATTAGAGTTATCTGAAATTGCTAATAATGGGATTTTGGGAGTCACAACTCCAACCCGCACATACCAACGCACTCAGAATTTTGATTATGCAAGCGCGAAAACTATGTTCGTCAGAATATCAATCTGTAGTTAGTGACATTGTTAATGATTATTCCGATGTAATTGCAATTGGAGATGAGCCACCCGGGAGAATTGATCAATTTCCCTTTAACAGGTCAGGTCAAGGCCTTATAAGGTACCCATTCATTTCCAGGGAGAGATAAAAAGGGAAATTAGTAAATTAAGGGAACAATGGATAATCGAGGAGAGCGAATCCCCATGGACTTCTCCAATTGTAGCTGTTAGGAAAAAGGATGGTTCGGTTAGATTGTGTGTTGAATATAGGAAGTTGAATGCAGTCACTAAGGATAATGCATTTCCATTGCCCTCGATCGAAGGATTACTTGTGAAGGTACCGGATAGTAAATATTTGACAACTGTTGATTTAAAATCTGGATACTATCAAATACCCATTCAGAAAGACAGTAAATGTAAAACGACATTTATAGCTAACGATCAACTATTTCAGTTTAATTTTCTTCCTTTCGGTGTTTAACAAGCTCAAAGTAATTTCTCTAGAGTAATGATGGTGGTTTTCTCCCTTAATTGACCATAATGTTCTTGTTTATTTTGACAATATCATAATTACAGGGAAAACGGTCAAAGAACATAATAATAATATTTGTAAAGTTTTAGAAGCATTGCAACGTAATGGTATGAAAATAAATTTGTCAAAGTGCAAATTTTTCTATAAACGGGTTAAATTTTTAGGTCACATAATAACCCCAAAAGGTATCCAACCCTACCCAGTAAAGTAGCAGCTATTAGAGATTTCCCCAGGTCACGTACCCCTAAGGAAGTAGCTGGGTCCCTTGGGTCGCTGGGTATTACCGTAAATTCATAAGAGGTTTTGGAGAGATAGCGAGACCCTTAGATGCTTTAAAGAAACAAAAAGTAATAAATTGGGGAGTGGAAGAAGAAAGGGTCTTTGACCATTTGAAAGCTGCCTTAACTAGCAATGACTTACTCGCATATCCTAGATTTGATCGCCCGTTTTTATTGACAACAGCTGCGAGTAGCGTAGCTATTGGTGGCATAGTTTCTCAACGAGATGAGAAAGGTAAAGAGCGACCCATTTGTTTTGCTTCCTGGGCCTTAATAGGGGCAGAAAAGAATTATAGTACATTCGATCGAGAGGCTTTGGCTATTCTTTGGGTTCTAGAGAGGCATCGGTTCTTTTTATTAGGTCATTCGATTGAGTTGCAAAGAGAATTCAACAAAACCTAACTATTCAGCATGTTGTTGTAGCAAGATTGCATTTTGATAGCGAGGGGTAGTTATTGTCTATTGCGCTCAAACAGACGAGGCGCTCACCTGAGAGTGTCAATTGTACTGTGTACTTACAAACCTTTTGTAATAAAGTGTTCCGATGTCTCACTATCCATGGACACGGGACATTATATATATATATATATATATATATATATATATATATATATATATATATATATATTTATATATATATATATATATATATATATATATATATATACATATATATATATATATATATATATATATATCAGTGGTACCTCTACATACGAATTTAATCCGTTCCACAACCGACTTCGGATGTAGAAATTGCTCGGATGTAAAAACGAATTTTCCCATAAGAATACATTGAAATAGGATTAATCCGTGGTTGAGACCAAAAACCTATGATAACTCCTTAATAAATTACTACACATAATTACACATGACAATATGCACTCTAAATTAGATAATAGACATGTGAAAAAGAATAATGATCAAGAAATAATAAATAAGAAACGGGTTTTTAGCGTCACTTTACCTTAGAAAGTCCAGCGCAGGTGTTGTTGGTCTTGCTACGCAGAGAAGAGATGGACGGGCGGCGAGGAGGTAGAGAGGTTGACTACGATAAACGTACACTACCGTAACTTATTCTAACTTACACTAAGTGAACTTTAACCTAACTTAGCTTATTTATTTTTTTTATTTTCATATTTTATATTTTTTTTTTACATTTTCTTTTTTTCTTTTTGATGATTAATTTTAATCACTTTCACTCTCTCCACATAAAATTGATTGAATTTTTTTCTCTTCACTCTTTGCCGTTTTCTTTGAACCACTTCCATCCTCTTCATCACGAGTTCGCTTTGTAGTTTTTTTAAAGAAGCTACCGATAGAAAGTTGCTTGGTACAACTTTTCAGAATGTTTCGAAAATAAGTTAGGGAAACATCATCAAACTGCGCAACTACACGACAAAACTGCAATTTCTTTGGATGGTATTTGTCGATGAAGTCGACCACATCTTGATATTTTCCTAACACCTCTTTTATTTGCGCCGAACCTATTGCAAGTTCACTCACACTCACTCATGCTTTTCAATAATTCCTTGCTTTACTTCTAAAGAAAGCATTTCCTTATTCCTTTTCTCACCACTACCACTACCACTTGCGAAACTAAGCCTTTTAGGACCCATGATTTACGTAAAATACCGTAAAAGGATGAACGTAAAAAATCACGATTAAAACACAGTTAATAGCAGAACGCACAGGGCACAACCACACGAAGCCGACGAGAACAGAGGAATGTCCCAAGCCACGCTAATTGAGGGTCCCTCCGAGGTAGAAATGCTGCCTTCTATCGGCGGAAATAAGAAATACATCAGGCGCTATAAGTACCATCCACGTGCATGGGTATTGTTTACTTCGGGTGTCGAAAAAAAATTTGGGTGTAGAGTAGGAACGTGTTCGAATTGTACTTCGCGTGTCGAAAAATTCGGATACAACTGGTACGACGAAAATTGCTTACTTCGTGTGTCGAAATAAAATTCGGGAGTAGAGTCGAAAAATTGCTCGAATTTTACTTCGGATGTTGGAAAATTCGGATGTAGATACGTTCGTGTGTAGAGGTTCCACTGTATGTATATATATATATATATATATATATATATATATATATATATATATATATATATATATATATATATATATATATATATATATATGTTTCTTTATTCATTTGTATATATATATATACATATATATATATATATATATATATATATATATATATATATATATATTGTTGGTCCTATGTGTCATGTGGCCCTTTGTGTCAATAGGCGTAGATGATGATGATGATATACTGCTGGGATTGCTTCTACTAAGAGAGAGGTTCGAGGCTTTGCCGAGAAAACAAGCATTTACCATAAAATAATTTCCAATCGATATATAATCCCTATGTTGAATTCGATAGTATATTCCATTCAAGGTTGACATTTACATCAGTGACCAATATTCATCAGAAATAGTTAATAGCTAAAAACTCATTATATGACTATTATGGTGGAGATGGGTTGATTTCAAGTTAAGTAAAGATTCCCAAATTCAACAAGAATAAGTACAGTGGATTTGGAATGAGCTTATTTCTCCATAATAGAGGTCTTTGTTGGAACAGGACTTGATATGTATTTACCAAAAAAAAAAAGAAAGAAAACAAAATAGCAATTGGAAATACATACCCAATTCTTAATTCGATAATTGTGTTTGATATGTACATCTATCAATATCATGTCTGTTAGTGACATGTAATAATATATTTAGATATAATAAATTTATACAAACACATTATATACATATATATATATATATATATATATATATATATATATATATATATATATATATATATATATATATATATATAGGGAAGACTTGGGATATTCTACCTCTATTATTTGTACTGTTAACAAACCTATTCTCTGGCACAATTTTTCAGTTGTTCTTCCAAAGACTTGGGCACTCTAGATCAGTTAGGAGCTTGATCTGAATGGTACTTTTTCATAGTGAGGGACCTAAATAAATACTTCAAACTCAACTCCTCTGCAGATGGAAAGAGGAGGCATGCCAAAATCCAAAGGTAATTTTCTTGTCAAAAATTGACCCAAGAAACATGACATTATCTTTACATGGAAAAATACAGTCATTCAAGTATGAGTAAAACAAATAGTTCTTGTTTTCTGAGAAGAAAATATCATTCCTTATGAATAGCCCATGCAAAAGCAGCATTAATACCAATCTGAAGCTTTTGGCATGCTTGTAGTGCAGATGACCCACTACAATAAATTGCAAATTCATCAACAAATAGTGAGCCTTGTATGTCAGGAGGTAGGTGACTCATGAGACTGTTGATAGCAACAGTGAGTAAGGTCATACTCACGCTACCTTGGAGGACACCTTCTTGCAAGTAGGGTGAAGATATTCTGACCCTACTCTTACTCTAATAGAACAATTTTATCAAAATTCTTCAATAAAATAAAACTTATGTCCTCCTATACACAACGAGATCAACAATTTTAAAATACTACCCTTCAAGGTGGTGTCATATACCCCTTTGAGGTCAAGAAAGACATCAATCACCTGGTGTAAGGTGTAAGATGAGGCTGCTTGCAGCGCCTAAGCGCCGCCCACATAAGTGATGTCATTGTCCACATCACGGGCTATCTATATTTCCTTCCGCTGTGTACCAGTTGCAATGAAGATACGAAACCACGCTGACTGTCAGTTCCTGATCCTGCCTAGCTTAAGATCTAACATGTCACAGTGAATGAAAATAAAAAGAGGACCTACAGTAATAACCATGGCACATCATGGCACCACCGTCGAGACGACCCTCGTTTGCATCCCCTAGGGGCAGGATTGCAAGGACAGGAACCTCTGGAACCGGCGTCAGGATATCGCCGGCTTCAATTCTGCAGGCTCACCACGTGTTACAAACCCAGCAACAAGCCATCCAGAATCTTCAGGCCGAGATAACAGCGTTGTCACTCGAGGGTACCAATATCCCCCAACCAAGCATCCCTTTGTCTGCAGCTCCGGAAAAGTGCGAGGCTGAGGTGTCCCCTGCAGCCTTCAAGTCTTGAACACAGTCAATGGAGTGTTGGTTGCAACTTTGTAAGTTGAAGCCTAACCAGGCAGTTCATCATATAAGGCTGCATTGAGTTCCGATATTGCAACATGCCCTCGATTCTAGGTATGCTGACACCCAGTGGAGTGCCCTGTCTACTGAAGGGGCATTCAATGCTGTTAAGCAAATGGTAGTGAAAGCTTCTAACCAAGCGGTGCAGTGGCTCAAGTTTTTTTATTTGGCCCAAGAGCCTAGTGAGTCCTTCAATGATTATTTTATCAAATGTACGCAAAAGGCTACTGATTGTGCATTCACATGTCCTAATTGCAATCATGATTTATCTGAATATATGCTTTTGCGCAAGCTCGTGGTAGGCCTAAGCGATAAAGTGCTCAAAAAGCAAGTGTTTCAATCATGCAATAATATCCGTGATATCGATTCCCTCAGAGTCATGTGCAGTGCATTCGAGGCCGCCCATGATGACGCCCTTTGTGATAGGGCATGGCTTAGCAGCTCCCCTAGAGCAGCTGCTGTCGGTGGGTTCGAGGTGGAACACGAGGTGGAGGTGGCAGCCGCCCTTGCTAATTGTGACAGGAGTACCTCTGTAAAAGTACAATCGCGTCCTTGTGGTAATTGTGGTACTCTTCATACCCCTGGGTATTCCTCATGTCCCGCAAGAAAAATGACATGTTACGGGTGCGGTAAAACCGGTCACCTGAAGAAGTGTTGCAGAGGACGGAGTGCCAGGAATAACGATAGTGGTCTGACAGTGGAGTCGGACACAGCAGGTGCAGTGATTGCACTTGTCGTGGCGGCAGAGGCAAGGTTGTGGAATGCGCCGTCCCCGCAACCAACTATTCGTGTCGATGTATGCTTCACCAACTTGGGAGAGTGGTCCTGTGCCCAGATTTGTATTGCGGGACCCGCTATTCTTGCGACGTTGATCATAAAACCAGCTAAGCTGAGGTTAAAGGGAGGATAGCAAGACTTCGCCAACCTGCATCTGAAGTGTTTACGGTCGACCTCTTGCACCATAGAATACAAGGGGAGGCATACATCCTAGGAAGTATACTTTGTAAAGTCCTTCATTGATTTTTATTTATCCCTGGATGCTTGCAAGAAACTTGGTCTTGTGCCAGAAATGTTTCCTAACCACGCCCCCTTCACGGACTTTGCCCCCTCAGCAGTAGGTGCAACCCTTACATTAGCTGAAGCAACTGATCAACCTGTGAGACCGTCGGCCATCCCTTTTCCCCCTAGTGAGGAGAATATTACCAGATTAGAAAACTGGTTATTAGCCCATTTTTCAAGTACGACTTTCAACACCGAGAGAGAACCTATCCTGGTAATGGATGGGGAACCCCACCGTATCCACTTATTACCTGACGCAGTTCCTTACGCCTGCCACACACCTGCGTCAGTACCTAAGCACTGGGAAAAGGAGGTGAGAGCCCAGTTGGAGGAGGATGTCAAGAGAGGGGTCTTACAAAGAGCTCCCCCTGGAGAACCAACAGAATGGTGTTCACGTATGGTGGTCGTGGCCAAGAAAACGGGGCAACCAAGACGTTCGGTCGATTACCAAAATCTCAATGCAAGTTGTAGAAGGGAGATGCACCATACCCCTACGCCCTTTGATATGGTATCCAGCATTCCCCTTTGCTCAAACAAGACTGTGGCCGATGCCTATTGGGGATTTCACCAGGTAAAACTGGACAAGGAAAGCATACCCCTAACCACAGTCATCACACCTTCGGGCAGGTACCAATACCATAGGACACCAATGGGACATTGCTCTGCCTCCGACGCATATATACGCCGTTTCGATGATGCCATTGAAGAAGTACCCAGGAAGTTTAAGTGTGTGGACGACACACTTCTGTATGATTCGAGCGTAGAAAGCACCTTTTGGCATGTGTATGACTTCCTCGCAGTCTGTGCCTACAAAGGCTTCACTTTGAAACCAGAAAAATTCAAGTTCTGCAAGAAAGAAGTCGAGTTCGTTGGATTCAACGTCGGTTGGGACTCTTACAAGCCTTCAGAAGATTATTTATCTGCTATCAATAGTTTTTCTGTGCCCCTAAAGCCCACAATATCTGACATCAGGTCATGGTATGGTTTTGTCAATCTTCCTGAAAACAGCGCCCATCATGACCCACTTTAGAGACCTGCTGAAGAAGTCCTTTGACAAACAGGTCTATTGGGATGAGCACCTTCAGGAAAAGTTTTGTCAAGTGCAAGACATCGTCTGCAAGTTGGCCAAGGACGGCCTCACCTACTAAAATAAGCTGCGGCCGACTGTTGCAGTCACTGACTGGAGTAAGGAGGGGGTGGGCTTCGTCATCCTCCAACAATATTGCAGTTGTTCCTCCGTCGAAACCCCCTTCTGTTCTAAAGATGGTTAGAGAATAGCTCTTTGTGGCAGTCAGTTCCTCACGCCCGCCGAGTCTGGGTATGCAGCTGTGGAGGGGGAAGCCCTTTCAGTGGCCTGGTGCTTAAAAAAGGCATGGTTATTCTTATTGGGCTGCCCGAACTTAACCATTGTCACGGACCACCACCCCTTTAGTCAAGTTACTAGGCAATAGAAGTCTCGGCGATATTACCAAGGAGAAAACCTTATTGTATAATTTCAACGTTAAATACCTACCAGGCAAGAGAAATCATGCTGCTGACTTCCTCTCTCGTTTTCCTAGCCTAAGGACGGCGCCAGATAGACAGGATGCGAGCTTCAACGAAGAATTAGCGATTGCTATGGTGTCAGCAATCACAGAAAACCTACAGTGCACTATAGACGAGAAAACCGTTGAAGAGGCAGCCCTGGATGACCCAGCATATCAGCTACTAGTCACTCGAGTGACTGCAGGGGACTGGAACCCGAAGAAATCTCAAGAAATAGCTTGTTTGAGACCCTTCTACGGCATCAGAGAACGTCTCTCTATATCTGGTAACCTGGTCACATACTGCTTCAACGACAACTGCATCCGCCTTGTAATTCCCGAAGGGCTCCGCTATCAGATAACTGCCAACCTCCATGCTGGACATCAAGGTCTAGATACAATGTTGAGGAGAGCGAGATATTCAGTCTATTGGCCGGGCATCAAGGGTGACCTCCAGTATCATCGTTCACGATGTACATCGTACGACGCCCACGCACCATCACTTCCTGCCGAAGTCATGAAAATGACCCCTGCCCCAGAGTATCCGTTCCAACAGACTGTCATGGACCTGTTTCAGCTCGAGGGACACATGTATATGGCATATTGTGACAGGCTTACAGGCTCGCTAGAAATAGCCCACTTCCCCAATGGCACCTCATCTGCAAAGGTCATGATCAAAACATATTTCTTACTGTATTTACTAACATCCTTACTTTTAATTAGACTACCTTTTTGTAAATATACCATACTCATCTTGTAGTAAATATAATGATCAATCTTCCCATATGAAATAGTCCATGTTGGAGGGTTGAGGGTTCTTACTCCTGGAAGTCTATTTTCTGTTACATTTTCAGTCCATTCCTCAGGTTTGTGTGCATCAAGGATTCTGAGTGCTTTATCACATAGAGCTCCAGAAATCATAAAATCTTAAATTCTTATGCTCCCTAAATATCTGTTTGCTTCTAAAGTAATCTCAAAACTTGAAAATAATCCCCAACCTTCCCATAAGCCTTTAATACTATTAAGACCCATGAATCTATAAAAAGCTTCATGAATTGTGTCATAGTTAAAACCAATAGGAATATTTTCCATTTTTGGTTGAATCTGGGAATGTGCCAGAACAAGAGAGTAAAGTGTTACTGTTGTCTTTCATACAAGCCAAATCTTCTGCCAGTACAAATTAATTGTCTGTAATTACACTGGACAAAGAAGAATGGTTAGAGGAATCCGAAGTCATGAACAGAATTGTCCATATTTAGACAAGCACAGGTCATCATCGGTGTCTTGAGTTCCCATTTGATCCATGGGTATAGACAATATTAAGTGTACTCATTAATTTTTTAGGGAGAGGGAAAAGGTAATAATAATAATGAAAAAAGCGAAAAATTCTAAAGAACAACCAATTAGGCTTTAATGGAATTAATTTCTAAACCAATGACACCTGCGAGATCTGACTCCCAAATGTCCGTTACTTACTCCACCTTGAAGGGGTGGTACCACTATAAGAGTGGCTCAAGTGTATGCAAAACTTATTTGATGGGACCAAGAGCCTTTCAAGAATACCATCATCCCCACTTTAGTCATAATGGCATGCAAATCAGACAGAACCTCTATGAAACCGGCCCACCTCTGTAATCCCAGGGCCAAATCTGAGCACGAAAACAGTTTTGCGCACCAGTATAGGATTACTGATACTCCTATGGCCCAAACATTATCGGGTAGTTGGCAAGACCGCCACAGTTCCCACAATTGGTTTAGAAAAAAAAAAAAAAAAAAAAAAAACTACAATCCTGGATATGGTATAGGCCTACCCTCCAAAAAAATCTAGACAGTGAAAAGGGTAAGAAAGTTTTGACAGCAAGATTGGAGACAGTTGATAAATATGAACGAGGATGAAGCAATTATAGGAAATAGAAATACGATGAGAGAAATTTAGAGTCAAATTGAGGAAAAAAAATTATTTCCAGTTAGAGAGCCCTATTGTTCATCACAAGTCTTCACCACGGAATAAAGGCCAATGAATAAATCCATGCGTTATCTTGTTAAGTGAATGGACGAAACTCTAGAGATTGTCAATGAATATAAATACAAAGGACAGGCAGTGTTTCCCTAGAATATGAGACCAAAACTGAAAGAAGGATAAGTATGGGATGGAGAGCTTTTGGAAAACAAAATGATAGATTTTAATAGATAAAGCAGGAATGCAGGACTGAAAATGAAAATGCGTGAAACAAAGATAATGTTCAATGAAAATGGTGGGACAACAAATAAAGGTTACAGACAAACCTCTAGCTTGTTAATGAATGTACGTACTTAGGGCAGACAGTAAGCGTTTCCCAAGGACATGAGACCAAAATTAAAAGAAGGATAAGTATAGGATTATGAATGTAAAATGCCACTTTTTCTAAAAAGAAAAGTTTTTAATCAGATGGTCCTACCAGTAATAACTTATGCATAAGAAACTTGGAGCCCTTACTGAAGCCTTAGACCATGTGCTAGTTATAACTCTAAGAGCTATGGAAAGAACAATGATGGGATTAACACCAAGTAACAGAAAAAGAACAACATGGATACAAGAGCAAACTAAAAAAGATGCTATTCTAACAATGCATAAGAAAAAGAAAAGGTCATGGGTAGAACAAATAATGAGAAAGACAGATAATAGATGGACATTAAGAATAACAGAATGGGTCCGTTGAGATTGTAAATGAAGCAGGGGGCGAAGAGAATATGATGGATTGATGAACTAAGAAATTATAAAGTCTAACATAAGAAATGAATACAAATTAATAATTCACAATGATACAGAAAAATTGACAAATTATTTCTCACATGACCTTTGAGGAGAGTTGTCGCTTGCATAACGGAGATGAGAGCGGCGGCGGAGGAGGAGGTTACCACTTGGAAGGGGAATTTCCATTTAAAAGTATTTCTATAAAAATAACAGTTCTCTCTCTCTCTCTCTCTCTCTCTCTCTCTCTCTCTCTCTCTCTCTCTCTCTCTCTCTTGAACAACATTCACTATTAGTAACTGAATTTCTTAATTTACGATTTATGGACACTTGGTCATCCTTTTTTTTTACTCTTTTTACGTTCAATTTCGATAAAGAACCTTTGTAGATATGATTTCTTTTGTCTTTTCTTTAAAATGGTATGAAAATTATCTAATTGTAAAAATCACATGAACAGTGTGAACACTAATTGTGTGGCATTTGGGCTCCATGTAACGGATTTTGTGATAGTCTCTATATAAAAAAAAAATTGCTCACAGACCGATAAAAGTAACCCGATTTGAATCTTTATGCTCGCACTTTACCAGGGTAACCATTTATTTACTTTTTCTTGAAGAATTTGTGGGAAAGATATTTATGTCAGTATCTCCTAAAATGCAACAACACTATTTTCTCTACGTTTCTCAGGAAAAGAATGTTATTTTCTTCTTTTCTTGGTGGTATCCTAAATAGATGTTTGTTACACGTTTCCCTAACTTACATTTATCGTATTTCTTTGTCTGCTTGTGTATATAGCCTACTTACAATTCTCATGTTATGATTATTCTAAAGTATGCAAATGTTTCAGAAATGATAACTATATAGGCCTATGCCCAAAGTATAAAATTTACCCGTAAAATAAGCAGGGAGAATATATTATGCTAGCACTGTTTTACTCATGTGCGCCCATTTGGTACATATAGCATATATATTTCTGGATTAGAGGGAATGGACACACCACTGCTTAGTATATAACCGTGAAACATGAGGATTGTTTTTATGATCCTCAGTGGTTAGGAAAATTACAGTTCAAAACCAATAGTTATGTATAATGAAGTATATTCAACCAATCTCTCTATGAAATTGTCAAAGAAAAATTGATAGCACTTTTTAATAATGATCTATTTTTTTCTTTTTTTTCATTCTAACATGAAACGATGGGATATTTCTTAACCTTCAAACTGTATATTCACTTTTGGAAAAAGAAACAAAAAACTTTCACATGAAAAAATAGTCACCTTTGAAAGTGCCTTCAATACTTTGATGAAATAATATAAATAAAAATCAATAAATCTAAGATTATTTCAAATGTACAACTTTCTGAGGATAGAATCCTCTTTCAAAACCTTTTTTTTAATTAAATAAACAATTCGAGAGACAAAAATGTAGTGGGAGTGTGAAGTTACTCCAAAACAACAATATTTTAATTGGGCTGAGTCGAGCATGTGGGCTACTCATGACCTCTGCTTGGAATTTTGGAAATTCAAATTATTACATTTTTGGCTAGGAATACATGGATATTTTGAGTTTCAAACAGTTTTTTTTTTTTTTTTAATTAAAATCCCATGTTAGGTTTATCTTACATTTACGCTAGCCCACCTTGTCCCTTACACAACCTATTCTGACCAGGGTACCTATTTATTTCCTTTACTTCAAAAATTTGGAGGTTATACATCTATGTAAGTACACCATAAATGTCAAGAGTATAGTTTTCTTTCATTTACTGTGAAAGAGAATGTAAATTCTCCTGTGTTAAAAAATAAAGGTTTGCTTCACGTTTCTCTAAGTTATTCATTATATTTCCTTATCTGCCGGCTATATACTGTATGTACTTATAATTCTCCAGTTATGGTTATGCTGAAAGATGGATATACTGTCATTTGCTACCTAAATATGCCCAAAGCATAAAATTTACCAAGAAAATACACAGACGAGATTACATTATGCTAGCACTGTCTTTCTCAGGTGTGGGCATTTGGTACAAACCAAATAAATATATTTCTATATCTGAGTGAAGGAGCTCACCACTACATAAGAAATAACCCTTAAATATGATGAATGTGTTCCTATGATCCCCAGTTTTGAAGTAAATTACCACTAGAACCCATACTACTGCATAAAGAATATATTTAACAGATTTCTAGAAAAAAAATGAATCTATTTCTTTACAAAAGTCTGCTTGTTTATATATTTTCTATTTTGATGTCATGGATATGCGGAAAGATGTATAAAGTATCAGAAGTGTTATCCATACATGCAACATTTGCCAGAAAAGTAAGTAGAGGAGAATATATCATGCCTGCAATGTCTTACTCATGTGTGGGCATTTGGTACTTGCAGCTAACCACTACCTAGTAAATCCTGAAATATGATGAATATGTCCTTATGATCTCAATGGTGAGGTAAAGTACCGTTAAAACCTCATACTTGCGTATACTAAAATATAATCAACCAATCTCTACAAAAAGAAGCCCGATTTCTTAAAACGAAATGTTCATAGAAAGCTTCCTACTTTCTTGAATATTCATCGATTTTTGTCATTCAAACATGATAAGATATGGAATTTTATAGCATGCAATCTGTAAAGTTACTTTTTGATAATAATAAAAAAAAATATCCATATGAAAAATAGCCAACTTTGAAAGTAGCTTCAACATTTGAATTATTAATTAATATTGTACATATGAAATAAATTAAGAAAGCTAAGAAAATCTCCCATGTACAAAAAGAAATGTAACATTGGGTTCCCAAAGTCAATCTCCAAACCCAAGCTCCCAGAGGAGAAACATGTCCCGTGCCACAGTACAAGGTCAACTTTAACCAGCAGCTGGGGAGAGGCCATCTCTAGTAAAATACGGTTTATTCAACACAACTATACATGGGTCTTTACAGTACAATACAAAATATAAAAATATTGAATATTGGCTTTATAGATGTAGCTTATTCAATAGAATATATAACATTAAGTCTCATTTAATAATTTACATCAGTTTGTATATACCTGTATGTGAAATAAAAAATAATCATTTTGAAAACAGATGAAAAGCGTGAAGTAGAACTATTATAAACACTTGAATGAAAAACCATTCTAGGCTAGTTTCCTCCATTTCTCCCAGCTGCACATCTAAATGGTCCCATATTATGAAAGAATTCAATAGTATTTCAGCTTTTAAAAGATAATTATGTAAAGAATGAAGGGCAACTGTTAATAAATGAATACGGCAAGTGAAGGATCCAACATATTGAATTAGGGCAAAAGAGTATATCAAATTTACAAAAGTATATCAAATTATCAAAAGTATATCAAATTAAAACTAATACTTATACCATAAAACGTAGTAAAATGAAATATAAACTTAATAAAACCTCAGATATTCCTAAGTGGGAAATCACCAAAGGTCTACGGGCCAACCAAGGGAAAGGCCCGTGCCAACAACAAGTGTTGGCTTTAATACCCCAATAACAACATCACCAAAGGAAACTGGACCTAGCGGATGGCTCTCAAACATGACAGCATATTTGCTACTCAAGCGCAGACACAGACGAGGATGAACTAAATCATCCTCAGCACTAAAAACAAAGCAGATCATAATTTTTTATTCTGAAGCGTAGGCAGAATCAGCAGATAGTAATGTAATTTAGCAGTTATAGACAAGGTGTGATCATTCATATTTGTTAAATATCAAAAGGGAAAAATATGCAAATGTCGGTGGTATACAAATGCTTAAGTGATGTTGCCGACCCAAGCATTGCTATCTTCCTATTAAGAGTGTTTCTCAGAGGGTAATGTGTCATCTGCTAGCCTATGGATGCATTGGATATACTGAGATGGGTTTCTAACGAGTTTAGAACTTCTGGGTCTCCCTTTACTCACTGAGTCAGAGCTTGTACATTGATACACTGGTCCTAAGGTATGGAAGAGGAAATTTTCTCGAAATATCCTGTTAATCTGGATTTCTTATTCTAACAAGAAAGTCCCAGGAAACAACACAGATTTGGACCTCTATAAAATTAAGAATAATATCTAAAGAAAAAATAAGCTTTGCAACGCTAAGAGCTTCCGGCTTATATCAAGGAATGATAAAGGATTTTCATGATATAAACAGAATATACTTGCAATAATGTTTTGAAAAGTAATGTCATTTACAACCAATAATTATGATTCTTGATAATTCTTTCCCTTAAAGATTTACGAAATTAAAATCATATAAACAAAAAAATATATATTCCCTATCACACAATACATATAATATGTTCTCATGAATTATACGTACAGTTTACTTTTGAACTGTATGAATCTCAAATAATGATAAAAAGTTACATAATAAAAATGCAGCTACTTACCCATTTGCCTTTTTAAGGTCATTGATGAATTCCTGGGACTGCATATGCCTAGCTTCTGAATTTTTAGTAACTTTTTCAAGGGTTGTCACAAGATCTTGCACGCGAGCTTTGAGTTGTCTCTCTCGGCGTAGAGCCTCCATAATTTCTGGAGAGGAGGAATCTACACCACTGTCACCTTCACCTTCGGTTTCCTATAGAAAATAAAATAATAATACAATATAATGATTACTGAACTGCTTGGAATCCCTAATAAATGAAAGAATTTTGAATATTTTATTAATAGCAATTTTAGCAATTTTTATGCAAAATCTTTTTAAGTAGTGATTATATGCAAAAATCGTATAAAATTCTTTAGACTTCCCTTTTCTTTATAAAAGAAGCAAAAAGTAGTCACCTGTTCACCATTTGGACGAGCAATGGAAAGCTCAGATCGAAGATGATCAATTGTAGCACAATATGCTGCTGCCTGCGCTTCATATGTTCCAACACGTAATTCCAACCCAGCCTTCTCACGCTCCAACAAGTATACCTAGGATAAGTAGGAAAAGATACGAGGGCCTTTTTAAAATAACAATACATTATGGTTGATCCAAGCCATGACAAAATGGATATTTGTGTGGGGACAAATGGACACGGTCAAACTATGACAAATATTTCTGGTTTATTGCATTATGTCGAGGAATGATCAAGCTTTCACATGACGTAAACAGTATATATTTGCAATGCTTAAAAGTGTGTAAAAATGAATAAAACGTGAAAAGTATAGAGAACAAAGCTATCTATCTATCTACCATGACACATCTCCCAATTTAGAGGGATAATCGACATAGTAAAAGGAAAAAGGTTTTTTTTTTTTCTCCTCTTCGTTCCTCCTGGACTGATGAGGGATTCAGCCGAGTTTGGTTGGTACTGCTAGGGTGCCACCACCACAATGAAGCTTCATATGCTGAAAGCCCTACTGCTGCTACCTAAGTGGTCGCCAAAGGGAGCAGCAGGGCTTATCAGAACAGTGTCACAATCACTCGCCATTCATTTCTAACTCTAGCACGTTATTTTGCCTTTCTCACTCCTATCCTCCTATCACCCAGAGCATTCTTCACTTTATCCGTCCACACAACCATTGGCCTTCCTCTTGTACTTCTTCCATCAACTCTTGCATTCATCACCTTCTTCAGCAGACAACTATTTTTCATTCTCTCTAAATGACCAAACAACCTTCTCTAGCTGCTAATTAATTTCTTATACACATTCTCACCCTCACTACTTCATTCCTAATCCTATCTAATTGAAAAACTCTTCAGACACTTCATCTTGAACACAATAAATTTCTGGTTCTCCATCACTTTCCTCCCCCAGAACTCCAATCCATACATCACAATTGGTACACTTATTTTCTCATACAAAACTCTCTTTACATTCATTCTTTACCCTATATTCATACAAAACGCTCTTTACATACATTCTTAACCCTCCATTCTTTACCCCCTCTTCACTGCTCCAAATACTTTCCATCCTTCATTCATTCTCTGACATACATCTGCTTCCACTCCACAATTTGCCGCAACATCAGACCCCAATTACTTGAACGGATCTACTTACTCAAGTAACTAACCATTCAACTTGACATTCAATCTAGCACCACCCTCCCTTCTCGTGCATCTCATAACCTTACTCTTACCCACATTAACTCTCAACGTCCCTTTCGTCACACACCCTTCCAAACTGTCACTAATCGACCCAGCTTTTCCTCCGAGTCTACAACCAACACAGTATCATCTGCAAAGAACAACTGATTCACCTCCCACTCATGATCACTCTCATCTATCAGTTTCAATACTTGATCAAGAACTGGAGCATTCGCCTCTCTTACAACTCAATCAACAAACAAATTGAGCAATCATGGCAATATCACATATCCTTGACTCAGCCCCCTCTCACTGGAAACCACTCACTAACTTTATTTCCTATCCCAACACATGCTTTACTGCCTGTGTATAAACTCTTCACTGCTTGCAATAACCTTCCACCCATTCCAAATAAAATCCTCATATTCCATACTGCTTCCTAGCAATTCTATCATAATCTTTCGACAGACCCATACATGCAACATACACCTCCTTACCTTTAGCTAAATATTTCTTGCATATCTGCCTAACTGTATAAAATGATCTATACATCCCTACCTCCCCTAAAACCACTCTGCACTTCTTAGACTGCATCCTCTGTTTTATCCTTAATCCTCTTAATTAACACTCTACCATACACTTTTTCACCCACACTCAACAAACTAATACCCTTACAATTACAACACTCGTGCACATCTCCTTTACCTTTATATAGCACAACAGTACACGGACACACCTAGTCCACTGGTACCATCAACAACATAAAACATATATTACACAATCTCACCAACCATTCAAGTACAGTCACTTCCCTTACTTCTTTTAACATATCAGCCCTTGCACCATCAATAACAAGGGCTTTACCCATTCTTGTTTCATCTAGTGCTCTCTTTACTTCCTCTCTTGTAACTGCTCTCTCATTCTAATCTCTCTCTCAATCTCATCTCCCATCACTGTCACTCCAACACCTGCAACAGCAATTAAATCTGCCTCCCTATTATCTTCAACATTCAGCAACCTTTCAAGATATTCAGCCCACATTTTCCTTGCCTCAACCTCTTTTAACAACCTTCCATTTTCATCTTTCACTGTCTCTTCCTTTCTCGATCCACGCTTCCTTACTCTCTTCACTTCTTTCCAAAACTTCTTCGTACTTCTTCATACAAACGACCCAATCCCTGACCCCTCCTCCTGTCAGCCACCCTCCTTGCCTCAGCTACCCTGCGTTTTGCTTCCACATTTTTTTCTCTATATCTCTCATAATTCTCTACACTAATACTCTGCAACTATTCTTAAAAATGCCCTCTTGTCTCTTCCACTTTAATCTTCACCCCTTCATTCCACCATTCACTACTCTTTCTCATGCCACCTCCAGCAATTCTCTTGCCACACACATTACTTGAAAGCCCAACAAGATTTTCTTTAACTAACTTCCACTCCTCCTCTAGATCACCAGTTTTTCTTACTTTCACCTCGTCATATGCCACTTCCAACCTTTCATGATATTCACTTCTTACCTCTGTGTTTTTCAACTCCTTAACCTTCACTACCTCCCCTTCACATTCCCCCATTCTATTTCTCCATTCTTTTCCTACAACTAATTTTCCTTCAAACAAAAAATAATCAGACATACCGTTAGCCATACCCCTAAACACATGCACATCTTTCAATCTTCCAAATATCCTTCTTGTTATCAATACATAATCCATTAATGCCCTTCTACCATTCTTTCCCATTTATACTTGTTTATATTTTTCTTTTTGAAAAAAACTACAACTTATCACCATCTCTTGCTCAACACACATATCTATCAGCTTCTCACAACTCTCATTTTTACCTGGTATGCCATACTTCCTAATGACACCTTCTACCTCTCCAACATCCACTCTGGCATTTTGGTCACCCATTACAACTACATAATTCCTTCTACTCAGTCCTTCTACACACCTAGTTAATTCTTTTCGCTTTTCTACATTTTTCTCACAACCTGCTTCATACGCAATAGCAAAAGCCCAAGAATCCCTGTTCAACCTAACCCTTACATTAACCTAGATGATGACACCTTCCATTCCACTAATTCATCTGTCATTTATTCACTCAGCAATATAGCCACACCCTGTCTTGCTCCTCCCCTTTCAATCCCAGACACTCTCCCTGTCACTTCACCAAACCACTTCCCCCTTCCCTTATATCTATGTCTCTAACAAGGCAAATAATTTCATTATTCTATTCCAAAATATACTTCCATATAAGAAATTATAAGAATTGTGTTAAAGGACTTCATTCCAAAAGCAAATTATTGTAGAAATGGCCGATCTCTCACGATGTAATAATGATTTGAATGTAAATTTAATTGATAGTAAGCCATGATTGATAACAAAATGCAAACTTCAAATATATATATATATATATATATATATATATATATATATATATATATATATATATATATATATATATATATAAACAACAACTGTCGGACAAAGGCCTTAAAAATGTCAACTCATGTCTAGGATTTGGCTAATTTTCATCACCATGCTTGCTAGTGAGGCTTGGTATTGGGGGGAGATTTTCATCTGATCACTCACAGCAAACAAGCCTAGTATACGCTTATACGCTTCCATGGCAATGCACCTTCATTAATTGGCAGGTCATACAAAAGAGGTATTCAATGATTAAACAATCAATGTCTCCTTTCGGGATATCAGTTTTATTGCTCAAGTGAAAGCATGTTGCAATCTACAAAAACCTCTGACATGTCATTGTCCTTATGAAGATGGGTATATTGCATATAGCAGATAATGTATTGACAAACTGTCTTGCAATGATAGCTTCTAAATAACCCCCTAAAGGAAAATGAAGCCTAGCTACAGTACAATATCATTTGCAATCAATGGCCACCATGAATAGAGGAATGAAGGTGGCATACTTGCAAGGTTTCATCTTGCATAGTTATTTGTTCTGATAAGAAGTTGAATCCTAATAAAATTCAAAAATATGATTGTAAGTAGGTCAACGACCATGGCTCTTCAACATCCAGATCTCAGCATTGATAATGTTTCTTTAACTTTGTATGATTCTTTTAAAAATTTTAGGTGTGATTTTCGACAGCAAATTTACTTTTGAGAAACACATTAGGTCGGTGTCTTCTTCTATTGCACAAAACATTAGCTTATTGAGAAAGTCTCTTAAGATTTTTGATGATCAATTTATTCTGAAGAAGTGTTTTCATTCTTTCATTTTACCTTGTTTCGAGTATTGTTCTCCTGTCTGGTCTTCAGCTGATGATTATCATCTGAATTTGCTGGGCAGGAACTTACAGTCTATTAAGTTTCTTATTCCTAATCTTTGACATCGTCGTTCAATTAGTTCATTATGCATGTTGGATAAGATTTTTCATAATTCTGACCATCCTTTACATTCAGATCTTCCCAGACAGTTCCATCATGAGGCTCAGTACTACACAGTAATCTAGAAGTTTAATTAGAGCAATGACCAAGTTATGGGATGATCTTCCTAATCAAGCAGTTGAATCAGTAGAATTTCAAAAGTTCAAACTTGCAGCAAATGTTTTAATGTTGAACAGTCATACATAAGTCCTTTTATAGTTTATATATCGAATATATGTTTAAATGTTGTTAATGTTTTTGGAATATTTTATTCTATTTTTTCATTACTTCTCATATCCTTTATTTATTTCCTTATTTCTTTTCCTCACTAGGCTATTATTCCCTGTTGGAGCCCTTGGTCTTATAGTATCTTACTTTTCAAACTAGGGTTATAGCTTACCTAGTAATAATAATAATAATAATAATAATAATAATAATAATAATAAAGAAGTAGTGTAAAACAGCCGGATAAAATCCAGTGCCGAAGTCTGGCATGCCAGATTTCCCTGTATCACAGGAGTACCTGAAAAATGGCAATGCCAAGGAAGGAGAAGGGTCAGTAAAGCAGCCAGCCTCATTGTCTTCCCGATCAACTGACTCGTGGACACATGGCATTATAGCTCCTCTCACTTTCCCTCTCTCGCTACACTGTTTGACTCTATTGTTGCGTCTTTCCTGGGGGCATATACGACCCTCAATCCTCCCATATCTGATGGGAAGAGGCGGGTCGAGATTATCTTGCCCCTCTTTAGTCGAGTCCTCATCGCATTCATACTTACAGGGTAGGTCCATATTGGACTCCTACTTCCTTCTCTTTTGTGAAAGTCCAGATCGCGTTGGAATCATTACCGAACAGCAATATTTGACACGGTCTCGCTGCCTTTACTGTAGAAAGAGTTGCTCTATCCATCCACCAAACCCTTTGTTCTCCATCTTGGTTAAGAAAACACTGCCTCCAGCAACCAAGAAACAGGTTTGAGCGGGTTAGGAGGGGTTCTGTGGGAAAGCCTATGCAAGCAATATCAGCTTGTGCTTCCATCCCCCATCAAAAGCTTTGAGTAATTCTTCCCCCAAATACCCAAGACTCCCTGATACCAAATCTGGCAATTGCCTCCTTCGTAAAACCAGTTTACAAGCTGATGATGGCTCCTCAACATCTGCCTCATAATTTTCACTGAAAAGCATTGCCTGAAAATTACTTGGTTGAATCTTTTCAACATGCTTCACCGTTATTTTTATTTGTTCAGCCCCTTCTTTTGCTATTTTGTGCCTAAAAAAATTTAAACACTTATCAGAACTATCTGCAATGGTTATTCATCATGACAAAATGCACTAGCACTCTGTGAACGCCATCAGTAGGCCATAAGAAAAAGGAGAGGAGTCGAGTTATTACGTGTTCTGTTTTAATGTGATATTTCGTGAACGATGATTGTTTATGTAGCATATTGTGGCTTAGAGAATATATATAGTTT
This sequence comes from Palaemon carinicauda, assembly GCF_036898095.1. Lineage (NCBI taxonomy): Eukaryota > Metazoa > Arthropoda > Malacostraca > Decapoda > Palaemonidae > Palaemon > Palaemon carinicauda. The sequence goes on from NC_090734.1 coordinate 66,837,534, forward strand.
AATATGACTGCTGCTGACACGTTATAGACACAGTAAAAGCTCGCAAGATACTGGCTGTTTGCTTGACCCGTCCTGTGCAATTGCTGTTATTATCCATTTTCTGAGCAAGTTTTCTATCAGGGCTAACATATCACTCAGATGCAAATTTCATTTTCGCTGGATGACTCCTAAATGTGTTGAGAATATTTCCGCCAGATAAGTATTCATTGGCTTATTCTGGAACACTTACAGTTACATGAACAAATGACACCTAAGTGGGCCTTTGGATCACCACAGGGTTAAATGAAAATGATCAAACTATCTCAGCACTACAATTATACATTTTTTAACAAAGTCATAAATGTCTATTCAGCCACTCCAACTCTTTGGTATATAACCCAACAAAACTATATCCTTATTTTTCAATGATTTAAAGAATGATTATTGGTTTTGCTATTAGGATTCAATTAGTGTGAAAATCTTGATCACTGGGTACGGATTTTAGATCTAAGCATCAATCAAAAAAAATTGTTTTCCCAAATTATAATTTCAACTTAAGTGTCTCTTGCTGTTTAGATTGAAAAAGGATCTAGCTCCCTCAAGATTATTTCATTCTATTATGGTCCAAAGCCCATGCGCTGGAGCCAACTTTTTCAAGCTACATTATTAGAGCTGAGATATACTGGTTGATTGATTGATTTGAAGTTTTCAGGCATCCTGACATCTAAGGTCATTGACACCGGAGAGATATACTGGAGTAAATGTAACACACTGGTTTAAATTTTTTATCAAATTAACTGCTTTAAACTTACACTTTGTCATAAATCTTTTGGTAGTTTCATGATTGAACCATCTGCCAGAAATCAATCCATTTGTTTTAGTCTTCCCAGATTTTCAAGTCCTAACATTTTCAAAATGGGAATTAAATATAGACATATGATAATTACCCAAGTCCTTAAAGTAGAGCTGGGATTCTCATGAAACAAAGGAATTAAAGTGTCTTTCATTTTATTATTAGGCAGCAGAGGAGTGGTGAAGCACAAACAAGGCATAAGAAAGGTGTTTTCAGCCTCCTTTCAATATAAAATGCCCCCGGGATGTAAGGATCATATTGTCCTGATGATCCATTGTGCCTGCTGGGACGTACATACCCCGTCAACCACAGAGGTTTTAATGCGAGTCTGTCATAATTTATCAGCTTCTTAATGGCCATGCTGACAAGGCTTCCCTCCTTTAACTATATTTTGATATTCCGTGTCATTCTTAGAAAAGCATGTTAATGTTAAACATGTTCCTTTATGGAACTTTCACGGTGTTGGTATTATTCTTTATAGATATACAATATTCAACTTCTTCTTACTAAAATAATTGTATTATAATAACAATGTGATAATCAATGCTGATCTACAGCGATCTATCTTTCACAACCCTCCCCTTGCATAAATAATCAAGCTCTTTCTGAAACTGGTTTTGTTATCTGAACTATATATAATTTCCGTTATTCTTCTTTTGAAATTTATAAATAACATTTTCATGAATGTTCTGCCCCCATTATAGTTGATGGTGAAACTGTTGCATCCTTCCTAATTTCCCTTATAGGGTTTCAATAGGCTATAACATCTTTGATGAGGACTAGTTTTTATCCAAGACTACGATGGAACTATTTTGGAACAGCAGTTCTTGCCAGAATGATGTTAAAATTGCTAAATAATTTCTTCTTTAACCTTTTATAGGAGCTTATAAAAAGTGTCCTTTCAACCTACTTGCGTGATTTAAGCACATCTCAATCGTGTACCATTTTATATATAATGTAAATTATCACCTTTCCAAACCTTGCAAAACACCACAGTTTAAAAATGTAGGTAAATTCACATATATATCTTACTCATAAACTATGAACCCATTATTCTCCAAATCACATACTACTTCTTAGTTGTCCTTTCAAGATTTTATGTTCAGAGTAGGGAGGCAATCCTCTAATGTGAACTGCGTTGGGCACACTTCCTGGAGAGTCTTGATTTGTCAAAATTTCTATTTAATTTTTCAAATTTCTTGAGATGATGTATGATAAATAAATAATTTTTAACATTTCTTTGTATTGTAAAGTTAAAACATGTAATTTCCAGCAAATATATGGATAATCAACGAAATATATGACTATGCTAATCTTTAATATGAAAAACATTCCAACTGTTTAGCCCTTATGAAATTATAACGTTAATATCTGAAACAACTGTCAGTACCAGGGAATGAATGGAGCAACACTGATTTCCAGTACTCTTCTCTTCGTTCCATTTCTTCCGTCCTTTAAACATTTCCACAGTCTCTACCTTGGATTCTGCTGTTAATACTAGGTCACATACATATCTTCGTTTTCAGGAACCCCTTTTTCTAGACTCCCTTGTGGCTTTTTCAATTTCTATTATCAACTTCAAATGTCTAATAAGTCTTAAATAGCAGCAGGTTATTGTTGAAAAATTGGGAGAAAATTAAAAATTAATCTACAAAGTTAAAAAAAAAAAAACAGAATTGGTGGACTAATTCACAAAGCAATATTGCAGTACCAACCAAACTCGGCTGAATCCTTTGTCAGGCTGGGAGGAGCGGAGAGAGGAAATGTCCCCTTTTGTTCATTTTTTTTTTAACCCGGCACCCCTGAAAATTGAGGGAAGTGCCTTGGTAAATAGATATCCTGTAATGACGTGTGTAAAACGTTTATCAATATCCCTGAATTCTGTAAAAAGGGAAAAAGAGTGAATTGCTTATCCCAAAAGCTGATTAGGGCAATGTAATATTCATAATGGGGCAAAGGCTATAAAAACTATATATATACTGTATATATATATATATATATATATATATATATATATATATATATATATATATATATATATATATATACATATATATATATATATATATATATACACATCTATATATATATATATATATATATATATATATATATATATATATATATATATATAGCGAGAAGGTGAGAAATCTGATTGAGAAAGGAGTTCCATGGGAGTTAGGTTAGAAATTAGATTGGGGAAAAATAGGAATTAACATTAACGAGGAATACCTTAAAAACAAGATTTGCAGGGTCACAGCTTTATCTAGTGAATCATGGGAGGAATTGCAAAAGATGAAAGATTTGAATAGGAAATCAAAGATGTAAAACTAAAAATTAATATGATTAAAGTTATGACAATATTTTATGAAAGTGCAGACAAACAACAATTGGTGTCATGGACGAACCTCTGGAGATTGTTCAAGGAATATACATAATTAAGACATGCAGTAAGTGTTTCCCCAGGACATGAGACCGAAATTAAAAGAAGGATAAGCATGAGAAGGAGAGCATTTAGTGAACAAACTGAGATTATGAAATGTAAAATGCTACTTTCTCTAAAGAAAAAAGTATTTAATCAGATAGTTCTACCAGTATTAACTTATGCATCAGAAACTTGGAACCTTACTATAGCCTTAGAACATAAGCTGGTTCCAACTGAAAGAGTTATGGAAAGAATGATGATGGGAATAACACTAAGAGACAGAAAAAGAGCAACATGGATACAATAGCAAACTAAACAGTAGATGATATTCTAACAATATGTAGGAAAAAGAAATGGAAATAGGTAGGACATATAATGAGAATGTCAGACAATAGATGGAAATTATTCGCCATCATCAGTATCAGCGGCAGCAACTTCTCTCTGAAACTTGATACTATGCAAGTCATAACGCTTTTCAAATCTATCTAAACATCAATGGCCTGCAAAAAAGGTTTCCTTATCTTCTGGATGCTTTTTATGCAGGTCTTTAAATAAAGATTTGGCCATCTCTTGGATTAGCATTTATCTCACAGTCATCTGTTATTGTTAATGTGTATTGGATTCTATCCAAAACCATAATAAGCATTCCATTTCATGGTAAATTTTGCCTCTCTAAACAATGATGGTAAAAGTTTTAGACGATAGAGACTTTTTATTAACATACTGAACAATGTGGTGTTTGTTAAACATGATGCAGGACGCCATTGTCTGAGCAAGAGTTTTAATATTTCTTGATCACATCTAATTTGTCTTGCATCGTAATAACATAACCCTTTCATTCCCACTTTACCTCTTTGGGGGCCATGACTAGAATCAAGAAAGATGACCAAGAATAAAAATGATAACGTCAGTGCATATAGACAACACACTAGAACATTAGTAAACTAAACAACTTATATGTACGTAGGCGATAGGCCATCAAGCTGAAACAGGTGGGAAGCTGGTTAAGATTCGCTGCTGAAATTTTTTATTATATATATTAGAATCTTTCTTTTGAGTTTATGAAGATATTTTTTTACTTATACTTCTTCTATCTTTAAGAATCACAGACAAGTCATATCATACTGTTAACAAAATTCACAAATCAATTGTCCAACTTAACATAGTAATAAACATAACAGCACTTCAATCTCGAAACATGCACGTACCTGTACTGTAAACCTTCAAAATGGATCGAAATGGCGTAGTCAGGTGTAGTATTATTTTTTTTTTTCTGTTTCCAATATTTTTGTGGTACCAGTGCTATTTTTATGACTGCAGGTTATTTACTTATTTTGTAAAAATAATCTTAGTTCGGTTTCTCCACCCATTTTTCCTTCATGCTGTATGACTTAGGGACTGCTGTAAGAACACATAAAATGGGGATTTAATATTCAAGGATAACCGATGTAAAATCGGGAACGACGTAGGCTTAATTGACGTTGAGAGTGGTATGACTATAGAGTATATGCAAACTATGCATCAATATTATCCTTAGCAATATGAATAACGCAGAAAGTATGAGAGAGAGAGAGAGAGCGAGAGAGAGAGAGAGAGAGAGAGAGAGAGAGAGAGAGAGAGAGAGAGAGCATAATAACTGTGGGTAAGGCGGTTTTCCCATATTTAATTGCAAGTATTGCCACTTTTCAAATAAACACTATTGACTTTTGTTTATTTAAATCACAATGACAAAATTATGTTTAAGGAAAATATTCTCATCAAACACTGGTGTTACCGGAAAGAGTTCAGCAGTTGGGTCATTTCCTTGGATTGTTGCACAAATATCCTGCCATAAATGCCCATGAAACGAGCCCGGACGCGAAATTTTTTTTTCCCTAAAAGGAGTGCATGTTGGGGCGGGGTTTCGTGAGCAGAAAACAGATTTAAAGAGTAACTCTCCTTCATTACTCCTGCGTTAAGATTTGATGGGTTACTACCTCATTACATTAAAGTTATGATCAGTAACTGCATTCATAAAGAACTGAAATGTTTGTAGACAGCATAATAATAATAATAATAATAATAATAATAATAATAATAATAATAATGATAATAACAGTTGCAATATATATATATATATATATATATATATATATATATACAGTATATATATGTATATACTGTATATATATATATATATATATATATATATATATATATACATAAGTTTAAAATTATTTCATAGAAATTTAATAGAATTAACTTTATATATCTAGTACATTTGTTACTTGTACCTGTGCTCGTAGTTCTGCTCTGTCTTCTCTCATGGCAGTCAGTTCTTGCATTAATACAGCATTTTCTAGGTCAAGTTTGTGCGCATCATGAACACTAAGTGGATAGTGCTGTGTGAGTGGATCTAAATGTACAGACTCTAATGGTAGAATGGAAGCTGCTACATGACTCCGTTCTTCCTGCAATTTTCTTATGATTTCCCTCAACCGTTGTTCCTCCCCTCTACTGACATCTGTATCCACACTACTAGATAGTGAAGAAATTGCACTGAAAAAAAGTAAAAACACTAAATAACAACTTGATGGAAGACATTGCTCCATTTCATCATAGATAAAATACCCATTTCAAGGGTTAAAGATATATGGAAGCACAAATAGCTGTTTGGATATCTTTAAAAACTTTTGAGTAGGGCTCATACCTTGTATTATTACTTGCTATCTCATTCCAGACTTCAGAGTCAGACTGATTGGAACCAGTCCTCTCGAGCCTAGATAATAAATGCCGCGCTACATTTTCTGTTGATCTCCTTTGCTCCTGAGCTCTCCTCACCAAAATAGCAAGATCTTCATGATCTCCAAAGTTCCATCCACCTCCTGAATTTGCTGAACAACCTCCACTTGATTTTACACCAACACCTGCAGCCTTACAACTAGCTAATAATAACCCAATTTCACTTTCTAGTAATGCCACGAATACTTCATATGACTCTATGGTCTGATCTAAGTTTGTTACAGCTAGCTGTAAGGCCACTGAGTTGGATTCATATTTACCCATTAAAATACTTAGCCGATCACAATGCGCTTTAGATTCACTGAGAGTGATGGCTAACACATCATTCTGAGCTTTCAGATGATCTACTTTAGCATGGAGTCTCTCAATTTCGACCTCGAATTCCTTAAGTCTTTCATGAGGGGCAAGCGTTCCCCCAGCAGTGGCCAGAGCATGATATAGTTCCTGAGCATCACTTTCTTCCTGCACACCAGCAACTAATTGTTCAGCTACAGCAGTTGTCCATATTCCAACGCTACTTAACTCACTTCCTGTGATTCTTAAATCTCCACTTTCAGCCTGTAAAAATATCAAATAAATATATTACTCATTAGTGAAAATGCATGTGTGAATTTACTCAATACTCCCGTTTGAGAGAAAAAAAAATGTAGCTTTTTGTCATTTACTATTCATCAATTACAGTAAGTAAACTTGTTTTTATAGCTTTTTAAAAAATCTAAATGTGTTAGCTATAGTACTTTCATAAAGACAAATAAAATCGAGACTAAATAGTCTATATTCTATTATCCGAAGGACGAGTCCAGATATTATTGAAGACGCAGAGATATGATAGCACCATCAAACTTAACTGAAAAATTCCATGAGTAATTCTTTCCCTAAATATATGTGCATGATATTTTTCTAAGTTTGGAAAGACCATATTTTTTATGAAGGTATCTAACTCTTCAGGATAAAGAAATAATACCACAAGGTTAATCATTTTCCTTATATATCAAAACTATGTACTATGTAACAGTATAAAAGAAAAGTTACAAGAAATTATATTTGGTGCAAACGTTTAATTCTTTGATATCAATAATATAGAGATACAATGTTACTGTCAAGAAAAAACATGGACTGAAGAGTATAGCCAACTTCACGTCTTATCAAAAGAGTTAATAAATCATATTAATCCCTTAACAAAAGAACCAACTTCACGTCTTATCAAAAGAGTTAATAAATCATATTAATCCCTTAACAAAAGAACAACCAGACAAACTACGAACATGTGTGTAGCTATTTCATCAAATCTCCCAGAAACTGAAAAAGTACCCATGACTTTGTTGTATAACCACACTACATTTTGAGAAATTCAACTACACCACAAAATCACATCCTTAGAATTGACGGAAAGACCTTGTGTTTTTACACAAAGAAAGCCATTAACCAAAGTACCCTGATTTCAGCTGATCAAAGCAAACTTCTTTTCCTATGGTTCAGAAATATAAGTAAAAATTATTCTTCTATGATTGCAATCAAGATTAGAAGACTGACTATTTTATTGCTTGGATTTTACAAGATTTTATTTTTGGATAAAGAGGATCATTTGGAACAAATTTGACATTAAGAAAAGCTAAATTATTATTTTTTATATGCACATTGGGGCAATCATTATGAATGATACTAAACTTCCCAAGTGAGCATATGAAATTTTGAGAGGGCAATTTTTAGCATAAAATATGAACTAAAGAAGTATGTAACTAATAACGAAGGTTTGCAGAGGAATATTGATTCCAGTTTTGATGAAATAAATGCAAATCTGGTAAAACTATCAGGATTGTGTATAAGATTTTTTTCTGGTGTTCCTCAAGGTAGTGTTCTTGGCCCATTACTTTTCATACAACTGTATATATGTATGATATGTGGTTTGGGGCATCAATTTTATTTCCTGAATGTAGACCTGGGGTTGATGAAATACTTAATATAAATCTAGCTAAATTAGTGTACAGTACAAATTCTGGGGCATGAAATTGATCCCTACCAAAACTCAAAGAATGATTGTAAGTAGGATCTTTAACATCCAGATCTTTTCATTGGTGATATTTCTTTGACTATACACATACAACTGGCTTATTATTGATTAAGTCTGTGAAGATTTTTGGTGATCTCTCTATCCTGAAGAAATGTTTTAATTCTGTTAATCTACCTTGTTTAAGTATTGTTCTCCTGTCTGGTCTTCGGCTGCTGAATCTCCTTTTAATTACTCGAGCGTCATCTACACATCCTTCTTTTTGGACTCATCAGTGACGCTACCTTTGTTGTTTTTGTGCGCTTTTTTGGCTGTGTTTTTGGATATCTTCGCAATGGCTGAAGCTCTCCTTCCACCTGCACTAATGTAAAGTACCATAGATTGTTTTGGCATTATTTTTGACCTGGGCTTGTACGCCTTATTTACATTTTGCGAGTGTTTTAGTGAGTCGGCTTGATGCCGCCCCGCGTTCTACGCTGCCATTGTTATCGCTTGTTTACATGCCCTCGGGGTTTTTATGTCATGCTAGGTTCTTTTTAATCTTAAGTTAGATTATTGGCCATGTGCCATTATTTAGAACCGCTGTTACTTTTAAGTGCTTATGAGTCGCTTCCGAGTCCGTTTTATTGAGTTAACGAAGAATAGCGTTCGGGGTTTTATTATAGTTTGGTAACCTACCCATTGGGTTGGCGTTCGCTCTTTACGAGTTTTTCTTCGTAATTTATCTGTTCAGAGTTCCATTTTCCCTTTTCGCTATTCTTCGTGGCATATTTATCTTACATATTTATTTTGTCGTACGGATATATGTGTTACGTATTTATTGGGTTCGTGTTTATTCTAGATCGAGCTTAGTAACCTTCGAGTGTGAGAGGCTGGAGTTTCCGATTTTCTGTTTCACCCATTTTCTGTTTCATTACTGTTTCGGAATATTTTCCTCACAGATTCGGGTTCTCCCCCTCTCTATCTCTCCCCCTCTGGGATTATTATTTTTCGTGGTTAGACGGATTCATTATTTATTTTTACAAGGTTACTATGTTCTTTCTAATAGGCTAGTAATTATTATTTACATTGGTCCTGTCATGTCAGAGTCTCTTATTCTAGGTTAGTTTGGCCTGCTCTGGAGCCGCCACATTGTTCCCCCTCCACATTAGTCCCACCCTACTCCCCGCTCCGGCCTGGGCTTTGGGTCTGGACCCCTCTATTCCGGAACTCCCTCATAGTTTTCCGCTAACGTACTGAGCTGGGAACACATTGCTTCCTATTACTCAGGTGCTCCCCTTCGACTGGGAATCCTCCCCTCGATGGCCCCCAGCACCTTGACTCCGGCTACGGCCCCGTTACACGACAAACCCCTATTCTCCGCTCCCTCCCCCTGGACTCTCCGGTAGGCTCCCTACCAGAGATATTCCGGAGATCTTTTTTATATATTTCAATTAATCAAGGGCCATCCTCCCCCCGGAACTCCGACGCACTACGGAGCTTTCCGTCCTTGCCACTACGCCTACTTTCATTGTATATTACAGTAATTACTTAAGAGCTCCGGCTCCTCGTGAATTCACACATACGGCACTCCGGCGCACTAAGGAGTATCCCTTTCCTAAACATTTCCTATTCTCGATGCAGTAATTACAGCGGAGCTCCAGCTCCTTATTTGATCACGAACCCATTAATACACATCATACAGAACCCCCTTTTAACCTTAGCTCTTACTATTAAGCATTTTACCTAACCTTTAGGTTAAGTTAGAGCCTCCGGGAGTTCTTGTACTTATATGATTCTTTATATTACAGAAAGTTCGGTGTGCCACCAAGGGTTGTCCGGCGACCTTCACCGATCCGGTAGGCCACGACGTCTGCCGGTCGCATGCCCACTGTGTTATCTCTTTCGCCCGGGAAGCAGGCCAGACCCCGTATATGGTCTGGTTTCTGGAGTCTTACACGCTCTGCTATGAGCTCTCATCGCTTCTCCTCAATGATGAGGTAAGATTTCTCAATGGTACCACTCATACTGTTATTGTTGTTGTTGAGATTTCTTCATTGTAGACGATTGCAATTATTCATAATATGATTTTAACTTGAATCTGTTTTTACTTCTGCTGATAACTTATCCTTGCCCTTCCTAGTTCGTTCTAACGTTACCCCCTCTTTCAGGCTGACGAGGATTCTCTCAAGGCGGCCAGAACCAGCCTCCGGACCTGGGTCTCTGGATTCGGGAGGAACGCCCCTCAAGGCTGCCCCTACCTGCTGGACGGGGACATGGCCTCCCGGCTCTTCCCTGGTTCTCCCTCGGCCGCCGTACCAACTGAACCGGCAACTCCCTTGATTGAAGTTCTCAGAGCGGCACTGCCTGCAGAAGATGAACAACAGCTTTCTGGAGACGTCTCCGCTCTTGACATCCACGTCGAACCGATGGATGAGCAGGTAAGTGGTGTGGAGGACCTGGCAGAATCCTTTCTATCTCCTACTCCTTCCTCTTCCTCTTCCTTCCTCGGCTTTGACAAGCCTTCGGCTTCTCCTTGGGACGGCTCCATGTCGGTCCGCCCCAAGGTTAAGCCAGTAAAAAAGCAGAAACACAAACCCATTAATCCAGCTTCGCCTCCAACCATGTCACAGGTCCCCGGACCTATCTTAGCTGCTGACATCCCTGTGATGTCTAAGACCCCTCCTCCTTCTTAGGGACAGAGGGGTAAGTCCGCTAAAGCCAAGGCTGCAGCTGCGGTTAGCTCCTCGGACCCCGTTGTAACCATGTCTATGGTAAAAGAGATGATGGAGTCGAAATTGGAGAAGCACTCCGCCGTAATGACGGAGCTAAAAGACATGGTGGCTAGTCTTCTCCGCTCCGGATCTCAACCAGCTCCAGTTGTAGGCCCTGACACCTCCAAGCTACCGCCGTTCGACAAGAACAATCCTTGGCTGTTCGCTCGTCATGCTCCTTACTTGGACGGCACCCTGACTCTGGAAGGCTTGGGTACCCGCCCTTTGGAAGACCTGGAGTTCTACCCCCCTGACCTCCAGTTCCCTTTCAATGGGTTTGTCCGCCTGAAGGAACATGCCCTCGTCCGTATGGACAAAGTGCCGAAGGAGACAGTAATATTTCCTAAGGAGCAAGCCCAAGCTGTCTGGGCTCGTACACTATCAGAATGGGGATGTGTTAACTCTAAGTTGACCCCCTACAAAGGTTCTTATACCATTTTTATGACTCCTCCGACTATCCCAGCTCCTCTTACTGACAAAGTAGCGGAGCTGACCGTCCAAGCCATCAAGGACGGCATCCTTATGCCAACCCTTAAAGAGACGGACCCCACCTCTCTCCTTGTACCAGGCCCAAGCGACTTTTGGTAAGATGTCTCGTCCACCTTTACTGTAGGTAAACTTGACCCGGACTGCGCCTCCTCCCTTTTTTCAGAGAAACTCCCCAAACTCCCGGATCACTTGCTGAAAACGGAGTTTGAGCCGAGAAACAGGCTAGCAAGATCACTCAACTCTCTGGTATCCTCTCAGTTGATAGCCGCCCTTTATAATGAGGAACCACTCTTTCGGGTACTGGCGAAAAGTCTTCTACAGACTTTTCAAATAGACCTGCATGATTTTTGGACTGCGAGAACGACCTGCAGGAAACACGTTCTCGCCGAGGCTTCTATTAGGCATGAGCCTAACAGACTTATTACCTCCTCCTGTAGGGGTAAAACTCTCTTCCCTCAGGAGGAGGTGGATAAGGTCCTCCAAGACGCTGAGAGGGCTAATCAAAACCTCCAAGTCAGATGGGGCCTCTCTAACAAAAGAAAGTTTGAACCGGTTATGAGGCAACCTTTCTCTAAAAAGAAACAGAGGTCATACACTCCATATAAAACCGATCGTGGCCAGCATCGCCAATCTCCTGGTCCACAATCTTCCATTCCATCTACCTCCAAGACCGCCCCTCCGCAACAGATCATCTTTGTGCCGGCCCCTCAAGGTACCCAACCTGCTTCTATGGCCACATGGATGACCTCCTCGGCTTTCAATCAAGCTTTCGAAGCCTCAGGGTCCTTTTGAGGATACCCTAGGCAACCCGGAAGCAACAGGTCTAGAGGTCAGTTCTGCCAGCGAGGCGGACCTAGAGCCAGAGGTTCCCGAGGAGGACGAGGGGCGAAATTCAACCCCGACCAATGAGATGGATCAGGTAGGAGGGAGACTGTACCGGTTTCGGGACCAATGGACCTTCAGTCCTTGGGCCCACAGTATAGTCTCCAAAGGCCTGGGCTGGAAGTGGTCACAGGGTTCTCCACCCCCAACGGTGACCTTCTTCCAGAAGCCCACTCCAATCCTAGAGGAGTACACGAAAGACCTACTAAGGAAGAAAGCAATAAAGAGGGTGCGAACATTGAAATTTCAAGGACGCCTGTTTACGGTCCCCAAAAAGAATTTGAACGCTTTGAGAGTGGTTCTGGACCTGTCGTATATATATATACATATATATATATATATATATATATATATATATATATATATATATATATATATATATATATATATATATGCGCGTGTGTGTGTATACACTGAAACTCCTAACATACATGTCAGGACCCTGTCTAGGGAAGATGTTGCTGTGTTACTAGAAGTGCTGGAAGAAATAATGGGATATAATAGGATTGAGTGAAATTAGAAGAACTGGGGAATCTTATACAGAGTTAAAAGAGGGTTATATCTTTTACTTCAGAGGACCAGAGGACATGAAAGGAACAAAAATAAAATTAAGTGGGTTTTCTTATTAATAATACTCATGCAGGTAACATAGATGAATTTTAAAGTATCAGTGATAAAATTGGTAGATCGATTATCAAACTAAATAAAAAGTATAAAAGAAAGATCCTTCAAATGTATGCACCAAGAAACAAGAAAAAAAGAGAAAGTTTTTATGAAGATCTGGAGATATCTTGAAAAAAACATGAATCTGCATTTGTTTTGGGTAATTTTTGTAACAAAGTAGGTCAAATAAGGAGAGGAGAATCAGCTGTAGGCACAAGAAGTGACAGAGGAGACATGCTTGTAGAATGTGCTAATAAACATTTAAAAATCATGAACACCATTTTTTTTTTTTAAATTAACATAGAAAAAGGCCATGGAGAAGTCCATATGTAGACAAAAAATCTAAATAAATTTCATCATCAGAGAAAAAGTTCATTAAGTTCAATTTATAATAGTGTTGTATATGTTAAAGTTGAGTAACCATAGATTTTTGAGAAGTAAAATTTGTCTGGATCTAAGGAACAAAAATAAAAACTAATCTTACGTTGGAAAATAATCACTCCTGTAATAAGAAGAAAATATGATGACTAAGCAATCCAAAATAGGCAGGCTATTCCCAGCTATTTGACGAAATGGAAGCAAATAAAGACGAAATGAATAATAATTTATTAAAATTTGTATTCGAATCAGCACGAGAGATAGGACTAAAAATTTCTAAAAAAAAAAAGAATGTTCATGGAAAACTCAGAAAACATTAACAATCTAATAAAGGAAAGATTGGAAATGAGGGTAAAATCCAAGTGAGATTAAAAAGAATTATCAGAACTATCCAAAACTAAAAACACAAGACATTCGTGAACATAGTCAGACCGGAATTGAGAAAAACCAAAAGAATGGAAGGAGAATCAAGATAATGAAAAGAAGACCTGGAACAGAGTGCCAACAAATATTTACTTTAATGGATGAAAATGGATATACAAACAAAAGAGGTGGTGTGATAAAAAGGGCAGAGGATTTCTATACAATGCTAAATGTACAATAGTGGTACAAGATATAACTTTTCCAGTAGAAATAAGGAAACCCCTGAGTCGGTGCCCAAAGTAACAGTATAAGTAAAGAAAACACTAAAAGCCATGGAAAGAGACAAAGATGGCCTAACAAATGATCTAATAATATATGGTAAATCTCCCTGAACTTTACACAATATGTTTGCAAGACTGCTTTATACGCTCAGCATGGAAAAAATTAAATCATTCTCACATTATTTCTCAAAAAAGAGACACAAAAGGGCTGAAAAATGATGGGCCAATAATTTACTCTCAGTAATATATGAAATATTTACAAAGATCATATTTGGCAAAATGGAAAGAAAGCTAGACTTTTATCAATCAAGATAGTAGACAGGTTTTAGAAGCAGATATTCAACAACTGACCATATCCATGCTATTAACCAGCTAATGGAAAAATCAACTGAGTATTACAAACCACTATGTACAGCATTTAAAGACTATGAGAATGCTTTTGATTTTGTCAAAACTTTCAAAGTAATTGAAGCCCTTGAAAGACCAGGAATAGATGATACTTATGTTAGAATATGTGAAGATATCTGCAAAAAAAGGGTATTTCACTGATCGTAAAAGTACATAAATTTAATCAGAACATTCTAGTTGAGAAAAGGAGTTAGACAAGGAGATTATTTCTCCTAAGGTATTCACAGCATACCTGCAAGAACTTTTTGAGAATTTTGCTTGGGAAAATGTAGGAATTAATATTAATGGAGACTACCATAATAACATGATTTACAGATGACTCTGTTCTATTTGGTGAATCCTAGAAGGAATCGTAAAAGATGATAGCAGATTTGTAAAGAGAAAGTAGAAAAATAGGACTGAATATGGATGTAAGCAAAACTAAGACAATTTTCAATGAAAATACAGAGAGATAAAAAATAAGGGTTAAGGATGAACCTATGGACTTGTTAATGAATATACATGCTTAGGACAGACAGTTGCAGTTTCCCTGGACATGAGACCGAAATTAAAATATGGATAAGTATGGGATAGAGAGCTGCTGGTAAACAAAAAGAGATGAGGGAAAGTAAAATGCCATTTTCTCTAATAAGAAAAATATTTAATCAGATAATCCTACCAGTATCACCTTATGCATCACTAACTTGGTGCCTTACTAAAGCCGTAGAACATAACCTAGTTACAACTGGAAGATTTATGTAAAGAATGATGGGAATACCACTAAAAGTCAGTAAAGGAGCAACATGGATACAAGAGCAGACTAAAGTAGAGGATATTCTAACATGTAATAAAAAGAAATGGACATGGGCTGGACATATAATGAGAATGGCAGATAATAGATGGACATTAAAAATAACAGAATGGGTCCTTAGAGATTGCAAACGACGCAATGGGAGGAAGAGAAGACAATGGGGTCATGAGCTAAGAAAAGTTGCTGGTATGTATGTATGTATGTATGTATGTATGTGTATATATATGAATATATATAATTATAATATATATAAATATATATATATATGTATATACTGTATATATATATATATATATATATATATATATATATATATATATATATATATATATATATGTATATATATATATATATATATATATATATATATATATATATATATATATATATATGTGTGTGTGTGTGTGTGTGTATGTGTGTGGTGTGTGTGTATTCATAATTATGTATATATGCATCTACATAATTATGTACATATATAATCATATTCATATGTGAATATATATGAAATTATATATATATATATATATATATATATATATATATATATATATAGAATAATTCCTTACTCTAACATGGAAATGCATATTAACAAAGACCTTCTATCCAAGAAATTCCTTTTGAATGATATTTCTTAAGAAGAATGAGTTACTAAATTTATGCAATTTATTGTCATTGAATCTTTTATGACTTATTAAATCTACACAATTTATTATCTTTTATGAAGTAAAATAAAGAAAAGTAAGTTTTAGGCAAAAAAAAGGGGGGGGGGGGGGAATTACCATCCCCAGTCCCTTTTACTCCTACGCCTCCGTTTGCTCATTGAAATATGTCAAAAGCCACTGTAAGTTTGCAAAAGCATATTAGCAGAGACTCTTCTTATGCAAGATCAATTTCTTTCTTTGGAGTTGTTTCTCCTTCAGATGGAAACTGGAAAAGGTCTTTAGCGTTCTTCAGTTTTCTTTAGTAGTCAATCCAGTTTTGAAGAACAGGTTAAAGGATCTCAATTGGATTTGTAGAAAAGTGACTAGGAAAGGGTTTCGAGACAGCAGAGCAAAGTTACCCAATCGATGCAAAAGTTTTGTCAGGCAATGAACCGAACCAAATTCCCTAACAATATCAGTCCCATTGGGTTCTTCCCCGATATCCATGATCGTTCATACAGCTACCTCTAGCACAGTGAGGTCATTCAAATGAGACTTACGTGTTCAGGAAATGGTCCCCTCAGTTCACGGCATTTCAAATATGCCAGAACTAATGGTGGCTTTTGTTGACATTGAAGAGACTCAATCAAAGAGGGTATTCTCATATCAAGATTTTAATATACACCCAGGTGGCAGTTTGTTGTTTAAGAGGAGGATTTTCCTTGGGGATTCTCAATGCAGGGATCCTTCCTACTATAAAGTTCCTTCAGGAAAAAGTCTGTTCCTCTACCCATTCCACCTTTCTGGCTTTCTCTATATAGTAATTAATGCCTTGACCAGACAAACAGCCTTAGATACAGAAAAGACCTTTGATCAGAACTCTTTCCAAGAGAGCCTTGAGATCATCCAGGATCTTCAAGTAGACATGTATGCAATGAAAGAAAACCACAAGCTTCTGCTAAATATAGCTTCAATTGTGGATGTTCAAGGAGTGACAAGGAAATGCCTTGAACCTGGACTAGAACAGATGGTCCTAAATGTACCTGTTTCCTACGAGTTTGATTTTGAAGGTTTAAAATATCCTTCAGGACTTCTTTTGAACAGCTGTATTGGTAGCTCTACATTGGCTAAACAGCCCCATATCATCTACTACTCCAGTATTCGAGACCAAAGTTACACACTCATCGGGCAGCACAGCTGTATTAGAGAGTAGGGATTCGGAATATATTAGCTTCCTCCTTTCTAACCCAGAACCCATACGCTGGGTAGAGTATTTTCAGCTCACAACATGACATATTTGATGAGCTGTAAGAGCGTATCTTTTACTACAAAATACCAGTCAGTGTGGAAGGCATGGATGGTGTGTGTGCCATATAACACTGGCCTATTTGGTTTCCTTTAACATCCCTCTTTTTGAAGATAGGAAGATTAAGCCACCAACAATCTTATCATACAAATATGTATTTTGTGGCAAATAAACTGTTAGGTTCTAACAGAGGAGAGGTGAATGCAATTAACGATTATTCAACAGATAATGAGATTATATACACGTAGTTACAAACAAGAATGTCATAAAAATTCAAACTAAATCATGCAATGGCAAAGTTAAACTGGTTGTTCTATTATCATTGTGGGAGAGAGTGAGAGATAAAAATAAGCAATAGCATTACATTATATGAGCGTGTATGAAACATATGCAGTACATGGGTCACCCTAGAAAAGACATACATGTTAAATATGACATCCTTCTTTAGAGAGGCAAGTTGTCAGTGGGTCATCTTGCAGGAGATAGGCAGGTTTTAGGTAATCAATGGAAGAAACCCAGTCTTCTTAGCCATGAATGTTAATTAAGAATGCCTTCGATGTGAGATGGATCACGAGGAAAGGGCCCGTGTAAGGGGGTGTCAGCAGTGGCTTGCTAGTGTTGTTGTGCACAAAGATGTGTGCTGTCACGTGTAAATATTTCAGTATGAGTTGCTTTTGCTGGGGCTTGTAAATTTTCCCACAACGTTAGGTAGGCACTGGAGACTGTCAGAGGAGGCTGCAGATGGGAAATGTTCAGCAGGGACCATCAACAGGTTGCCATACACCATTTCAGCTGACGAGAAATCCTAGGCATACATAGGAGTGGTCCTTATTCCAAAAAGGGCGCAGGGAACCTGAGTAAACCAGATGGAGTCATTGCATCGGGACATCAAAGCTGCTTTGAAGGCGTAATGAAAATATTCAACCATTCCGTTGGATGCAGGGTTGTAGGCAGTTGTCCGATGCAGGATGAATCCCAGAAAATTTGCTAATAATGTCCACGATTGAGAGGAGAAATTGGTACTCCTGTCAGTAGGAATATGCTAAGGGATATCAGATCTTGCTAACCACCCTGAGAGTAAGGCATATGTACATGAGGCGGCATTGTAAAAACGGAAGGACAAATGGGTGGGTGAAATAGGTGATGTGGAGTACTCACTCTCGTGATCACCAAATGTGGCAAATAAACTGTTAGGTTTTGACAGAGAGACAAAGTGAATCAAGGAACATTTATTCAGCAAATAACGAATTTATATACACGCAGTTGTTAGCAAGAATGTCACAAACATTAAAACAAACTAAATAATGCAATAGCAAGCCTAAATGGGTAGTTCTATTATCAGGGTGGGAATTACGTAGTATGAGTGTGTATAAAACATGTGCGGTACAATTTACAGAGGCTATCAAGTGGGGTTTTATGAGTAATTTGAATCTGATATGTCTCACAAGATTACTCAGTACTTTGCTTTTCAACGATCATCACCCCCTTCAGTGTCTTGGTCTCTTGAGATGCACTTATTTTTTATGACAAATCTACATAATTCTTTCATTTCCATTGAAGAAATATTCCAAAAAGCTATATTTTTATAGTGTTAGGCTCGGCAACAAGAGTCAGTGAACTTGCAGCATTATGGAGAGAACAGGCATTTATCCCTATCATTTCGACTGTCTCCATATTGTTACTCTCGGTCTCCCGTTTTTGGCCAAAATTGAAAAGCCTCTTCAGAGATGGGAACAATCTTTATATTACAGCTTTAGAATTGGGGGATGGTAACCCCTGTTCAGTGTCTAGCCTGCAATTATATCTGCAAAAATCCACGTCCTCGGATGGTAGACATTTTCAAAATACCTTAAGCAAGAGGTCCTTTTCAACAGGGACTATCGGTATTCTAATGACCTCCTTATGAAGAAAGCTGATCCTCCCACCATCTCTAAAATATAAAATGTAAGAAAAGATGCTTCTTCATTGGCATTTTTTGTTGATATGCAATTTTAGGATATCCAGAGCTTTATGTATTGGTCTTGGTATTGGGTGTTTGCAATACACTACCTGAAGAAAATTCCAGTGGCATAACATGTGTATGTGGTACTTGGCTCATTCATGGCGCCTAAAAGGCGATATCTAATAGTGTAGGGCACATCAACTAGGTCTCTAAGCAGAAGCATAATAAAAGGCATCTAACTTAACCAGAGTTTTTTCTTATGAGATGAGTACAACTTGTTAGGGTATCTTCTTACCATCACATGCATTATTTGGTTGCTTACTTGGTTATAGGAACCTGACTTTATGGAAAATTACATGTGTTTACTTCGTTATATTTCTGGTATTAGTCCCTGAAGAACACACACCCTATTAACCACAAAAGAGGAGTTTTAACAAGGGTGGTGACAGCTTGGCATAAGTTAGCGTAAAAGAAGCTTAATCTCCATTATTAGTATTGATTGTTGGTGATGACATGTCACCAGTTGTCAGATGATTTTCAGCACTGGAGATGATGTGATGGGTTTGAACCCATGGATCTCACTTAAGCACACTGGGTTCATGCTTGGAACCTTGAAAAGTTAGGTCTAGAGTTGGGTAAACAGTATTTTTTTGGTATTTTTAGGTCATAATGTTTTCCTTGTTCTATCCTTTAACAGAAAATTATTTGGAGATTAGAAAGCACCTCCCGGAAAATATGTTTTTCCTACATCAAAACCACTTTTATTGAAAAGGGGATCATCTGTTTTCAGGAGTATGAGATGCATTCTTGTGCTGAAGATACCACATGGGGTGTCTCATATTTTAATGAAAAACTTGCACAAAAGTTGCTACAAAACTTATGAAACCTAAGCTTCATTCAGGTGCCATTTCTATCAGTGATGCCTAATTAAGCAGCATATTTATGTTTACATCCAATGTGCGGTGATAAGCTTTGAATTCCATGAAAGTGAAACTTGAGGAAAAAGATTTGCAAGCGACAATGGTCGAAAGTCTTGCAACCCTTACGTACATACATATAGCAGTCCAACATTAGCAATGATGTCACTCAAAATTCCAGTGGCACTCAGGCTTTTTGTATCATTACTCTAGACAGTGGTGAGATAGATCCCAATCACCCCACCACAGTCCCTTTCATTTACGTTATGACGCATCTACTACATTGAAAAAACAACCAAAAAGCAAAATTACATCATCAACAGCAGAACATTCACTGAAGACAGTGGAGAGTGCACAACAGTTATTCATGGCAATCTTATTTTTTTTTGGGGGGGGGAGGAAAGGATAAAACAGATATTGGGGGTATAACTTGTAAAACTATCATAGAAATCAATCGATTTACTTCTGTACTATCTATTGATTGATTGATTTATTCATTATTATTATTATTGCTGACAAATCTATTGAATTTTACTCTAAAGAACTACTACTTTTAGATAGTGCCTCGTTAACCTTCAAAATCAATTTTTTTACACCACCCACAGCCACGCCAGTTTGAGAACCATATACGAGAGCAGATTTTTCAATAGCATTGTGGGCTTGGTTGGATGAAATTTAACTTTTGTTAACATAGCATAGTAGATATTTAAAAAAAAAAAAAAATTGGGGAACCATTTCATCATAAAGTTTATGGTAATAATGCTGTCTGGTCAGTGCATATTTTTGTTCTATGTGTAAAGGTTAAGTAGCTTGGAAATTATAGAATTCTCTCTCAATCAATCACTTATCAAGACCTGAAATATTATTGAATTACCTCAAAAATATTGATGTAAAGCAATATTCATGAGAATCTTTTAATGTAATGCTCTACATATTGCAGTTAGTCATTTCATCACTGAAAAGTTAGATTATCAACGACACTCAAAATAGTTTTACCTCTTTTTAAGACTGTTTGCCTTCAGATTATAGACTTATAAGAGATAGTATTTACATAATCACAACCCAGAATTTTATTTCCTATAAATCTAGTCCCTCCCTTGAACAGCTTGCCAGTACCTTCCCTAAATATATCAACCAAAAATTCAAGTTCCTTTCACCTAAAGAAAAAACTAAAAATCTTGTGATTGATGAAATCCATTTAAAGACTTATTTAAAATAGGAGGTGGGTAATATTGTAGGTTCAATATTTGATATTTGTAAAGCAGCAACCTATATAGATGTCATACATAGCATTCCATAGAATTTACGAAAGCTGAGATATTACACTTCATAATAAACAAGGCAATGATAGAATTTAAAATAGTAGGCTCCCCCGTAATTTGTCATAACTAAAAATAACATTATTTCCCGATGGTAACTAGGTGTTAAACATATCCTAGTAGTTTCTGGGCTTTCTTTTCAAACTTCTACATATAGTTACAGAGCCTAAAATTGTTTTATCTGCAACCAAAGAATTGTTTCACTTTTCTCTTTTATTCATAATTGTTAACAAAACAAACCGTATGTTACATGACTACCAAATCCTCAATTCATTAGGCCTCCATCTGGGATAGCACTGCAAACTAATTACATTATATAACATATATGTAACAACTATGGGAAGGGATAAGAGTGTAAACGTTCAATTTATGGATCATG
Source organism: Palaemon carinicauda (assembly GCF_036898095.1). NCBI lineage: Eukaryota > Metazoa > Arthropoda > Malacostraca > Decapoda > Palaemonidae > Palaemon > Palaemon carinicauda. The sequence continues at coordinate 66,859,091 of NC_090734.1, forward strand.
GATTAATTTTAGTTTAATATGATGGAGGAGTAATATGAAAAAAATGTTCAAAATAAAGGGGGAAGGAGTACTATATAGGAAGACAGATTCTTAGGGGCAACTGCGTCATGAAGGAAGGTAAAAAAAAAAAAAGGAAAAAAGAATAGGAATGAGTCGGGTTAGGTCTGTCAATTTTAGGTTGTATGGATAAGAGAAATATGGAATAATGGTTATTAGGAAAGGAATGGATGGATGAAGTTTTTCAGGGATGTTTGTCGAGCAAAAGCTATAAACTAAGCAAACTGCATGGACAGGAGAAAATTTTCGAAATTTATATGAATGAAGCTATAAACTGTACAATCCGACATGGGATACTAAGTAGAATGGCACTAGATCTTATGTTCATCAATCAAGATTTGGTAAATTCAGGACTCATTTTCAAATTAGCAAATAACAGGGGCCTTCATTCTCCAATACTGCCTCATGAATATTGCAAGCCTACATGAATCTCAGAAACATGCTGTACTCAGAATTAATAGTGGACTAATTATTGTTTCCGAAAATAAAAATCTCTATACTAGTTGCTAATAACCCTCCTTATCCTTTTCATATGAGTGAATCATACCATGAAATCAGATGGGAAACCTATACTAACTAAGATTTTGTATGAGCCTATCTTGAGGAACATAGAATAGCTTTCTAATAATATATTTCCAATCAAATAGCTTCAAAATCCTGATCCCTATACACATTTCTATTGAGATATCAGCTATTTAACAAATGACTACCAAAACATGATTTTCTTACCTTTTTGAGCCTCACTCTCTCAGCCAATTTACAAATAATAGGAGTTTCATCTTTAGTTGGAGTGTGGCCATCGAGAGGCTGGGGTGAAGGTGATGGAGATACTGTTCCTTGGACAGAGCCACTTAGTCCCGAGCCTCCTGGGGCTGATCCAGTAAGCCCAGAGCCACAGGAAGTTGAAGTATAAGGAGCTATTGGACTTCCTCTTAAACCTCTAATGGTTACAGCATCGGCTACCTGAAGGGCTTGAGGAGGTATGGCTGGTTGCATCCGCTGGTACTCCCTTAACTGTTATTACTCAAGAAAAAAATTAATTAGGTTAAAAATAATAACTATCAAAGAGAATGATATTAATGCATTCATTAAATGGTATCCTAAGACTGTATTGCACAGTACCGTATCATCAATGCATAGTACATACACTGTACTCTATGAACAAGACACTACAGTTATTTATATATATATATATATATATATATATATATATATATATATATATATTATTATTATTATTATTACTATCCAAGCTACAACCCTAGTTGGAAAAGCAAGATGCTATAAGCCCATGGGCTCCAACAGGGAAAAATAGCTCAGTGAGGAAAGGAAATAAGGAAATAAATAAATGAAGAGAACAAATTAACAATAAATCATTCTAAAATAAGAAACAACGTCAAAACAGACATGTCATATAATAAACTATCAACAACATCAAAAACAAATATGTCATAAATAAACTATAAAAAGACTATGTCTGCCTGGTCAACAAAAAAGCATTTGCTCCAACTTTGAACTTTTGAAGTTCTACTGATTCAACCACCCGATTAGGAAGATCATTCTACAACTTGGTCACAGCTGGAATAAAACTTCTAGAGTACTGCGTAGTATTGAGCCTCGTGATGGAGAAGGCCTGGCTATTAGAATTAACTGCCTGTCTAGTATTACGAACAGGATAGAATTGTCTAGGGAGATCTGAATGTAAAGGATGGTCAGAGTTGTGAAAAATCTTATGCAACATACATAATGAACTAATTGAACGACGGTGCCAGAGATTAATATCTAGATCAGGAATAAGAAATTTAATAGACCGTAAGTTTCTGTCCAACAAATTAAGATGAGAATCAGTAGCTGAAGATCAGACAGGAGAACAATACTCAAAACAAGGTAGAATGAAAGAATTAAAACACTTCTTCAGAATAGACTGATCACCGAAAATCTTGAAAGACTTTCTCAATAAGCCTATTTTTTGTGAAATTGAAGAAGACACAGACCTTATATGTTTCTCAAAAGTAAATATATATATATATATATATATATATATATATATATATATATATATATATATATATATATATATATACATATATATATATATATATATATATATATATATATATATATATATATATATATAGATATAGACAAGATGTTTAATTTTGCAGAAATATCAATCTACTTGTGCATTAGAAAAACTTTTAAACATGTAAAAGCTTTTATTACATAGGATGGTAATGATAGCCATAATAAACTATTAATCACTTTATTTCTAGTGTATGAAACTCAATAAATCACCTTTTCTAACTATGAGATATGAATAAAAATGTTTTAAATCTCAATCTACCTATCAAGACACTTCCCTTGATTATAGGGGTGGCCGACAAAAAAAAAAAAAAAGGAACAAAAAGGGACTTTTCTTCCCTTCACTTATCCGAACACGATGGATTCACCCGAGTTTGGTTGGCACTCCTAGGGTGCCATAGCCCACCCTCCCCCGTTATGAACCCCAAATGAACCTTCATATGACAAAACCCCTACTTCTGCTACATCAGCAATCACCAAGGTGACCGGAAGAATCAACAGGGCCTATCGGAACTGTGTCACAATCGCTTGCCATTCATTCCTATTTCTAGCACGCTTTTTCGCCTCTCTCCCATCTATCCTCCTATCACCTAGAGCATTCTTCACTCCATTCACCCACCAAAATCTTCGTCTTCCTCTTTTACTTCTCTAATCAACTCTTGCATTCATCACCTCCTTTAGCAAACGGCCATTTCCCATTCTATCTACATTGCCAAAATACATTTATATTCACTCTAGCTGCTAATTCATTTCCTGCACCGATTCTCACCTTCACTACTTCGTTCCTAACCCTATCCAATCGAGATACACAAGCCATACTCCTCAGAAACTTCATCTCGAACACATTCAATTTCTGTCTCACTGTCACTTTCATTCCCCACAACTCCGATCCATGATTTTTTCATACAGAACACTCTTTACATTCATTCCTAACACTATATTCTTTACCACTCCCTTCACTGCCCCTAACACTTTACATCCTTCATTCAATCTCTGACGTACATCTGCTTCCACTCCACCATTCACAGTAACAACAGATCTCAAGTTCTTAAATGGATCTACTTCCTCAAGTAACTCTCCATTTAACATGGCATTCACCCTAGCACCACCCACCCCTCTTGTGCATCTCATAACTTTACTCTTATCCACATTAACTCTCAACTTCCTTCTCTCACATACCCACCCAAACTATGTCAATAATTGACCCAGCTTCTCCTACGAGTCTTCAACCAATACCGTATCATCCACAAACCACAACTGATTCACTTCCCACTCATGATAACTCTTATCTATCCGTTTCAATCCTCGATCAAGCACTCAAGCATTTACCTCTCTCACCACTTCATCAACAATCAATTGAACAACCATGGCACATCACACATCCTTGTCTCAGTCCCACTCTCACTTGAAAACACTCACCCACTTCCTTTCCTATCCTAACACATGCTTGATTGCTTGAAAAAACCTTCCACCGATTCCATATAACCTCATAACAGTCCACATTGCTTCACTATCAACTCTATCATAAACTTTCTCCAGATCTTTAAAGGCAAAATACACATTCTTACCTTTTGTTGAATATTTCTCGCATATCTGCCTAACCGTAAAAATCTGATCCATACATCCCCTACCTCTTCTAAAACCATCCTCCACTTCTAAGATTGCATTCTCTGTTTTATCATTAATCCTATTAATTAGCACTCTACCATACATTTTTTCCAACTACTCTCAACAAACTAATACCCCTTGAATACAACACTTATGCAAATTATCCCTTACCTTTGTAGAGCGTAACAATACACGCACACACCCAGTTTACTGGTACAATTGACAACATAAAACATATATCAAACAATCTCACCAACCATTCAAGTACAGTCACATTCCTTCAATTTAACATCTCAGCCAGGTGCTTTTCCTGCTCTCGTTTCATCTAGTGCTCTCTTCACTTTCTTTCTTATAATCTCTCTCTCATTATCATCTTCTATCACTGTACCTCAACACCTGCAATAATTATATCTGCTTCCCTACTATCCTCGACATTCAGCAACCTTTCAAAATACTCAGCCCACCTTTTCCCTGTCTCCTCTCCTTTCAACAACCTTCCATTTTTCCATTTTCATCTTTCGCTCTCTCTTCACTTCTCGATTCACCCCTCCTTAATCTCTTCACTTTTTTTAAATAGGAAGGAAAAAAGAGAACAATCTTTCAATAATCTGGTAAAAGTCCCATGCTACATCTCAATATGCCAATACATGCATAATATTCTTATTTTATCCTTTCTCAATGACATAAAATAATAAAATGAATGGTATAGTTTTCTGTAGATTCATTTAAGTTTTAAAAATCTATTTAATACTGTAAGATACACACCTTTTTGCAAAGAGAATCTCTTTCTTGAGTCATCACCGACAATGCATTCCTGTGGGTTGAAGTGTTGTGTTGCGCTAAGGCTAGAGCATGCTGTAAGCCAGTATTTTCCTCTCTTAAAAGTCTAACTTCCTCTTCTAAAGCTTCTAAAGATCTACTAGGCTCTTCATCTCCCGATGCACGACAGCTACCAGTATACACACTGTCCCTTGGGCACTCGCTCACATCCAGATCTGCTATACCTTCACCTGCCTGAAAATATTGGGGGTCACTCACAAATACTTATTTTTCCTCAAAGTAGCAATAGTTTTTGTAAATGATTAATTATCTATGTAACATGTATTATGCTCTGTAAACTTAGATAAAGCTCCTCAAACATCTAAGTCCAGTATTCAGTATCAAGGAATAATTCTGATTTATTATACATACTGTAAAACATACATATGCAGGATACATGAGTTTAGCCTGCATTACTCCCTGTATTGAGAAGAAAAGCAGAGGGTATTTTTATTTCAAATGGTTAACACTCATAACTGTAATGTGTTTAGAACACCAAGTGCAGGTTTATTCTATGAGCAAAAGTAGCATGTGCTATGGGCACCATGGGGATTATCAAATTTTTACAGGCATTGCTCCAGGCAACACTTGGAATAGAAGAAATACATATTTTCCCAATTTTTAATATTAGAGAAATATTTCAAAATCAGTAAAACAATATGAGGTAAAGATATTACAATCTATTTGCGGTGAAATGAGCAAAGAAGACAGTTGCATCACAGTTGGACAATGACGTGATAACGTGTGCAGTTCACCTTTAGAGAGGAAACGTGATTTACCATAATCAAACGCACTTCATACCTAATTGAAAACATAAAAATATACTATCTATATGGTGCTGCTATATGGAAATATACTATACTAATTCTGACTTTTCTCCTGAAAATGTGTCATTTAGTATATCATTTATGATCCTTATGAATATTTATGTTTAAATAACTTCATACAATAATGAAACTTTATATTATTTCTGCATCTAAAGCATATGAAGAAAGTATCTCATCACAGTTTCACATGTGATTTTTTTATTTTTAGTGGTCTTCATATAATGTAATGAAATATTGTATTAAACAGCTCTCCTCGCAATAGAGGCAATTTGTATAAATTTGACTTTTTTTATTAAACCTAGTGGAGTACACTTCCTCTATTAGAAAGTCGTTCAAACATTAATGCAAGTTTAAAAATTGAATAGAATATGTGGCCTAGTTAAAAAAATTATTTAGAATATTTTCTCACTTGTCAGATATATATATATATATATATATATTTAATCCAAAGGTAAGATAGTACGACCGCACTCAGCCTCTACATTATCCTGTTGTTGTGCTGTCGTTGGTATTGTGCATAGTTTTGTGTCTAATTTGGTATAAGGTGAATAATTGTTTTCCCCTTTGAATATAATTTACTCTTATTTTAGTCACATTTTCATAAATTTTTCATATTTTTTTTTCTTTATGCACTGCATATCCTTGATTAGCGAGTTTGGTGAAGTTTTCCCTTTTTTACAGGATGAATAACATTCGTCAATTTAATAGGAGAATTTCGGTGATATATAGATATTTTTCTATCGTTTGATATCTTAACTTTTCAATATATCTATACAGTACTATTTTCTAACCTTAATTATTATAATTATTATAAGCTAAGTTATAATCCAAGTTGTAAAAGCAAGATGCTACAAGCTCAAGGGTTCCAAAAGGGTAAAATACCCCAGTGAGGAAAGGAAACAAATAACTAATGTACATGATAAGTAATAAACAATCAAAATAAAATAGTTTTAGAAACAGCATCAACATTAAATTAGATCCATCATATATGAACTATAAATACATTTAAAAAACAAGGGAAAGAGAAAAGATAAAACAGCATGCCTGAGAGTACCCTCAAGCAAAATAATTCTACTCCAAGACAGTGAGAGGCCATGGTACAGAGGTAATTGCACTTCCTAAGACTTCAGAATAACGGTTTGATTTTGGAGTGTCCTTCTCCAACAAGAGCTGCTTACCATAGATAAAGAGTGCTTTCTACCTTTACCAAGAGGAAAGTAGCCACTGAATAATTAAATTGCAGTAGTTAACCCTTTCGAGCAAAGAAGAACTGTTTTGTAATCTCAGTGTTGTCAGGTGTATGAGGAAAAAGGAGTGTCACGTATACCTTGTTTGTGAATCTATGTTTGAGGTCATGTGAATGACCTCAGTTCGCTGGCTCGCTTGGGAGTGTGTGCTTTCTAAACTTCCACTGGCGACAAGAGTCTATCTCTATGTCCAATTGCAAACGAAGGGTTTTTTCTGTCTCCTCCTTGGTTTCGCAGATTCCTTGGGGGGGGGGGGGGGTAACGGCTCAGGAGAGTGAAGGACTACCGGATGGATCCGGATTGCTATAACGTATATTTGGTCTATGAATCAGTCGGGCCTGAGATCTCACAAGGAGCAGATAAGATTTGTTGTAGTTACATTGCTTGCCACGACCCATACTCTGATACTTTTATAATTAGAAAGTGAGAGAAACTCTGATCTAAAGTAAAGTAATATTTCCTTCGTTCCCTGACTGTTGTTCGCCCAAGAATAAGTTGATTTAACCCGTTTGATAAGAGCACTTATTTTATGGATAAGATTGATAATTCCCCAGACTTTAAAGCAATTTAAGTGTACTCAGACCTGTGTAATCAATTACTTAATGAAATACATGTTGTCAGATACAAAGTAATATTTGTCTTACCCCCCCCCCCCACTGGAACTTGAACTTATTTTAAATTATAATTGTTAAGAACAGTGACAGGAGAATGTGAAAAAAAATAGCCAAGACTATTCGATGTATGTGTAGGCAAAGACAAAAGGAGCTGTAACCAGAGAGAGGGGTCCAATGTAGCCCTGTCTGGCAAGTCAAAAGACCCAATAACTCTCTAGCGGTAGTATCTCAATGGGTGGCTAATGTCCTGGCCAACCTACTACCAAAAGGTTGTTTTCCTGGTTTTATCACACAGGGAAACCCTACACACTTCAGGACCTACAGTATCTGTTAGGCATATACATTCTTAAGTATTTAGAATATCACAAAGCATATTCTGCATTAATTGTAAAATCCACATTATCGAAGCACTTTCTTCTAGATAGCCTTAATATCTTTTGTCTTACGGATGTCTAGTGGGAGCTTGTTATTCAGTCTTGGGGCAGCATATTTGAAAGCTTAATAACCTACAGTAGACATATATCTGGCCCCAATATCTTGAAACTATCTGTAACTATTCTCGTGTAGACACAATTTGTTAGCTGTGTGATGTGTAGCAATTCTCTTAGATAATTTTGACGTTCGGGTCTCATAACTTGATGAGTTATTGCACATATATTAAACTCTTTTCTAGCCTTAATAAGCAGACAGTGTAATTCAATTAGTATAAGAAAATCCTTTCTCTGGGTGGAACATCTTTTATCAGTCTTGCTCTTCTGTTCAAAATGTATTATAATTTCTTAATTTGCATTTTGGGTAGTTTGTAACAGATGGAGTTACAGTAGTCAATCCTGGTAATAACACAGTTATTCATAAATTTCTTTACAGAATATTTCTCCAGATACCCCTTTAAAAACAATGCATCTGAGGTGATATCCACTGTTTCTTACTATATTATTTATTTGAGCACTGAGAGACAAATTACAGCCAATTAATAAAACTAGGTCACAAATTCTACTAGATACCAGGACTGGGTTGTTATTAATATTTATTTTGATGTCACCCAAGTTTCTTAGGTTGTTTTTCTTTCCTACCCTCATAAACTCAGTTTTATTTTCATTCAGTTTTAGTTGTTTAAATGTCATCCATTCCCTAACACTGGTACTTTACTTACTTTACTTTGACGGCTGCTTCTTCCGGTCCCATACAGCAGGGGAACTCCACTCTCTACAGGGCCTCCACTGTCGTTATATCTTGTTCGTTCAGAGTATTCAACGTCTCATATCATATATTGCTCATTTACTGTTAAATCATCATTGTCATACGACTCATGGAATAAGAAAGTCTTCAGTTTCCTCTTGAAAGCCTTAATGTCTTCAATCCTTCGGATGTCTCGTGGGAGCTTATAGTATAGTCCCAAGGCCGCATATATAAAGGCTCTGGTTTTAAAGTTCCAGCAGTATAATCAATGTTATTTATGGAGAAGTATAACTGTGTATTTTCTGCAAATAAAGTAAACTTCTCTTCATGTCTCTGCTGTACTTTTGATAGACCTATAGTATAGATACAAAATAAAATTGAGCCTAGTACACTTTCCTGAAGTACCCCTCTGTTTAAGAGTTTATATGATGAATACGAGTTAGCAATTCATACACAGTAGTTTTTGTAAACCAAGTATTCTTTAGATATGCAAAAGCTTTATCTTTAATAACAATGGACCATAAATCCTCAAGTAACAGTTCACACACAACTGTATCAAAAACAGGACTAAGATTGAATAATATCAAGATACCAAATTTGTTCTCATCCATCATTTCCAACAGATCATTTACAACAGAGCATATAGCTGTCTCCATAGAATATAATTGTCTGTATGCTGACTGGTAGTCTGGCAATGCTTTGATTCTTTCCAAGTGACTTGACTAGTATAAAATTTAGTACACATTCTAGCACTTTTGAAAGAAAGGATAAATTCAAAATAATCCTGTATGGACTTAATCTAATTCTTTATAAACTACAGCAGTTTTCAGAACAAGTGTAATTATAGCCACTTTCTCAGATTCAGGAAACTTATACTCATGGATTGAGGTACTGTATTTACTATTCTTTTAATCATACTAGACCATGTAGTACTCACATTGTGTTTACTCTGCTAACACTCTATGGTTTTCCTAATTTACATTAAGAGGCTAAAAAATTTTCCACTAATCTCAGAAAGTGGATATCAAAATTAGATAAAAGTTTGACAAATATTTCATTGTGAAAGGAAGTCAGGACTGTCAAAATGTAAAATTGTGAATTCATATCCTCCAAAAAGCCGGTACCAAAGTTAAAATAAAAAGAGATTTCATCCGAAGCTTTACCTTATGAGTGTTTGCAAACTTACAAATGACAAACAAGAGAGAAGCTGGCTTTGCTATTCCCCATGCCAAAGCTGCCTATTTTGCTTTCCTCTTGCCAAGTTATGAGTCTACAGTTTCCAACCCAGTTTGCCAAGGAAGTTTTTGATAATTGAAAGAATACCAACATTGCATTGATTTGACATGAAGAAAGTATTGAGTCCAAGATAGCTTACAGGACTTCTTAAAAGAAAGATGATTGACATCAAAGATTGTAGAGCCAGAGTTACGATAAGGCCTGTAATGTGGGTGAAATCAAGTGTCCTATATAAAAAGTTTCAATGCAATACAATACAATATACGGTAGAAAGGCCAACATGGCTCTAAAACCGAGATTACAGTCACTCAATACACATTGTCTCTGACTCTGTAGCCAAAGCGGATTGGGTGCCTACCTCAATGTCTGTCTAGTCTGGCTTTGAAGGTATTGAGTGTCTCTGGACATATGACTTCTTCCGGCACCTGGTTCCAAACATTCATCACGCGCTGAGAGAAGAAGTGTGATTGAACTGACCCCGCTGCACTCTCCAGCTTTTGCTGCTTCTCTAAACACAGGGAGTGTCCTCTGGTTGTTCTAATGTCTTCTTTCAAAGAAGCATCTTCTTACAGTCCATTTTGTACTCCCCTTGTAGATACTTGTAAACTTGGATGGCATCTCCTCTTAGTCTACGAAACACCAGCATTGGAAGGTCCAGTTTCTTCAGTCGCCCCTCATAGGACAGGTCCTGCATGCCCGGGACTAATTTCGTCGCTCTCCTCTGCACAGCTTCTATGGTATAGATGTCCTGCATATACCGTTGTGACCACACTGAGGTAGCGTATTCCAGCTTTGGGCGAATCAGCCCCTTATAGAGAGACAGGAACATGTTGCAGTCCATATACATGAACGACCGATGACATTTGCTGACCAACTTGTTAGCTGCAGCTGCAGTTTTGAGGCTTTGGGTCTGGAAACACAAACTAGAATCAATATGTACTCATAGATCTTTTTCGACCTCATTGGTTGCTAAAAGAGTTGTGCTCATCGTGTACTCCTGCTCTTGTGCCTGTCCCCTGCCGAGATGTAGTATGCAGCATTTTTCTGAATGAAATACTAACTACCACTGCTGTGACTACTGTAGTAGATTTTCTATGTTCTGCTGGAACTGAAGGAGGGCCATGTCAGAGTCAATCTTGCTATAAATATTTGTGTGATCTGCATAAGTTTTAATGCCACAAGTAACAGTTTCTGTGATGTTATTTATGAAGATCACAAACATTAGCGACCCAAGGACTGAGCCCTGTGGTATCCTGCTGGTTACACCCACCCAAAAAGACTTGGATTCATTTAGCACTACTCGTTGCTGTCAATCGAGTAGGAATTATTCAATCCACTCTAATGCATCGCCTTCAATGCCATAGCTCTTTGCACATTTCCTGAATTTTATTGTAAAATGTATTACATAATGTTGCCCAGAATCAGTGTACTTTTTTACCTTCATTTAGAACATCAATACTGTAGGTTCTTTTCTGCTTCTGCTCACCAATGAGCACTCCTTGCAAATGCAGTGTTGAATTACAAATCTTGCCTTCCTCTACCTAAAAGAATGTCCGACACTGATTTAGTAGATGTGAATCCACCTACATAAGAGTTATTCTGTCTTCAAGATGGGTTTGAAGGACACTGTCAAAGATACATATGTCAAAGCCATGAAAACATAATTGGCTGATGGACTCCTACTGATAATGAAAAAAATTTAATATGGAATCTATAGTTGTAAATTGGGATCTGATTCTACAGAGCCCGAGAAACAATTACTTGATGTACAACTGTCTGATGGATATCTTCTCGATAAGGACAACTGCCCGATGTTTATATAAATATATTTATCGAAGAACTGAGTTACAAGTTCAAAGAATAAAAATAAAAAAAATAAAAATTACAGAGTAAACAGATATAGTACAAGATAACCAGGCACTTGAGTAGTTACAATTGCTTACAAGAATTTCATCACTAACAAAACCAAACAGAAGGGAAACATACCAGCATGCAAAAGGAAATATCAGACACTTTGTAGTAAACCAAGATAAACAATTCCTTCTCAACTTCTGTGTCCTACTGAACTACTGTCGTTTGAGAGAATTTTCCTGTACTCAAAAGTTGTATTTTTCCCAAGTTTGCTAGAATAAAGAACACCAGGTGTCGGAAGGCTTAGAAACTATAATAGGAGTGAAGATCACAGAATTTTTTTTATATTCTAATTTCTATATAACTGTTAGTACCCATCATTTCACTGAAACTCAACATGGAAGTTACATCTATGTTATGGACAGGAATTTGTCAGGTGGAAATGCATTCTATGAATGTGAACAGTACTGACATAACAATTGCTATGCCAACATTATACTTAGGGGTGAAGAATAATCAGCTAGGCCCATAACCACGCTTACGCTACAGATATTCTTTGTCAAGATTTCCTATATGTACTAGAGGAAATGAAGGAGAATGCCATTACAACCTAGTAAACTTACAAACAAATTATAACAAAAACCTTACACAATGCTTTAGAAGGTGTTTCTACTCAACTATCGGCCATGAGTACTATTAGACATTCAATCAGAAGATACAAGCGAATTATACATGCTACGAATCCAATACCTAGAAATTTACATATGGTATGATCATTTCAGATGAATAAAACAACATAATTATTATTGAATATGAACAAACTGTCAAGAATGCTAATACAGTTCTGAAGTGTTTCCAAATGCATTTATAAAAAGGTATATTTCTCATCTCTCTTAAGCAGATTACTGGAAAGTACAATCAAACCGATTACAATACAGATATTAGAGCGATACATATTTTGCTCTAAGCATTTGCACAAACCAGCTTTAGCTTTTATACCAGCAGACAATGTTGTGGAAGCATTTAAGCAATTAAAAAAAAACTGTCATGAAGTAGATCAAATCATTAATTACTTGAATATGCTTATATCAGTAGAATGGGTTTAGCTATTGCACGGCAAACTGGGAAAAGTTCACTGCATAGCCTGACACCAAAATAAAAAGCGTAAGCCCAGAGCTGAGTAGCTATGTGAGCTTCCAGAATAATGTGTGTTAAGTAGCCATGCATAATATTCCAGGTAGCTGCTCTAAGGGCTATGTTCCATCTTTGACTAATGAAAACAAGGAACTATACCAGGAGTATGAAGAATCCTAAAGTGAAGATCCTTTCTCAAAGAAAACCATTCAGCTTGGGGAGGCTCTTATAACATCAATAGATGTAGACGGAACAGAGCGATTGAGGACAATGACAACTAACATCAATCTAATGAGAAACAGAAGGAAGGCATGGACAACTATAAAGAAACTTAATACAGAGCAAACAAATACGGCTACAACAGTATTACATCATCCTTATCAATCATTGCTAGTCCACAGCAAGACAAAGGCCTCAGAAATTACCTTCCACTTGCATCTGTTTATGGTCTCTCTATGCCAGTTTACAACTAAATAATTTCTTACCCCGTCAATCCATTGTCTTCTCTTCCGTCCCTTACTTCATTTGCAAGCGCTAGGGACCCATTCTGTTATCATTAATATCCTTATATTATCATTAATTCTCATTATATATCAAGCCCATGTCCATTTCTTTTTCTTACATGGTGTTAGAATAACTTCTATTTTACTGTAGTTTGCTCTCATATCCATGTTGCTGTTTTTCTGTCTCTACAGTAAGTGTTATCCCATCATCATTCTTCCTTTAAGTCTTTAAATTGTAACTAGCTTATGTTCTAAGGCTTTAGTAAGGCTCCATATTTCTGATGTATAAGTTAATACTGGTAGGACCATCAGATTAAATACTTTTCATTTTAGAGGAAGTGGTAATTTACTCTTCATAATCTCATTTTCTTTGCCAAAAGCTCTCCATCCTATGCTTATTCTTCTTTTAATCTCAGTCTCATATCCTGGGGAAACACTTACTGCCTGTCCTAACTACGTGCATATATTCATTAACAATCTCTAGAGATTCGTCCATAAACCTTATTTCTTGTCTCTGCATTTTCATTGAACATTATCTTAGTTTTACTCATATTCATTTTCAGTTCTACATTTCTGCTTTCTCTATTTAAATCTTCTTTCATCTTTTGAAATTCCTCCAATGATTCACTAAACAGAACTATCATTTGCAAATCTTAAATTTATTAGGTATTCCAAATTAATGTTAAGTCCCACATTCTTCCAATCTATATTCTTAAAATCTTCTTCTAGGCAGGCTGTGAATTATATAAGAGAGGGAGGGTTTCCCTGTCTAACTTTTCTCAATCAAAATTTTCTCATTATCTTTATGTAGTTTTAGGATTGCTGTACTTCCCATATAGATATCTTTGAGTTGTTTAACATAAGATTAATCTATTCCTTTTCTTTTACGTGTTTTTATTACTTTTGAAGCTTTGATAGAATCAAAAGCTTTCTCATAGTCTTTAAATGCCCCACATAGTGGTTTGTCAGTACTCAAACGTTGAAATCTTTTATTCATAGTTTCTAGTTTTCTTCCAATTATGTGCATTCCCCTTTATTGATTGGTTTAGTGTATTAGAATACCAAGGAACTGAGTGTTTTATTGGATAGACATTAGTCAAAAGCATAGATTTGTCAGCTGCTTGTGTGAAGATGTTTACAAAGATATCATCATAATCTTGTGGATAATCAAAGGGAGGCAATTCACCCGTATGAAACTTTAAACTTCTCTAAGTCAGCTTTATTTGTATAATACCATTAAATGAAAGGACCTGGTGTATTTCCTAACATGACTATTAAAAAAAACGGTCACTGCTATAAAGGTCGTCCAATGTTCCATTAAAACCTATCAACAATATTTTGTTAACAAAAGAGTTAAGTCTAAGGAGGAATATGTTCTAGAGATTTTGAATAGCAAGTGCTATAATATTATCTCCATCATTTAATATTCAGAGGTTATGATCATTCACTCTATGTTTAACCTTGGAAACATTTGTATCATTAGTAACACAATTAGTACCTTAGAGGAGATAGTGGGCGTTAAAGTCTTTAAATAAATATTACAAATTATAGTTGCAAGTGAGTTGATTGCACATAATATAAATATTAAAGGAGTTATTATTCAGATGTACTTTAACTGCCCATAAATCAAATTGTGTTGTGTTGAAAATATGAGGATCTTAAGTTACATTATTATGAATGTAGATCTCAGCTCTGAATACATCAGCAGAAGGAACTGAGCGAGATTCTTGTGTAATTTCCTTTCAAAGGATTACTATCATTTGTATGCTGTAGGCATATTGGAAAAAGGTTAGAAAATTTTAATAGTCGTGAGATTTCCAATAGAGGCATAAGAGTTGTAAGACCATTAATATTCCATTGAATTATGTATAGATTGAACATTAAGGTGGTCAGATGGATCTCCACTAGGCAGAGTGTTCTTTTTTTTTTCTTATTCTGCTGCAGTTGGGTTTGTGTTTAACTGTGCTAGCATCGGTATCTTATTAAGTTTTAGTTCTTTAGATATAATTTCTTAATGTTTACTTTGATTATGATTTACTTTCTTATTATCATTTTGATTAATAATAAGATTTTCTATAAATTTTTCACGATGAAGAGTACACATTGCACTCTTTATAAGATGGTCAACACATACAACCATCACTCTGGGTTTCTAATTTACCATACTGGTTTTCACCACTGGTCTTGAAAAGGTTGTCAATTAGATTTCCAATTGTACTTTTTAGAAGAATCCTTAGAAGTCTTCCTATGAAAATTTAGAATTAATGAGATTGCTGATACTCTGAAAAAAATAGGTCTTCCCAAAATTGGTTTGATATTTTTCTTAGCAGCTTTCTTATTCATTTGTCAAAGAGGACAGTGAATCTAGACATTAAACTTTGATAAATCTAAAGTTTTAGAAGGTTCATCATCTTATTCATAAAATATCGTACTTATTTGCAACAGGTACTTTTGCATATCTCGTTGGAGGAGAGAGAGATGGTGGTCTCCATCTTTTTCGATTGAAAGATGGAAAGCTATTAGGATTATGCACCTTCGTTAAGCTCTCGAGCATAAGATTCTTCATCTAAATTTAGCAATGATGCTACCCCAGATAAAAGCTTAGGGCTGTTCATCCAAGGTGTGGTAGATTTAGAAGAAGGAGGTGGTGCCTTTTTGAAAAGATGCACCGAATCTAAATTATGAGGCAGGGCAATAGCCTTAGAAGGTGATTCAGTAAGAGGATGGCTTACATTACCTGGTATAGGTGGTGTCGTATTTCTTTCCAGATGTCCTGCATCCTTAGATTTTAAGGCCTTCACATAACTTTTTGTTTTGCATATCCAACACTATGCTCTGCATATGACCTCTGAATAGCTGATTTTTCTATTTGATATTGGAAATATTTCTTAATGGATGACTTGTGATCCTGGCTATAAATAGTGCCACCTTGCAATAGAAGTGTAGGATCCATGCTAAGGATCAGAACAATTGTCACAGATCTTTTTGTTTTTACATACCATAGATGGACTTCAAAATATGAAGCAATCGTAGCACTGCAAACTTCGTCTGTAAAGACGAACTGGTATTCTCTCATTTGCGATGTATGCTGAGAGGGTACATTTTGGTGTTCAAATGTGAAAATCATAATAGGGTTCTGGGAATCTTAAGAACCTTCCATATTTTTTTAGGACACATTCAAGATTTCCTCTTCGCTAAACTCATGAAGGTTTTTGTTAAAGATCACCCCACTTCCATAACTAAAATTCAAATGTGGTTCAATATCCACCATTGGATTTTCTTCTATTCTTATAAAATATAGCATACAAGTCTGCATTCTAGAATTGTAATGAATTAAGCTGGATTTCTGGCCAAATCTAGAAATGTCTCCACGTTCTATAGTACCAATTTAATTATATTCTTCTACCTTAGATGTTGCAATAATTCACATTGGTGGCTTAGGCTTCCTTTCTGATTATTAAGTTTATTTTGGGTTACACTGATTCATACTAGTCACCAGGACAATATATATATAGGTCCCCAGGAGCAGTATTGCATAGTGCTCCGGTTATCTCACTATCATCTTTTTTTTTTTTTTTTTTTTTTTTTTTTTCTTTTTTTTTTGGAAATTTCACAGATCACTTTAAAAGCTCCCTCATAATTAATATAGCAGATCCATGCATCTCATCTTCCATTCACTTCTTTAAGTTTCAAATTTATTTCAATAATCTAACCATAAGTTCAAAAAGTCATCCATAAATTTTCATAATGACAGGTTATTGGTATATCACATATATAAATGACTTTCATTTTCCCCACATTTCCGTCGACTTTTTTTAAATTTGAAGAGCACAATAGAGTTTTCCATATTTAAGCAGGCTGTTGTCATCAACGGTATCTGGGGTTCGTCATTTGATCCAGGGGAATGGGGAACATTAGATTCACTCATTCAACTTTTTTAAGGGGAGGAAAGCACTAATAAAAATAATAAAGAAAAAAAATGGAAAATATATAGGGGAAAGAAAGTATTAAAACTGTCTGAAATCCTAAGGAAGACCCAAACTAACCTTTCATGGAATTAATTTCTCCTCCAATGACACCTGTGAGAGCTGACTCCCAAATGTCCACTCCTACCGTACCACAAAGGGATGGTACCACTATGATTAGAGTGGCTCAAGTGTATGCCAAACCTGCTTGATGGGACTGGGAGCATTTCAAGAATACAATCATCCCCACTTTAATCATAGTGGCAGGAAAACAAGCCAAAATGCCGTAAGTCCTATCTCTATGAAGCCGGTTCACCCCTGGAATCCGAGGGCCAAATTTCAGTGTGAGAATAGTTCTGATTACCAGTATGGAACTACTGACACTCCTATGGTCCAAACATTATCAGGTAGTTGGCAAGACCACCCCAGCTCCCACAATTGGTTTAAATAAAAAAAAAAAAAACTCAAATTCCAGATATATTTCCCCTCCAAAAAATCTAAACAGTTAAAAGGGGTAAGAGTTTTTTTGACAGCAAGACTGGTGACAGTTGATAAATATGAGGAGGCTGAAGCAATAATTAGTAATAGAAATAAGATGAGAGTAAGTTAGAGTCAAACTGAGGAAAAAATCTGCAGCTCGAGAACCCTCTTAACGGTCACAAGGCTCCCCAGCACGGAAACGATATGCCATGTTGAAACTCAATGACTTAATCAAGGGATTCTCTTGTTAAGAGGGATCTCTCACACATGCACAATCCATCAGTTGTCCATTTTGAACATGCTCATTCTTCTTAACAATAAGGCCCTTCCATATCATTGGGTCTTCGTGCCATCTATCCAACAGCTTTTAAGATTTCTTCTCATCTTACTCCCTATAAAATCCTAATTACATAATCTTTTAATTACCATATCTATTGTTTCCATAATACCAAAACTTGTCGATTTGAACGAACAATTCCTTTAAAAACTCCCACCCTGGTTTCCAAAGGCAATTCAAATCTCTTCTTAATCTTTTGCACACATCCTGCTATTTTTCTTGTTTCACCTAATAAAATATATCTCTTCTTTCACCTTATCCTAATCTATTTTCACTTTCATACAGTACTTCCATGAAACATCCACTTTCATTCGGTAAACATCAACATGATCATTCGTACCTTAATCTTCCTGGTTTCCCCTTACACTCGAAACTATCTCTTTTTTCACAACTGTCCTTCAACTCCCCCCTCTTACAAACACTTGCAATTTTCTTTTACTTGTTTCACCAGTATCTCCCCACTACAACAAATTAACACAGCATCACCTACACATCACCAATTCTATACTACACTCGCAACTCATTTTCTTATCTAACATTTTCCTTCCTACTTCTGCACTCCTTTCTCTAACATCTCACAATACTTTATATATACTGTAGATATATGTACATTATGCATAAGAAGATTAAAATTATATTAATTAAAAATGGTGGTGCCAGGATGGTAAAACTTTCTAGTTTTTAGTATGACTCTGAGGATGTGGCGCACTTTTTTACCCCTGCTGACATTGGTACTCATTCATAGACATAAACCTATATTTTCAAGAAAGGCAAAACTTCTTTGTTGTTGTATATGTTAGCAGTAAATACAGTTGTTCACCATTTAGTAGATTATTATGATTTTAAAGTTCTAAAACTGAAACAGCATATAAGCTACTTAAAAGAAAAATGTAACAACAAGACTTTATATCAGTACATCGAAAGGGTAAGTATAAATTTTTCTACCAATTACCTACCTCTACAGCTCGATCATCTATATCACATGAGGTGGAAGCATCAGTAGCAGTTTGATCACGAGGTTCTTCCACGTGATCCTCTGAGTCAACAGCCTCACTTGTTGAATCTAAGGAAAAGATGATTTACCTTTAGTATTACTTCGCCAAATATAAAAATCAACGGATTAAGAGAATCATAATCTAAAACTAAACTACATACAAATTTGAAAAAAAGATGCGACTTTGCATTAGCATACTATAACTATAATCATTCTTGTAACATAAGACTAAAATAACATTAATAGTATTAGTAATACTAATAATGATAATTTATGAATGACTGGTAATTATCTAGCATCATAACATCAATGACCACTGATGCTGATTTGAGTATGATTAATAAAGAATTAGTAACTTTAAGATAAAAAAAAACAAATCAGAAATGACAAATAATTTAACAATAAAACATTAAATACTTTATATGCATTTTAAAAGCGAGTTAGAGAGTTAGCTTAAAACATAAATTTAAAATTTCCATCTTCATTATAAGCCCCCGAGTTATCGTTCTCTGATATCCACAACACTAGGACATTCAGTCAGTAAATGCCTAACAGTAAGGGAAACCAAGCAATCACCACAAAGAATTGGCAACTGCCTGTCATGATAAACTGGTGTGTTAAATGAATGTGCCCCATTTTTAGGTGACAGAGGGCAGTTTCCTATCTTCTAGACACATTACCATATTTCCCTGGAGGTATAGAGCTTACAATCTCCATCTTATTCTGATCCAAAGAATTCCAATGATGTTGCCAAATATCAGCTAGATATTTTTTGACAGGAGGCAAAAAGTCATTAAATGAAAGTGAATAATTTTTAAGAAGTAATTTGTTTGCTGGCTGTTTTGCCAATGTATACTCCTTTTCATTTCCTGGCACACTCAGATGAGATGGAACCCAGCAAAACTTAACTTCCTAGTCTGCAATGTCACAAACACTGTATACAGCCACTATAAAACTTTTAAAACTAAAGGGTTGCTTGAATTAAAAACAATCAGTAACTGCAAGACAATTTCAGTATTACTAAAAATAATTAAATTACCCTCTTTTATTATTGCTATTTTTTTCAATAGCAGTCAAACGACCATATGGCTCTGCTGTAAAGATAACTGGTGCATATATACAATAGTGATAAATAAACATGGAATAGTTCTGGCAATATAGTTCTGTCAATATAGGTCCAAACCATTTTCTGGATGGCCGAGGACAAACAATACTCTTACTTTGAATGTAAAAACCTTCCAACCATGCTCCTTTCTCCCATTCACTTGAGCAGGCAGTAATAACGAAAGTGGAAAAATTCACCCTATTTAAGAAACAATAAATAAACAAATACAAAGATAATTATAAAAGTATATATAAAGTTATGGGAAATATTAAAAATTTAATTGGACTCGGGGGCAGTTTCCCAAAATTCGAGATCTCTCCTGCCTGTCATAAGGCTTCAACATGGAAATCATATTCCGTGTTGAAGATGATTAATTGACAAATTATTAGACATCTAGCATCATAACAGCGAAGGTCATTGGTGCCAACAAATTTAGTTAACAATAATTATATATTTCTTATATACACTATGCTTAAAACTTATTAAACAAGTTAGTTTCCCAAAGAAACATAAAAAGTCAATCCATATTGCACCTCGGTGCTAGAATATTTGACATGTAAATGCCATTGCTATCTACAAAACGGTGCAATCTCTCGGTAAAGTAATTTAGACACTCAATAAATATATGCTTAACAATCAATAGTGCATGGCAACCTGTTTATTTCAAGTGTAATAAGTATTGCGCAACATTGCATCATATTGCATGAGTAAAACATGTTATGCTTTGTACATAAGTGTAATGATTTATTTTGGTATTAGGATTCAAACATTTGTTGATTACCTCAAAGATAGGATGTAATTCTTTATAGTTTTGTACTGGAGTAGGATATAAGTCTTTTCAGAGCGATGCTCTTTTGTTTAGCAATGTTTTGGTTTTGTCAGATTGTGTATGACGATTGACGCTCCACACACACTTAGGAGTCAGCTGTCATAGAGCAATGTAGTCATAAGTTTTATTAAACTTGTATTTTAAGAATACCGCCGTATCATTAAAGCCCACCAAGAAAAATTGACGACCAAAGATGGGATCAGCTGAGAAATAATTACTAACAATTCTTCATCTATGTTCCAGGTAATTATTATGGTTGATAGAAACATCCTAACAACTCAGTACAACCTTCACAGAATGGCTGATGTTCTCCCTTCATCAAAAAGCTGTGCATCAATCTAGTATGACAAATTGCCATTCTGCATAACACTAATACTATTGACCTTAGCAAGTCTAAATAAGTCCATATATATTATTACACGATGGTCCCGTGTCTGGGAACTAAACATATAATATAATAAATATTACGGCTGGCAAGCTATAAAACCTCTCGAGTTCTAAATTCACCTGTTTGTTTTTACATTAAATCTGTTACAATGTAAAATATTAACACCCTAGCTCTGAGACAGCAAAATACAAAACACTGAATATCCAAAGGTCTCTTAAGTACACTCAAACAGAACTGGGTAATTATTCTCAAGAACTATTCAAACAACTCTTACTTCGATTCTTCAACAAGATACGAGCGAATACTAAATTAAATACTGGTGATTGGAATAATACACTCTTTACAAAAATAAATATATTCTATATAAATTACAATACTTTGGAAAGAATTTACATAAAACAAATAAACCACTCAAAATATTAAGTCTGAACAAAACCTAGATTAAGACAAAAATGTTATGATCTGAAAGTTATATAATACTTGACTTGAAATATTAAATCTGAATAAACCTTAGACTACAACAAAAGAATTAATACTTATGAAAATTATAAAACCACTTGTTTCGCTTGAAATTAAATCTGAATACAATATTTAAGTTTGATACTTAATGAAAATAGATAACCAGATCACGATACAAATACTTTTCACCTTACTACAGGACAATTTACAAAATCTCTAGGTTAATTTTTATAAATACTCACTATGTTTAATAAACCCGTCACACCAAAACTTTGATATTTCACTGAACACTTTTAAAACAATACACTGAGAGGTGTGTGAAAAGAGAGGGGGAGATGGCTATGACTTAAGGCTAGGATTCTCTATCTGATCTATGAAACCCTGGGGTTGCCTTTATATGAAACTTAGCTACTTTCAGAAGACTATAAGAGATCTGGAAGCTTGAGGGGTTGGCCTAACAGAGACGCGAGCGTTATCAACTAGATAAAAATGTCAAGAGACTAACCAGAGTTTCAGGCAACTCTCGCCCTCAGCTAGCTCCGCCTACCCACCTTTCTCGGAAAAAAAAAAAAGATTACATTTAACACTAGGAACCTCGGGAACCTTCCAAGGCACATGGTATATAAGAATTGCGTATTTTCTCTCAAACAGTACACAATACCTCATAAAAATATAAAAAACATTTACATAAGCCATTGTTCCTATCTCATATGGTCACATAACACTCTCAAACAGATTACGTAAGACTTCATAACAAAAATACATGAAATAAAAAGGTAATTCTTAAATATAAAGTAGATTTACATATACTGACTTGAATGAAGAATACAATGAAATTAATGACGAAAGTCTTACATAATTTACATACAAAACTTACGTCTACACGAGAGGAACTCGTCTTAAGAGCTGGCTATTCACCTCTGCAATGCACATATGAAAACATAAATAAAGTTCATGAATAAACTACTGTAATTACTCTACACTACACCAGCTTTGCAAGATAGCTCCCCCCCAAAAAATTGTCAGACCGAAGTCTGAAAAAGAAGGGTTAAAAATGGAGGTACACTGTTTCATTGTGAACTGTAGGTCCATATAAAGGAAATGAAAAAAGGAGCTATAGTCTCATTATTTCCAAAACTTTATAAATGTACAATAACTGCCGCAACAATACGTACATTAAATATGTGTAGAAACAGAAATTTTCAACCTCAGAGTTATGTACCAGAGTAACAACAATAATATTCATAAAATAGTAGGAGAATATCACCTTTTGACTCTTTACTATATATATATATATATATATATATATATATATATATATATATATATATATATATATATATATATAGATTAGCACACATTGCAAATAGGAAAATTATTTCATTTGCATAATGAAGACTGAAAGTCCCAAATATACAGTCCGGGAGAGTCCTTGCACAACACTTAAGAAGCTGATCTAATCACATTACCAGAGACCACCACAAAGTGTTTAATATCTTCCAATTGATGCAGGTAATGTTTGAAAAAACAAAGGATTTGTATTGGAAAAAGTTAAGGAAAAAGCAACTTTCCAAGGGTCATGACCCAATGGCGGGTCAGCACCTTTGATGAAATATTTGAGTCTGGACCTTAGCTGTTTCAAAGAAAGATTAAATCCTGTTATTTCCCCTTAAAAGAGTTTTCCACCTATAGAGGCCCGACTCATTAACAGGTAGGCCTTAAGGCATTCCACAGGGCACAGAGTAGGATCCTCCAAGGCCCCCAACGTTTGTCGGAAGTTAATTTTTCACCAAGAATGCAGTATCTGGGTAAATATTTACCTCCCCTGATTCCAAGAATTTAATGTGGCCATCATCCCCTGAAAGGGCCACAATCTCGATAACTCTAGCACAAATAGTCATTTCCTAGTATCGGATTTGTACTCTTTTATAGTCAATTCTTTCCTTCGCAATTTTCTTTGAGCCACAAGGGCGAAAAAATCCAGGGCTGAAGGTTTTTTGGTTATCCAAGAAGGAGCGAAGACAGTCTTTTGTCGAACATCCTGGGACAGCAAAGGAGATGATAGAAGAATCTGGAGAGGTTCAAGTTCCAGAATCAGAGGGTACCAATTGCTCTTGGGCCGTTTTGGAACCACTAGACCTGTTGTCTCTTTGAAAGTTCGCTGTTTGTTCAGTACTTTCCTTAAGAGGTTGAACGGTGGAAAGAGGTAAATAGGAGACCACTTGCTCCAATCCAGCGACAATGCATCCATTTCCACCGCTTCCGGATTTAAGATTGGTGCTACATACCATGGAAGCTTCTTGTTGAAGCTCATTGGAATGAGATCTATTCGCAGTTCTGGGACTTGCTCTTGGATGAAACATATTGATTTCGAATCTAGAGACCATTCTGTTTCCAGAGGCTTGGATTCAGACAGGTCTGCCGTCACATTGCGAACCCTTACTAAGTGAACTGCTGACAAATGCCAGATTCTCAGCTTTACCAAGGTGAGAATGACTAAAATCCCATGATTGATCTGAGGAGACCTGGAGCCCTGTCCGTTGACGCAGTGGCCTACCGTCTTGCTGTCAAGAAATAATTTGGCGTGTAATTTTTTCTTTGGGATCAGTCTCATCAGAGTTAGAAACACTGTCATAGTTTCCAAAATGTTAATATGGAACTTCAGAAATGGGGCTGATCACTTGCCATGTATCTTCTTGGAAAGGGGAATGTCCCCCCGCCAAATCCTGTTCCAATGCGTCAGTATTGTCACAGAAGGAGGATACTGTAGAGGGAAATGAGTCGAAATGCTAGGAACAGTGGACCATGGCTTAAGCTGTTTGAGCGGCTAAGCCAGGATTTTGTGGCAAAGATTATCCAAGCAATTCATGCCATTCTTCTCTTGGCTTTGTTAGCATCTTTGAGTCTTGCTTTTAGGATTGGGTCTATCACGGCAGCAAACTGCCGAGATCCTAAGACTCTTTCCTGATTACCTTCGAGCAAAAGAAGCACCTTACAGATTTGCGATTTTCTTTCTCTTACTTTACAATAGAGAAAGGATGTGTGACTTTAGATTCCAGTGAAGCCCTAGTCGCTGGAAATCTTGAGCTGGAGATAGCCTGGACTTCTTGAGCTGCTAGAAAAATTCCGACTTTGTTGCAGGACAGACTAGCCAGTCATCTAGGTAAATCATCGCCTGAAGGCCTTTGTACCATAGTTGTTGGGCTATGGCCTTGACTAGTTTTGTGAAAATCCTTGGAGCTATGCTGAGATTATGCTGTGAACCTAAGGATTGAACTCCCATTGATCCCTGAAACTATAAAGATTTCCCCGTACCAGGAGCTCGTCATTGTTGTTGTGAAGGACCTGCTTCTTAAAACGCCTTGCCTCTACTTCCTTGGTCCCTAGATTAACCGCCCTTTTCAGACCTTCCTATGCCGCTAGCACTTTTCTTTTGTAAAGGCTAGGATTTTATGTCATTGGTTTTGGATGATGTTGTTTTGGCAGTTGTTTAGAGATTTGGAGGATTTTATGTCATTGGTTTTGGAGGTTATTGTTTTGGCAGTTGTTTAAAGATTTGGAGGATTTTAAGTCACCGGTTATTGAGGTTGTTGTTTTGTCAGTTGTTTAGAGATTTGGAGGATATTATGTCATTGGTTTTGGAGGTTGTTGTTTTGGCAGTTGTTTAGAGATTTGGAGGATTTTATGCCATTGGTTTTGGAGGTTATAGTTTTGGCAGTTGTTTAGCGATTTGGAGGATTTTAAGTCGCCGGTTTTTTAGGTTGTTTTTTTTTTGGCAGTTGTTTACAGATTTGGAGGATTTTATGTCATTGGTTTTTGAAGTTGTTGTTTTGGCAGTTGTTTAGAAATTTTAAGGATTTTATGTCATTGTTTTTGGAGGTTATTGTTTTGGCAGTTGTTTAGAGATTGAGGATTTTATGTCGCTGGTTTTTGAGGTTATTGTTTTGGCAATTGTTTAGAGATTTGGAGGATTCTATGTCATTGGTTTTGGAGGTTGTTGTTTTGGCAGCTGTTTAGAGATTTTAAGTATTTTATGTCATTGGTTTTGGAGGTTATTGTTTTGGCAGTTGTTTAGAGATTTTGAGGATTTTATGTCGCTGGTTTTTGAGGTTATTGTTTTGGCATGTTAAGAGAATTGGAGGATTTTATGTCATTGGTTTTGGAGGTTGTTGTTTTGGCGATTGTTTAGAGATTTGGAGGATTGTATATGGTTGGTTTTTAAGGTTGTAGTTTTGGCGAGATTTGGAGTGCTGTATATCATTGATTTTTTCGTTTCTGCTTAGTCTTATTTACAGTGATTTGCAAATATATTACATCTCTTTTCCTTGTTACTCCTTCCGTGACCCTTCCCCTCCTCTCTATGCCGCCTCCTCCTTGTTCCTTGCCCCTTCACTTTCCTTGCTACCTACCCTCTTTCTAAGACTTAACCACGAATAGAGAAACTTAGCCTCATGATCCAGGACCAAGGCTCCCAATAAAATCAGTTTACCATGTAACAGAAAACCTTTATATATACTTTTAGTTTGTTTTTGTGGAATGTGACAAAACATTATTCCAGAAGTGGGGTTTTTGATTAATATTAAGCCTTAGAATTTATAATGCTATAATAAAATTTAATGATGTTAATTTTGTCTTTTCCAATCTTATATTACCCCTCTTATAAAAGGATATTCACTGTCCCTTACTTTTGCAGCCAACAACTAGTAATATATAAGAATACTTATACAACTAAACTAGTGGGGTCGCGGTC
>NC_090734.1:66888054-66900554 GCF_036898095.1 Palaemon carinicauda
GGATGCATCTTACAATTCATTTTGAGAAGTTATAATGAAAGTATTTCCTGAACACTGCCGTAATTTGGAAGTAGAACTCAGGCCTTTCTGGAATTTATGTGATATGCTTGCAGCAGATGATGACCTAATTGTTTATGGAGCAAGACTCCTTAACCCAGGATTCTTCAATGGGAAATGCTTGAATGTCTTCTATATGGTCCTCTGGGAATAGACTACACAGACCATTTATTGGCTTAGAATTAACAGAGATTTTGAGAAAATTATTTCTTCTAGTATCAAATGCCGTCCTCTTCTACCAAATCAAAGAAATGAACCTCAATGGCAAGAGGATTTATCAAGTACAGATTTTGAATCTGTACCTGCAGATTATTTTCATATTATGGGTCGTACTTATCTAGCTTATGTCGACAGGTTGTCTAGATAACCATGTGCTTTGTGTCCGGGTATAGCTTCTACAGTCAATCTAATACAGTCACTAAGGCCTATACGTTCGGATACTGGTGTTTCTTTTTTGTTGAAATCTGATGAAGGACCACAGTTTGTTTCATCAGCTTTGAGACATTTCATACTTCTCTGACGAGTAGGACATCCCATTACTTTGCCATATAATCCAACAGCAAACAGACATCCAGAAGCATCAATAAAAATTGTCAAGAAGCTGATTCTGATTACTGTAAAGAATGGGAACCTAAATGCAGATGAATTTACATATGGAATGTTGGAGCTTAGAATTACACTGCGTACTGATGGTAGGTCACCAGCTCATGTTTTATTTGGTTAGCCCCTCAGATCTTCTACACCAACATACCGTTGCTCATTTGCCAAAGTGTCAAAAGAGAGCAGAGGAATGTGATGTCAAGGCAGAGTATTTGCAAAAACCGGCCAAGCAACGATACAATAGTACTGCCAGACCCATTTCTCATTTGAAAATGAGTACTGTAGTTATGTTGATATTCAATATCACACCACAGAACTCTGAAATCACCGAGGTATTGTTGTTGGCATTGGATCCAGGTAAGATTATCTCAAAGTTAGGCCGTGGGTGTAGCTTGCGTAGAGACCAAAAGTTCCTGAGGCAGCATCGCCCTTTTTTACCAGTATATGGATCAACCCTTGATGCAACTAATACTCATAATAAACTAAAGGATATGTAGAGGTCACAAAATAATTCTGCTGCTGAGGTTATTAGCAAATCAATCTTGCATACACCAAGTTCCCATTACAGTCTGCAGTATATAAAAGAACCTGCTGGTTTACAAGTAAAATGGAAAAAAAAATACATATGAATAAGAATGATCTTCAAACGCCAGGGATTATATCATAATATACGTCTTAGGAGATGGTGGGTGTTATACCTCCATATGCCGATATTTGAGACTTGTTTACTTGTTATGCAACGATTTCTTAGGAAATTGTATTGTATGAGTAATTGAATTCATAGGTAAATAAACAAGTGAGAGTTCTTTGTAAATAAATTTCGTTTAATTGCGTGGAACTAATATTGTTAATCCATATCTTCCCCTCAGTTGTACAGCAAACTCTTATTAAAGAAACATATCTCCTTAGTGTTTCCTTGCCGGTCTAAAAGAGATCACATAAAAATTAGATAAAATAAAAGATTGTGTGCACGATTTGGCATGGATGGGGTAGCTATTTATTTCCAAAACAAGATACATCTCCAGGTGTGATGATTCCTACTTTCTTCTGAAGTAACTTGCAAATTTTAAAGTAATTTTGTATATCCCCTTTGGCTTGAGCACAAGCCACATAGGTGACTTTGGCTTTCTCTGGGAAGGCATAACCACATCTACCTCTTTAACAAACCTACCTACAAGTTATGTTACAGACTGCATTAAATGCTTCGTCATGATTACTATCCGATATCTAAGAATCTATTTTTAATCTTCTAGTTTCAATCTTATTTCTTGTATTAGCACATAGCACTAAAATATTTTAAATAACACGTCATAACTTGTCTCTAATGGGATATGGGTAACAAGAGGGATTCTCAGTTTCCTTGTTTTGGCCAAATTACTCGTATTGTGAACAGTGGAAGAGTGGTTCTTTTTAGTTCTTAGGTCAACAACATTCTTTTACTGAATTAGTAAAGGTCGTCAATAGTTCCAGGAAAGGGGGAGTCAGCATATCCAGGGGATGGGAGGTCGCAGTTCAAAAGATGTTTGTTCGATTGCTTGTTAGTTGGTTGGTTGATTAACCTGCTTGCCAATATTAAGAAAGTATCATATGTCATCATCTCCTTCTAGAACTATTGACGCAAAGGGCCTCGGTTAGATTTTGCCAGTCGTCTCTCTCTTAAGCTTTTAAATCAATATTTCTCAATTCATCATCTCCTACTTCAAGCTTCATAATCTTTAGCCATGTAGGCCTGGGTCTTCCAACATTTCTAATGACTTGTGGAGACCAGTTGAAAGTTTGGTGAACTAATCGCTCTTGGGGAGTGCAAGAACATTGGAAGAGAAATTTGCCATGTTCACCATCGGCACAGCAAGAGTATACAATACTTTCCGAATGGTCCACTCCATACCGCACCCATCAGATAGCACCAAAACAAATATAGAGGCATAGGTGTAAGCTAAACTCATATGTTACAACTGAGACCAAAAAATAAGGAATCATCCTCCCTATCTGTAATGATGGGCTCTCAGCCATAAACCGTGAATCCTACCTCAAGGATAAGATCCAACCCCACCCACAGATGCCGATGACTCAACCCCAGAGAATAATTCTGCCTAAAAAGGTCCAAACCATCTTTGGGATGGTTGAGATCATCCAATGTTTTCACATATAGCTTTGAATGCAAACACCTCCCAGCCGTGATCCTTCTCTCATTCACCTCAGCGGCAGTAATAATGAATGTGGAAATATCCACCCCATTTGAGAAACCAAATAAATAAATAGATAATAAAAATATATATAAAGTAATAAAAATACTACTCAAACAGTAAGGATATCAAGATGAGATAAAGTTCATAAAATTGGGAGGTTGGAGTCAAATTGAGTAGCAGAAATTGAGAGAAATTTAGAGCCGAATGGGGTGAGAAGATTCCCTAACTTCGAGAGTCCTTCAACGAGGAAATGAGATTCCATGTTGAAATGGAGTCTCTCCATCAAGGCATTCTCTATAACTAGAAATTGATTTATTTCTTTAAGAAATATATTGTTTGCTAGGTTTCCTTCGGCTACTTGAGTGTCATAAGATTTTTATGGACCTTGACCTTTACAATAAACTTGCTAGCTTGATTAATAAAAAGTGCGAGTAATTTAAGATGACTACAAATTTCTTGCTCTCTTATCCTACACAATTTAGGCTGAAAATGTGTCATAAAAAGGGACTACTATACATAGTCACTAAAACATTAACATACTAACGGGTAGATTACATACTATATGAAAAGCAAGTTGTCATATGTAGGTTAACAGTAAATCATAATTAAAACTATATAAAGTACTATCTAACTAACTTTCTTTGCATGGCTACCAGCAAAAATTTTTTTTTTCTCGAGGAGGGCCTAATATTCATTAAAACACTATTATGTGACATCAAATACAGATCAGGCCTCGATCGACAAAACAAAAAGGCATTTGCAGTATTCACCAAAAAATTAGTAATAGTGGCAGTCTCGAGTTACCCTCCTCTGTGCTATATTTGGTCTTATATAACTTGATGGTTTTATGTCTTTGCAGTTCATATGCAATCACACTTACACAACTGTGAATGCATCTTAAATGAAAAAATTAAGTTATACACTGTAAAGCCAAATACTTTACAGTAATGCATACTGTTATTAAAAAGGTGATAAATAGTTGACTCGTGCAGTTTTGTAAACATATTTTCCGGCCCTTACATTAAAATGGTTCATACTATTTTTTCCATTTGATGTTATATAACTGGTTTTTTGTGCAGTATTTAGTGATACATAACTGTTAATGATTTCCTGTACAGTATTTGGTATTACATAACAGGTAATGCCTTCTCCATCATGGAATTTCAAACAGGAATATGAAATAATTTTTTCTTGTTGTATAAGGAAATATCAGGTCTGAAAGTGTAATAAAAGTTTGTGGCAGGCATAACAACTTCTATTCCTGTTCAATCTACCGAAATCCAGACAAATATAAAGGCCTCCCTTTTTTTTTTTTTTTTTTTTTTAAATACTCACCATATGGAGTGGTTAAATCTTTTGTCCTATCGATCACTATGGCTTAAGAGCTTTGGATTTTGCCATTGAATTAGGCTGTTAGGAAATCGTAATTTCATTAGTAAGGAAGAATGAGCAGCCTGTCCCTGATGTATTATATCATTTATACCAAGAGTCTTTCTCACCACAAACAATCGATACACTAACTACCTCTCTCTCTCTCTCTCTCTCTCTCTCTCTCTCTCTCTCTCTCTCTCTCTCTCTCTCTCTCTCTCTCTCTCTCTCTCTCTCTCTCTATCTCAGGATTTGGCAAAAAATAAAAATACACAAACAAAAATAAATCCTCCACAAGGGTAGCGTTCTTGAGACATTACTCTTCATGCTATATACACAAGACATGTGGTTTGGCCTAGAAAACTACCTCGTTGCATATTCAGATGATGCTACTCTCTTTACATCAAATCCATCTCCTGGTAGTAGATCTGGGGTTGCTGAATCCCTTATTAGAGATCTAGCTAAAATTAGTATATGGTGCAAATTATGGCGCATAAAGTTGAACCCTAACTAAACTCAAAGTATGGTTGTAAGTAGGTCGAGAACACATGCTCCTCAATATCTGGATTGATTGATTGATTGAAAGTTTTCTGGCATCTTGACATCTAAGGTCATTGACACCGATAGCATTTATTATATATGAATAATAAAAGAGAATTCAATTAAAACCATAAACATTAAGAAGTCATTATAATAGTTAAATAGTTTTCAGAAGACTTGCTTCTGAAATAAATCTAAAAAGGCCGCTTGCATAGTAGGACACATCATGTCCAAGAATCTTGGCAAGGATGAACCTGCCATCCTCACCTCGAGCCTCAAATAGATATCTATTTGTTAAGTTATCATAATTACAGAATTTGGTCAACAAATGCTTCACTGTTAAAGGTACTAAACAGTCTCGCAATACGGTTGGTGTTGGCCCTTCAGCAGAAACTCGTGTGTCAACCGTGGGTGACCAATACGGACACGACAAAGAGTCGTCTCCCATTTTCGGGGTATCATGTTATACCTCCAAGGTGATATATGTTACTTCCCTCATTTTATTGTCATCTAGACTATCCCAGTGCTGTTGCCATTTATTACAAACCAATTTCCTGATGTAAGGTAGGAAATCATTACAGGGAATGGGATGCCTCCTTTGAAGCAACTCGGATGTCGCATTCTTCGCCAGTAAATCTGCCTTCTCATTCCCAGACACACCTACATGTGCTGGAACCCAACAAACTTGAACTGTTATACCTTTTCATCCAATAATAAAAAGCCATTCTAAAATCTTTAAAACTACAGGGTTACTAGAATCAAAAACTTCTAAAGATTGAAGAACACTCCTTGCATCACTAAAAATTGTAAAATTACCCTCCTTTTCCAAAACTATTTTCTCAATAGCGGTTAGTATGCCATATAGTTCGGCAGTAAATATGGAAGCTGTTAGAGGAAGAGCACCTCTACAATTAAAATTATTACTATGTACTCCAAATTCAACGCCAGCATCAGATTTGGAGCCATCAGTATACAGTATATAAATGTCAATCCCCTGTGTTCTGCAACATATTCCATAAAAAGAGATCTGTATTCTAAGTCAGTAATATTCTTCTTAACTCCAATAAAGTATTCACAAAAAGATACGCCAGGTAATTTCCATGGAGGCGTTGATGATACCTTGAATGGAAGCACCTTAATTCTAATTATATCCAGATTGTTTAATAATTGTTTCACCCGAAACCCAAAAGGTTGAGGAGATTTTGGGTGCAACTCAAAGTATGTCGAGTGCCTTACAAGGCTTGCAGTCTGAAAGGCTAAAGAATAAGGGAGTCTTTGCAATCTAAACCAATACCGAATACATAATAGAGGACATTCGGTAAAGGTCTAGAGGCAACTCCCCAGCATCAACAAGGAGACTTGTGATAGGTGAGGTTCTAAATGCTCCTGTGGACAATCTAATACCAGCATGATGATATTTTTAACTGGCTTGGGGTGGCTGAGGAGTATAGTTCGCATCCATAACTAATTTTGGAAAAAATCAAGGCCTTGTATAATTTTAAAATAGTATTGTGGTCTGTCCCCCATGATGTATGGGACAATACTTTTAAAAGATTCAGAGCCTCAACACATTTAGCTTTTAATGCTTTTAAGTGAGAAAGCCTACAATCAAATATCAACCCTAAAAATTTAGCTTCACTTGCACATGAGATCCGTTGACCTTTGATGTATATATCAGGGTCTGGGTGTACTCCCCGGATACGACAAAAGTGGACAATTGTAGTTTCACTTGTCAAGAACTTAAATCCATTCATATCAGCCCACCGGATAATTTTATCAATAGAGAGTTGTATTTTTCTCTCAACCATTGCCATTCTTGCTCCAGCAAATGATATGGAGAGATCATCCACAAATAATGTTGCAAGAACATCCCGGGGAATGACTGAGGATATTCTATTAATTGCTAGTGCAAAAAGGGTTACACTCAGCACACTATCCTGAGGAACTCCTTCTTCCTGACACTTACTCTCTGATAGAGTTTCCCCAACTCTCACTTGGAAAACTCTATGTGAAAGAAATGACTGAATAAATATTATTATTATTATTATTACTATCCAAGCTACAACCCTAGTTGGAAAAGCAAGATACTATAAGCTCAGGGGCTCCAATGGGGAAAAATAGCCCAGTGAGGAAAGGAAATAAGGAAATAAATAAATGAAGAGAACAAATTAACAATAAATCATTCTAAAATAAGTAACAACGTCAAAACAGACATGTCATAAGCTCTCCTCTTAATCCAAGCTCATGGATTCTTTTAAGTATACCATATCTCCATGTGGTATCATATGCCTTTTCAAGATAAAAAACTGTCATATGCTGCTGTTTGGAAGCAAAGGCTTCACAAATGGAGGACTCAAGTCGTATCAGCACATCAGTCGTTGAGTGCATTTTTCTGAATCCACATTGAATGGGTGATAAAATACATTGACCATCTTCTCCATGATTTTGCACAAACAAGATGTCAATGCAATTTGTCCTATAATCTGCTGCTAAAAACTTGTCCTTACCGGGTTTTAAAAAGGCTAAAATAATGGCTAGTTCCCAAACACTTGGATAACTATGATCATGCCATATTCTATTAAAAATGCTTAAAATGAATAACTTTGTATTAAAAGGCACATGTTTAATCATTGTATATGGAATTCCATTGGGTCCAGGAGCTGTATAGTTACACGTAGCAAGAGCAGAATCAAATTCTCTTTCAGTAAAAGGAGAATTGTATGACTCTTGCTTTCTTGTTGCAAAATTTAAAACTTTCTTTTCTTCAATGCTCCTATACTGGTGACCAGGAGCTGCTTCACACTTGCACGATACATTTGAAAAATGGTCATCCAGGGCATTGCTAACTTCGGTTGCTCCAGTCGTATACTGGTCATTTACCTTTAACACTGGTGGTGGGTTTTGGGTGAATTTGCCCGCTATCTTTTTGACCTTCCTCCACACAGATGATGTTGGTGTTCTACTGTTAACGGAGGAAACAAATGACATCCAAGACTGGCGCCTAGCTTCTTTCATGGCACGACGGAACTGTGCTCTACATTTCTTGTATATGACTAAATTCTCCTCCGTACGGCGCATGCGCAATCGAGTTAAAGACTTTCTTGTGGCTCTGTGCAGGGCAGTTAGTTCTGATGACCACCAGGGGACTGGTTGTCGTCTGAATATCCCTGTTGTTTTGAGAATGGAATTGACTTCTGCTGTGTGAAGAGTTCCATTAAGTAAGTCTATGGCATCATCAACACTTTCAAACTGTTCTGCATTTACTTCAATTTCACTTAACTCCCGAAATCTATCCAGGTCCGCCTTATCAAGATTCCATCGAGGCGATCTCTGTAAAGGTGGACCATTGTTGGTGTTTATAATGATTGGTGCATGATCACTAGTATGCCAATTATCTAATGTTCTCCAATTAAAATCGAGAAGACAGTTATAGCTTGCAACTGATAGGTCAATGCAGGACAAGGTACCTGTCTGAACATGAAAATGTGTGGGCTCTCCTGTATTAAGGAGTCCGACATCTTCATTCTCTAAAATTGATGATATAATATTACCACTTGCGTTTGCCAAAACATCACCCCGTAAAGGATGTCTACTATTAAGATCTCCTAGTAAGAGGAAAGGTTGTGGGAGTTGTTTAATCATCTCTACTATATTATCATATGAGATGTTATCATTTGGAGGCAAGTAAAGCGAACAGATTGTGTATTCTCTCCCTACATCAATCTGTACAACCACTGCCTGCAGAGGGGTACAGATAGACAAAGATATTTGGGGAACATCTCGACGAACGTATATAAGACTTCCCCAATGGCTCCCTGCTCGTTGATCATATGGTGTCCTATAGCTAACATACTCTCGAGGACAAGGAGTATTAGCATCGAGCTTGCTTTCTTGTAGATATACAGTTTAGGGGAGTGCTCATGTATGAGGAGCTTAAGTTGTTCATATTTCGCCCTTAAACTCTGGTTTATTTTTTGGAGGACACCTTAGATGAAGTCTTCCCATTGGCAATATTTGATCTAACAATATTTCCCAGTGGTATCTCTAGAGAGGATCTTGATATAGTGGGTTTTGTGTTCCTCTTTTTCTTTGTGATCTAATTGTTGAGGAGGATGGTGGACCTCAACTTGAATTTCTGATTGGTTCAATTTACCTTCTAGTTGATCAGAAACATCAGCAGACAAGATATGATATTTATTTGAAGTCGTGACTTTAATGTTTCTTATGGTAGGAAGCGAGAGAGATGGAGGTCTCTCTCTTTTTCGATTACAAGGTT
The DNA here is from genome assembly GCF_036898095.1 of Palaemon carinicauda. Classification (NCBI taxonomy): domain Eukaryota; kingdom Metazoa; phylum Arthropoda; class Malacostraca; order Decapoda; family Palaemonidae; genus Palaemon; species Palaemon carinicauda. Next base: position 66,897,085 of record NC_090734.1, read on the forward strand.
GTGATCTGTCAGGTTTTTGCACCTTCCCCACTACAGGTTCACCAGGTAAATTGGTTTCAAGTGGAACCTCCATCAGATCAGGCAAGGACACGGCCTGAGAGAGGTTTGTACTATTGTTCAGAATCGGAGTAGTTGGCTTTTGAATAACTTTCAGATCTTTAGGTATCTGTTTTGATTTTCCTACAATTTATGGAGATAGATTTTCGATGGGACTTTCAACCTCTATCACTACTTTCATTTGTTTCTTTATCTTAGAAGTAGAGATATAATTTTCGTCTGTGTGGTTTGGCAAGTTTTTCTTCAGAACCATTGAAAAAGGTTGCCCTGGTCTTATCTGCTTTTCAAGAGCTCTTTTACGAGCCTCTTTAAAAGTAACCCTTTCCATGGTCCTATTGGCCTGAATTTCTTTTTCAAAAATAAACTTAACACACCTTTTACATGTAGCTGGGTGTGCTTCCCCACAATGTATGCAATTAGGGTTTTCTATGCATATTCCATGACTACTTTTTCCACAGTTGGCACAAACAGCTGGCTTATTGTTCAGTTTTTCCTTGCATTTCTGGCTTAAATGGCCATACATTTGGTAATGATAACATCGCAATGGTGAAGGGATATATGGTTTTACCTTCAAAGATAGCCAACCAGCTTTTATAACATTTGGTAATCTGCATTGATCAAATGTTATAATCAAAGTAGTAAGAGGAATACGCTGTTCTCCAACTCTCTTTCTCATTCTGACTACTTTTACTACTCCTTGACTTTCCAGTTCATCCTCAATTTCTTTTTCCTCTATATCCAGCAATTCTGGAGCATATATCACACCTTTACTCTGGTTGAAAGTAGAGTGCGAAACGCATTCTACACTATGACCATCCAGTGTTGTAAGTGTTTTTAACCTTTCACCTTGTAATGGGGATAGTGTCTCTATCAAGAGACTTCCATTTCCCTGGGGTAGAATTTTTAGCTGCCCTCCACATAAAGTAACTATTTCCCTATTAGCTTTAAAAATGTCTACACGCTCATTTCTTCCATTTTCAAATTCTAAGATAAAATAAATTTCATAATACACTACTTCATAATGACCAGGTAATACTTCTACTTTTCTATATCTTTCTGTACTGTCATCATTTTTTACTCTCTCTCTCTCTCTCTCTCTCTCTCTCTCTCTCTCTCTCTCTCTCTCTCTCTCTCTCTCTCTCTCTCTCTCTCTTCTTCTTCTTCTCTAGTGTTTTCTTATTATTCACATGACGTGAATAAGGTTCTAATGTAACAATATTAGAACACGAGTTGGAGCTGTCTGTACCGAGGTCCATGTTTGTATTTTCCAGGTCATCAACAGAGGGTTGGTGTTTTTGAAAAGGCAAGCCGGGTTATCCACCTCTTATCGGAGGATGTCAGTCCTCCTATCCCATGTGGCCCAACACGAGAAGAAGCTTCAGCAGGGACCAGTCCTCTATTAGAGAAGGGGCTGCCTCTCTTAAGGTGGGCGTACACTGGTCAGTGGGGGTGGTTAGCCCCTCCCACCGGCGACTCCAATGCCTGGCATCACCCATTACCCGCAAATATGGGTGACTTAAAACCGGATCACTGGAGCTCGACTCTTAACAGACTTGGTCTGCACCCAATGGGATCTGCCAGAGGGTGATGGCGTCCAAATTGGCACATGTTCAGATGGAATGCCGTCTATTCCACACTGTGCCAAATCCAAAGCAGCAGCCAAAGTATAATCAAACCAGCCAAAGTTGTCAACAATATCGTGCCTAAAAGGATGGGATGGGAGAAAAAAAGAAATAACCAAAAGGAAAAGAGAAAGTGCTGACTGATTTAGTTGGATCAACAGTTGGGCACCGAGGTCCAGTGGGAAAGTAGTTCCAACTGTTCATTAGAGCCCAGCTGCTAATCCCTAAGCCCCCATCCTCATCAAGGCTTCAGTATATGGGGGTCAATATCCGGATGTCTATTGATAATGTTTTCCTAACTCTGTATGACTTTTAAAATTTTAGGTTGATTCTTGATAGCAAATTTACTTTTGAGAAACCCATTCTGTCTATATCTTCTTCAATTTCCAAAAATTGCCCTATTAAGAAAGTCTTTTAAGATTTTCAGTGATCAATCTATTCTGAAGAAGTGTTTTAATTATCTCATTCTGTCGCGTTTCAAGTATTGTTCTCCTGTCTGGTCTTTATCTGCTAAATCTCATCTTAATTTGTTGGACAGGAAGTTATAGTATATAAAATTTCGTATTCTCAATCTCTGGCACTATCGTTCAATTAGTTAGTTATGAATGCTGTATAAGCTTTTTCATATACTAACCATCCTTTGCATTCAGATCTTCCCGAACAGTACCCTTCTGCTCGTAATAATAGGCATGCAATTAATTCTAATAGTCATGCCTTCTCCATCATGAGGCTTCATACTACATGATACTCTAGAAGTTATATTCCAGCTCCAACCTAGTTGTGGAATGATTTTCCTAATCAGGTAATTGAATCGGTGGATCTTCAAAAGTTCAAACTTCCAGCGAATGTTTTTTTGTTGAGCAGACTGACATAAGTATTTTTTTGTTTTGTGCGAAAGATCTACTTGAATGTTGTAACTGTTTTTATTTCATTTTAGTTGTTCATTACTTCTCTTGTATCTTAATTATTTCCTTATTTTCTTTCCTCACTTGGCTGTTTTTCCCTGTTAGAACCATTGGTCTTGTAGCATCCTCCTTTTCCAACTAGGGATGTAGCTTATGTTGCTGCTGCTAATAACAATAACTACTACTACAACTATTACTACTGCTACTAAGGGTTCATCAATTGTTTGAGGTTTTACCTCAAAGGCTAGTATGTCCTCAAGTATTTAACAATTGTGAATAGTATTGCCTAACATTTTGAAGGCAAATAATACATGACACCAGAGTACCAACCACATTAGCCTCAGAAGTCTAGTAGTCAGTAATAGTTAACATAAAAAGAAGTCGACTTCACAATTGTATAAAAGGACGTGCCTTTTTCATATCAAGAAAAATGTAATATGATAAACTAAACCAAAAGAACTAAGACAGGCAGCGTATCACTATTCTCAGATACTCCAAAATGAAGTAAGGATATAATTCCTCATATTCACTTCATAATTAATGAACCATAGAAGCAAATTGAATCCAGCAAACAGAACAGCCTTATCCAGTTCTGCTTATAAGTAACAATATCTACCTCCTCTTGTTCGAAACTTCTCTACCTCTTCTTGTTCTTGTCTTAAAATACACTGGAAACTTCGTTTTGATCCTTTTTATTACAAAATTCCAGTTCATAAACATGCAGCATACGTATATTAGGTCAGAATCATTGAAATAACTGTTTTTTTTTTATAATACCATGACCATTATGGTATATAAATGGCTAAAACGGAATGAAAAATAATGAATGAGATAAAATAACTACAAAAAGATGTGACTTCTATTGCAGATTGCTCACTAGTCAGAT
>NC_090734.1:66905554-66930554 GCF_036898095.1 Palaemon carinicauda
ATCACATTACTATTAATAAAGAGAAATGTAAGAAGCAGATATTGATAGTGATCACCGCCTCCACACTGCTACACTGAAATCAAAATTAAAGCACGCAACAGAAATATAGATAAAATACCTATCTTTGATAAAACTGATCTCCTACAAAAAGAGCACATTTGCAATTGAATTTTGGAATTGATTTGCTGTCTTAGAGACTTTAAAGGACGAAGAGCAGACAATTAATGAAGAAAAGTGCGATATTAAGAACATTTATTAATCAGTTGATATGTGAAGTTTTGGGACACGCAGTTACAAGTAGAAAGCCATGGATATCAAATGATACGTGGGATTACTATATAAAGGAGGCAAAGACAGAATCAATTGTTGAAAGTTTTTGAGGAAGTAATAAAAATTACAATTTAGAGCATGCTAAGGGTTCCAGTACTAATAGTGAGGTTAGAAGAAAAGCTAAGAATGACTGGAGAGAATATTTAGGTAATAAAGCAGATGAGGCTGACAAAACTATGAATTCAGGAAGTGGCTATGGTGAAAAAATCGCTCATAGAATCATTAATGAAACCTCTAATAAAACCTCTACTAGGGCAAAGAAGAAGCATATACCCATCAAAAAGAGAGATGGGTCTATTATAACAACAAAAGATATAGAAAGGCAATGTTGGATGGAACTCTTTAGTTAGGTTATGAATAGTAGATACGAAGGGAATAATTTAATTGATATACCAGAAGCTCATGAGATGGAAAGCCACTGGATACAATAAAATAACTGCTGAGATGATATTGGCTGAAAATGAGGTGACCCCAGAATACTTACAAGATTATTTTGTAGAATGTGGCATGAAGAGGCGAAACCTGATGGATGGGAGCTAGGATTGTTGGTGGAACGGATAAAAAAAGGAGACCTGACTGATTCCAATAATTACAGAGGTATCACACTCAAGTCTGTTGTTTTGAAAATAAATGGAATGCTTATTCTGAAAAGACTGGAAAGAAAGATTGATGAAAGGTTGAGAGATGAACAAGGGGGATTTCGGAAAGGTAGAAGTTGTACTGACCAAATGTTCATTTTGAGACATATTGGACAGCAATGCGTAGAATATAGATATCCACTTTTTATGGCATTTATGAACTAATTTTGTGGAGAGTCCTGTGTTATTATGGAGTTCCTCTCAACTATGTTCATGAGCATAGCAAGCGTAAAGTTACTAATAGTGGAGTTTTATCAAATGAATTTCCAGTGAAAAGCAGAGTTCTCCAATGGGAATGTGTCGTCACCTATGTTGTTTATCCTCCTCATAGGTTTGTAATGCGTAGAACAGTCAGAGATGGTTGAGAATGGTTGAACTGGATTGGTAATAGGAAATTAGCAGACCTAGAGTATGCTGAAGATGTTTTCCTTGTTAGCACAACTCCACAGGATTTGCAATGCTTGCTTACCAGATGCCATGAAATATCATACGAGGTTGGACTCAAGATAAATAGAAAAAAGACAGAGACAATGAGAACGGAGAATGGAATGGAAGATGAAATATCATTGGCAGGAGAAAGGAATAATGAGGTAGAATCATTTAAGTATCTAGGAACTACGATCTCCAATACAGGGTCTTTAGAACAAGAGTTCTGTGAAATATTGAAAAAAGAAAATCAGACAATGGCTAGGTAAATTAAAATTATGAAATAGAATCGCCTGAAATTACTATTATTAATTTAGTGAGATTGGTGTTACTATATGGACATGAGTCATAGTCTGACAATGAAATAATCTCCAACAGATTTAGTAGATTTGAGAACAAGGCCCTTAGAAGGATATTGGGAGTTAAATGGCAGGTCAGGATTAGAAATGAAACTATAAGAGAGATTACTCTCCAAGCATGCCAAGTGTCTTGGGCTATACAAGGCACTAAAAGAACTGGAAGACTCAGGCCTACATGGCTGAGAACTATGAAGCATGAAGTAGATGATGATAAATGGAAAAGTATTGAATTAAAAGCTCAAGATAGAGATGACTGGCAAAATCTAACCAAGGCCCTTTGCATCAATAAGCATAAGAGGAGATGGTGATGATGATAATAATGATGACGATTACATATTGTAAGGGGCTTTCCTTCGTATTAATATTTTTGATGGAAGTAAATAAAATTTTCAGTAACTTTAGTGCCATCTATTAGTTGCCCATGGAGTCAGAGAAGTTCCACTGGAGGAGACAGTGAATGAACAGGAAGGAAAGTTTACTATGAAAATTAAATCTTTGGGTGTAGCAGTGTTCCACGAATTCATCTGCAGAGGGCACTTACTCAATTCAAGCTTATAGTGGAGGTGGAGTGCTTCAATTTGAAGAGGCAAATAGCGACCATCACTTTAATTTGATTAGCTGATGTCGAAACTCCAGTATCCTAGAGACAGACTTGTTTTTAAGTACTTCAATGCCTACAGACGTTAAGATGCCGTTTGGTGCCTTTCTGGTAAGGATTATTATAATTGTGTTCCCTGTACTTTAGGGAGGCTGGATAGTTTCATTGAGATGTGGCCGATGCTTTTGTCTGTGTTTTTGTGTTACTTCTCTATGGCCAATGGGAGACTATCACATAATGGATTTGAATGGTACTTACAGTAGGTGGTTATCGTTATCAGAGCGACGTTTGTCGAATTAACATCGACTGACACCAGAGATTATCCTCCTGCAGAACTATCAAGAATTCATCCTATGGATTTAATTTTATAAATAATGTATGTTAATTATTAGCTAAGGTTAAATCATTCAGTGCCTCTCCAGTCTATCTCTTGATCTTTTTCTATTCCGTAATATTTAAATATGGATATGGGTGTATCATTGATGACTGAGGATCTTTGTCTCTTACTACTGTTCTTTTCCGTGTGATAGGACTATTTGGGTCCTGGTTATCCTTTTGTAATGCATATGGTTTGCTTCTTTTCAGACTGAAGTTTTTATTTTTCTATTCATAATTTCTGTGAATAAATAGGAATTTAAATTTGATTGAGTCTTTAGTTTGAATCTTTCCTCCTCATGAGTTTCTGATACGTCAATATCTGTGTGGTGGAATTGAACGGCACCACGTCCCTGAGGACTGGCACTTAAGGGCCTATAGAAAGGGGGTCACTTTTTATCCCACTATCAAAAGTGGGGGCACTAAATTCAACAGCCTGTTTATCTGTTTATCACCATGTGTCTTCAAACATGCACACCCTTGGTCCTCTAACTTTGATGGATCAGCAACAAGGGTTAACAAAGGACCAATATCTGAATAACTGCTGATATAATGGTGGGGGAGGGGTCACTTGAAGAGCTATCAAGTCTTTCAGGGTAGATATATGCACTAGAATATTCTTAGACACAACGCTTTTACGAGAACAAGTAAAGTTGCAAGAATGAATGACTTATCAACTTAGTACCTTTAAGCACATACAAATAGTATCTAGATAAATAAATTTAGTATAATTCCCGGCCATTAAACACTAGTTTAGCTGGTTTGGTTTCTTCCTCTTGTAGTACCTCGGTGGTTAGGGCAATTCTTCTAGCGCTGTTTGGTATGTTGGTTGTGGTACAGTCATTCTGCTTAGGTGGCTGTAGTTGTTTTCGGCTAGGTTGTTGAAACGATTCTTCTCTCATATCCACTAGTAAAGTCCATCACTGGACTCTTTTCTGATAATTGTATCTTCATCATTTGTTCCACACACTGGATTTTTGTAATAGGATGTTGCGCTCTTTAAGAGCTTTATTTACATGTATAATATTGTATATTTCTTTAAGCTTTCACCTTGCTATTTGTTAATTTATTTTGAATGAAAACACAAATGATTTGGCGGTTGGAAATATTTCCCTCCTGGGCTACTTATCCGTCCACACTCTGTGATATAGTGACCGTTGCATGTTCAGTAAATTGTCAGTCTCTCTGCTCATCTTGTTGTCCTCAAAACTGGTGACCCCGGAGATGTTGGAAACACATAGCAGTTTTGGCTTGCCATTAACGGACTATTTACGGCTGCGGTTCCTTCGTATATCTCCTTTTGCCATTAACGTTTAACGACGTCTTTTGGCTTTATCCCACTTGGTTTCGTGAGGCAGCAACAATGAGTATATCTGACACAACCAGCTCACGCCCTTGGCCAGATGCATCAACTGACCATGACAAAACCACCCAGCCCATCGTGCCTAGCAACCACTCAGCTGCACCCAAAGTCAAGCCGCCACCGTTCTCACAACACAAAACCGCCTCCTGGTTCCTGAGGGCGGATGTACTCTTCAGGGTAACCAAGCTAAACGACCCCTGCACCAAAGTTGACATCGTCCTGACCTTCATCCCTGAGGAGGTATTTCACAAGATCCCCCCATGGCTCGACGCCCACTCCGGTCAGGTATCCTACGACGACCTACGAACCAAACTAATCAATATATACTCGCTTTCCGTTTCGGCAAGGGCACAGAAGGTCCTTGATCTCAGCAATAGACCTATGGGCGACACCTCTCCCGTAGAAGCATGGGATGAACTGCTTGGACTTCTCATGCTGCCAGAGACCGACGCCAATGGACGACGACGAGAGATAAGCCTATCTCGCGAAATATTCCTCCAACGCCTTCCGCAGGACGTGACAGCCCAGCTCACCGATACCGACACCCTGCCAATTAACGACCTCCTGTCAAGGGCACAGAAATTACACGAAGCCTCTAAGGCATATCGTCCTCCTTCAGCTGCTCATACCCCGAATCTTCGGCGGCGCCCTCCGCTGACGACGATGACGAAATCCTCACCCTGATGAAGAAGAAACCTCCGCAGCTGATGCAGCAGAACCATAGACCAAACCCGACTTGGTGTTTCTACCACTAGCAGTTTGGAAGTAACACAATTAAGTGCAGGGCCCCCTGCAGGTTTCTGAAGAAATTCTGACGCCAGCCACCGCCGACATCAACCGTAGCCGCAGTGGCAGATCACGGCAAGATAGGATTCTACATCCTCGACACCGTATCCAACCGTAGGCTTATGGTTGATTCCCTCCCTCACAGGCCGACCTAATCCGGGTTCCTAGCAGTGATGCCCCCTCGCTCATTGCCGCCAACAGATTTCCCATACGGTGTCATGGGACTAGGGTGCTAAAAATCTCAATCATGGGCCGATTTTACTCCTGGCCCTTCGCCATCGCTGACGTCAGACACCCCCTCCTCGGCGCTGACTTCTTGGCTCACCACGGCCTGCTCGTCGACGTCGCCGGGAAACGCCTCATCGACACCGGGACATGCCGAACCTGCCCACTACGGGGTGGTCCAGGTATCACACCCATCTCCGCCGTTGTAGCGCAGCTCTACGCCGCCCTTCTTCAGGAGTTCCCGACGTTTTCAAGCCGGAACTTCGACAATCGCCAGGATCCCCCTCTAAGCACGGGGTCTACCACCACATAAACACAACGGGACATCCCACGAACGCCAAGTTCCGCCGCCTCCCGCCACAGAAGCTGAGAGATGCTAAATTTGCCTTCGAAGACATGGGCATATGCAAGAAGGTGTCCAGCCCTTTGGCGTCACCGCTCCACATGGTAAAGATACCGGACGAGACATGGAGGCCCTGCAGTGACTACCAGCGCCTTAACCTCATCACAAAGCCAGACCACTATCCTCTGCCGAATATCCAAGACCTCACCAGCGCCTTTCATGGGGCAAAAATTTTTACTAAAATGGACCTTCTTAAATCATACTTTCAGGTTCCTGTGTTCCCAGAGGACGTGCCTAAGACCGCCATCATAACGCCGTTTGGCTCCTACACCTTCTCATATTCAACCCTCGGTCTACGCAATGCAGGGGCCATGTTTCAACAACTGATGAATAGCATACTGGGGGACCTGCCATTCTGCGTCTGCTACGTGGACAACATCTTAATCTTCTCCAGGAGAAAAGAAGAACACTGGAGACACGTCCGCGCAGTGCTGAAAAGCCTTCAGGAGAACGGTTTGATCGTGCTTTTCGACAATTGCACATTCGGCGCCGACAGGGTGGACTTCCTCCGACATCAAATATCCGCAGCGGCTGTGAAGCCCACATCGACCAAGGTGGACGCCGTGAAAACCTTCCCAACCCCAACGACCATCCGGCACCTTTAGGAGTTTTTGGGGATGGTAAACTACTACCATCGCTTCATCCCCAACATCGCCCACATCCTGACTCCCCTCAACGACGTCCTGAAGGGAAAAGCCAAGAAGCTCGTCTGGGGTCCCCTGCAGCAACGCGCCTTCGACAGGACGAAGGCAGCCCTCGCCGAAGCCACCACCCTGGTGTACCATGACGACAGTGCCCCCAGAAGTTGACCACCGACGCCAGCAACGTAGCCTGCGGTGCTGTCCTCGAACAAATCGTCAACGGTTACCCGCAGCCCTTGGCCTTCTTCAGCAAGAAACTCAAACCTGCGGATACCAGGTACAGCACGTTCGACAGGGAGCTCCTCGCCATCCGCCACTTCAGATACATGCTTGAAGGGACCACCTTCACCATCGCAACAGACCCCCAGCCCCTGATCCACGCTTTCACAAAGTCTTCAGACGCATGGTCCTCTTGCCAACAACGACACCCGACAACCATCCCAGAATTTGGCTGCACTATCAGCTACGTACCGGGTAAGAAGAACCCCGTCGCCGACGCCCTCTCCAGGATCGAGATCAAAACAGTCCACCTAGGGATCGACTACACCAACCTTGCTGTAGAACAGCAGAACGACCCAGAGGCCCAAGACTATCGTACGACAGCATCAACGCTACAGATGAAGGACATTCCCCTCAAACCGGCCAGGGAAACCATCCTCTGTGACACCAGCCCACGCCCACGGATTCCCGCCTCCTGTAGAAGGAAGATCTTTGACATCATCCACAGATTATCACACCCTTCGGGTCGCACTACAGCCCGTCTTTTATCCAAGAAATTCATCTGGCCAGGAATCAAGAAAGATGCCCGTGAGTGGGGGAGAGCCTGCATTAACTGCCAAATGAGTAATGTCAACCGCCATACAGAGTCGGGAATCGGCGATTTTCCCCAACCCAAGAGACGATTTGGACACATCCACGTGGACGTCATGGGACCTCTGCCGCCTTCAGGTTCTGCAAGATATCTCCTGATCCTGACGATCGTCCACCGCTCCACTAGATGGTTAGAAGCAACTCCGATGTCTGAAGCAACCACCCATGCCTGCGCCAAAGCTCTCCTGTCGAGTTGGATCAGCCGCTTTGGTGTCCCTGACGATATCTCGACGGACCGAGATTCTGCTTTCTTGTCAGAGATCTGGCTCTCTCTGGCAAACCTGATGAGAACGACACTCCACAGCACCACGGCCTACAAACCTGCAGCTAACGGCATGGTCGAGATAGCTCATCGCACACTCAAGGCTGCCCTGATGGCGAGATGTAGTGATGCCTCAGGATACGAAATTAATCCGTTCAGGATGCGGTTTCGTATCCTGATATTTTCGTATCCTGAGTCGCGTTTTACATGTAAATAACCTAATCCATTCCAAGCCTTATAAAAAGTCACCTTTTCTTTCATAAACACGCTAAACTGTAGTAATAAACATGCATTGCAGCCATTTCTATCATTCAATAATTAACACAACCGTTAAAAACAGCCTAATCCATTCCAGAAACCACTATGAGATTATTCAATAGTGTAGTTATAGCCAAGTTATCCCCCCCAAGCCCAAAGAAAACGGTCCGTTTTCTTTACTACGGTACGTACTGTATAAAAGTTACGGTACTGTATGTACGTAAAGCATTTAGATCAGTGAAGGTGTATTGTTACTGTACCTGTACGTACACCTAAATTAATGATTGATACTGTACCTGTACACTCTGAAAAAAAGGTTACAGTTAATTAGTGTAACAAAAAAGTTGAAACTTACCTTTTGATTGAGACGATGTCCGATAGCGAAGTCGCGGCAGAGGAGGATGGCATAAGGCAGAAAACGTAACAAGTGACAGACTACGTACAGTAATTTACACACTTAACACATTAACACTTAAACTTTACGAAATAAAAAAATGGCAGAAATAATTAACACTTAACATTACGTATGGAAAACTATAAAATGAAAGAAAAAATTACTTTAACACTTAACGGTAACATAAAACTTAAAATTGAATTTTTTTTTTTTTTGCTTTTTTATAACTTTACGTTTTTCTTATTTTCTAAATCTCTTCTACTTCTTCATCACTTTCTTTTTTCTGTTTCTTTTCTTTACTTTCACCTTCTACTTCTTCATCTCTTTCTTTTTTCTGTTTCTTTTCTTTACTTTCACCTTCGTCTTGGCCTACTAATACCGCTGGCCTCTTTAATAAGAAACTATCCATTGAAGCTTGTTTCTGCCTACTTTTCAACACATTTCTAAAATGCGTTAGGCAAACGTCATTGCAGTGTTGAAGCGCACGGTTGGTATAAACTTTTTCTGGATGTTCCTTTTCGACGTAGTCTGCCATTTTATGGAAACATGCAAGAATTTCCTTAATGTCTGCCGTTTTCAAAGGTGCAACATCCTCCTCATCACCGCTAGAGAACTGCTCTTGAACATCACTCACTTGCATCGTCTCCAACTCCTTCAAGTCGTCCGTCGTCAACTCCTCGTGGTGCTCCTCGATAAGTTCATCGATATCTTCCGCGCTAACTTCCAGCCCCATGGACGTACCAAGATGTACGATGTCAGCCACCTCAGACTGCTGAATTGGTTCAGGATCGTCAACGATCTCGGCTTCTCCTCCAGGCTTCCCGAACCCCTCGAAGTCTCATGCAGAGACAGCATCAGGCCACAGCTTCCTCCAAGATGAGTTTAGGGTACGCCTCGAAACTTCCTGCCAAGCGAGATCGATGAGTTTGAGGCATATCACGATGTTGAAGTGATCTTTCCAAAATTCACGCAGAGTGAGGTTTGTACTCTCTGTGACTTGGAAACATCTCTTGAAGAGATGCTTCGTGTACAATTTTTTAAAATTAGAAATAACTTGCTGGTCCATGGGCTGGAGGAGAGGGGTGGTGTTAGGCGGTAGATACAGGACCTTTATGAAGGAATACTCGGCCAGAAGATATTCCTCGAGGCCAGGAGGGTGAGCTGGAGCATTGTCCAACACCAGCAGACATTTCATAGGGAGGCGCTTTTCTTCCAAATATTTTCGGACAGTCGGACCGAAGCAGACATTCACCCAAGCAATGAACAGTTGCCTCGTTACCCAGGCTTTTGCATTCGCCTTCCACATCACGGGAAGGTTCTCCTTAATGACTTTGTGGGCTTTGAAGGCTCGGGGATTTTCTGAATGGTACACCAGCAGGGGCTTTATCTTGCAGTCCCCACTGGCGTTTGCACAAAAAGCAAGGGTAAGCCTGTCCTTCATAGGCTTATGTCCGGGTAGCCTCTTCTCCTCCGCCGTGATGAATGTCCGACGAGGCATTTTCTTCCAGAAAAGCCCAGTTTCGTCGCAATTGAAAACTTGCTGCGAACTGTAGCCTTCCTGCAGAGTCAACTCTTCGAACGTTTTAACAAAGGCTTCGGCAGCCTTCGTGTCCGAGCTGGCTGCCTCCCCATGCCGTACCACTGAATGGATGCCAGTCCTTTTCTTGAACTTCTCGAACCACCCACGAGAAGCCTTAAACTCTGGGGGTTCCTGCTGGGATGTTCCTTCTCCTGCTCCTTCTTCGGCCTGAGCACGCACGAGATCACCGAAAATGGCGGAGGCCTTCTGGCAAATTGTAGTCTCAGTGATGGTGTCTCCTGAGATCTCTTTGTCCTTGATCCACACAAGAAGCAGCCTCTCCATCTCGTCATGCACGTGCGTTCTCTTGTTGGAGAAAATAGTGACGCCCTTAGAAGGTGTTGCTGCTTTGATGGCCGCCTTCTGCTTCAGGATGGTGCCTATCGTAGACGGATTCCGGCCATACTCCTTGGCGATCGCACTTAAACGCATGCCAGACTCGTACTTTTTAATGATTTCAAGTTTCGTCTCCATCGAGAGCATCGTCTTCTTCTTCTTTCCTTCGGCAACATTCTTGGGACCCATGGCTACAGTAATACGTAATATAATACACTACGTAATGTTATATACAGTCTTTGTATAGTAAACACTAATACAGTACAGTGCACAGTAACGAATGTTTATTAACGATAACACGTGGCGTACGAATGTACTGTATATTAACACTAAGTCAAACAAGCGAAAGCGCACAACACAATGTCTGTTAACGATACCGCGGTCGGAACGAAAAGAGAGAGAGAGAGATGAACGCCCGTGCGTAGGCAAGCTGGGATAGTTGCCGACCAATAGGAAAGCAGGATCTTATGCCGTCAGCTAGCGTCTGAGTAGGGAGATAACCAATGGGTGAGCGGGAGGCTGTAAGTGAGTCTACCCAAGTTCAAAGTCTGGCAGCGCGCGCTTTTTAAAATTACTCTCGGCGAAGAGTTGGGATCTCGTAAGGTTTTCGTATCCTGAAATTTTATCCGTATCCTGGGGCATAAAAATCTTCGAATCACTTTTCGCATCCTGAATTTTTCGTAAGCAGAAACTTTCGTATCCAGAGGTATCACTGTACGGACGAACATTGGAAAGCGCAACTCCCATGGGTCCTCCTTGGCCTCGCATCGCTCCCAGGGCAGACGGCAAACCTTCTCCTGCAAAGAAAGTCTACGGCGAGGCGCTTACAGTCCCTGGCGAGTTCTTCCTTGCAACTACCGACGACACCAAGCTAGATCACCTGAGAGAGATCGCGGGGAAATTCAGACCATGCCTGAAAACATACGAGGGCAGGACCAGACACTCGTGCCCAAGAACCTAGACGACTGCGACTACGTCTTCATCCGGGTCGATGCTCACCGCCAACCCCTGACTAGACCTTATCGCGGCCCTTATGAGGTCATCAGAAGAAAAGCCAAATCTTTCCTCTTGAATGTCCACGGACAAGAAGATTGGGTGACAATGGACCGATTGAAACCAGCGTACCTTGAAAGCAACAAGAAGATCACCGCAGGCCCTGGTAGACCCAGGATTCCACCTCAGAACAAATCATCCAACAAACGGGAGAAAACCACGCAACGACGGGGGAAAACGATTCCTCCGAAGCAGAGCAACCTTCCCCTCCCCCCAAGCACCAGAGGGGAACTAAGTCGCCCTTCACGATATAGGGATTAATCGCATCAACCATCTCCAATGCCCGCTGTCTGGAGGGGGAGTACTTGTAAGGACATCGTCTTACCCGCCATGTTTCCTCCCCCTGGACTCTTTTCTGATAATTGTAACTTTATTATTTGTTCCACATAGTGGATTTTTTATCACGATGTTGCGCTCTTTAAGAGCTTTATTTTCACGTATAATATTGTATACTTCATTAGGCTACCGCCTTGGTATTTGTTAATTTATTTTGAATGAAAACACAAATGATTTGGCAGTTGGAAATGTTTCCCTCCCGGGTTACTTATCTGTCCACACTCTGTAGTATAGTGACCGTTGCATGTTCAGTAAATTGTCAGTCTCTCTCTGCTTGTCTCGTTGTCCTCACAGTGGGGTGAAGCTATGAGGCCCGCCTAAAATTGCACTCATTGGCTATGGTGAAAAAAATGGCATCCTGTCTGAAATGAGGAGACACGACTGGTAGTCGATGCCAAGGAAGGAAGGTCTTCAGATCTTAAAATTTTAGGTTAGAAAATTTATCCCAGGGAAATGTTACTGTACCGGAAAGGATAAGCCGCTCACAAAAGGAATAGCGTTGAAGTAAACATTTCCTCGAGGGGTTATTACTATTCATGTAGGGTCCAGAATCAAATAAATATTTACGGGCAATAAACATTATCCGAGACTTTGGATTTCGAAAAAGGTAAGGGATTTAGGCTTTAAGCATTAGCAGGTGGCCTCGTATGCCAGTGGCTAATCTTCGACAGGTGAAATTTTATGAGAGATAACTGCATCGAAGGATTTGGCTTCCGAGAGTGTCAGAGGTTATTAAGTGAAAAACTGGTAGGGGGTTTGAGAATACGAGTAATTAGACAAAGGTATGAATATCCTGGTGGTGGAATTTGGCAGTATGTGTTTCTCTCATAAAATCTGTTAATCCGAACAGCTTAAGGAACTGTCATTTATAATGAACAGCTTTGTCTTCATCTCTTTCGGAATTTTAAGATTTAGCTGTAGTTCGAGAAGGTAACTTTCCATGAGCATGGAGGATCGGATAATCTGGCAATTGGCAATACGAATAATGATATCAAAGTGCAGCATGTTTAAAAAAAAAGGAAAGGTTGAAAAGTTATTCTCTTTGATACCAAACACAGGCTTACAGTTTTGTATTTCATTTTAAACCAAATAGTATATAAAAAGCTAACTAAAATATTCTAATATTAATTAATTCAATACTTAGCATACAAGTTCTTTTTTGTTGGAAATCCTCATAGGATTTTATGCATTTCAGTTCAAACCGAATAGTACAGTATGCAGCAAAAGTGCTGCAAAACTGGTAATACTTTTTTTTTCCTGCTTCGGACAAGCGTTGTTCTTAAGTTGCCACTTAGTATTAAATCTTATATTTCAATTTGTAAACATGTGTATGTATGAGGCAACGTTGGTCACTTGTTATGGATAATCTTATCATTGAATAATGTTAGATCGTTAAAAAAAAAACATTTCATGCTAAAATGATTTTTCAGAACAAAAATTAAATATGTAAGTGTAGCACGAATCCCTTTGTCAACCTGACTCCGCGAGAGTTAGTGACACCGACTAGTCTTTGAGCTGTCTGTCTGTATTGTATAGTAGTATTCAAACTGGGAAGGAGAGCAGAGAACAGTTCAAGCAGAGCGCTAAACTAATGATAAGTTTATGAATTTGGGATATGATTTCAAAGTTCTTACTTATTTTTTTGCTTATGTCGTTATGTGTATAAAATAAACGTTATTTAGGATCGTGATTTCAAAACTTGGAATAAATCCTTACAAGTCATAGTTTAAAGTAAACGCTACTTAAATAATTTTAGTCTCACAATGGGTTTCTTCAGTTTGAGGAAAAATATATATAAAAAATAAATAAATAAGCGAGGCGGTGAGTTATCTACGCTATTAGAAATACAATTAATTCTACCTTTTTATTCTTTTACTTTTACTTTATGAACAGAAGATTATAATCAGGTTAGATACATTCATCCACACATATTATGTGCAAATTCTACAAAGCTAATAACGGCGTATCTTATATAATAATAATAATAATAATAATAATAATAATAATAATAATAATAATAATAATAATAATAATGTTGATGATGATAGGATAGCTCTTAAGATGATTGGTTTTATATATATATATATATATATATATATATATATATATATATATATATATATATATATATATATATATATATTTATATTTACATATACAGTATATATATAAATATATCTATATAAATATATATACTGTATATATATATTTATTTATATATCTACATATATATATATATATATATATATATATATATATATACATATATATATATATACAGTATATATATTTATATATATACAGTATATATATTTACATAGATATATCTATATATATACATATATATATATATATATCTATATATATATGTATATATATACATATATATATTTATTCATACATATATATATATATATATATATATACATATATATATATATTTAAATATATATATATATATATATATATATATATATATATTTATATATATATATATATATATATATATATATATATACATATATATATATTTATATTTATATGTATATTTATATATATAAACATATATTTATATATATTCATATATATATATATATATATATATATATATATATGTATATATTCATATATATATATATATATATATATATATATATATATATATATATATATATATATATGAATATATATACATATATATAATATATATATATATATATATATATATACATATAATATATATATTTATATATATATATATATATATATATATATATATATATATATATTTATATATATATATATTCATATATATATATATATATATATATATATATATATATATATATATATATATATATATATTCGCCAAACAGAGCATAAAAGCTGTAAAGAAAGCTCAAAAACTAATAAGTTACATAAAGAGACAAGTCGAATACAGAATCAAATACACTGTACTACTGCTGTACACATCACTATAAAAGTTAGGGCCATCAAACTAGTTCCAACACTAAGACAAAAAAAGTCTTTGAAACATCCAAAATCCTTGTAACACACTCTCTCTCTCTCTCTCTCTCTCTCTCTCTCTCTCTCTCTCTCTCTCTCTCTCTCTCTCTCTCTCTCTCTCTCTCTCTCTCTCTCTTTATTTATTTATATATATATATATATATATATATATATATATACATATATATGTATGTGTATATATATATATGTATATATACGATATATATATATATATATATATATATATATATATATATATATATATATATGTATATATATATACACATATATATATATACATATATATATATATATATATATATATATATATATATATATATGTATATATATACATATATATATATATATATATATATATATATATATATATATATATATATATTTATATATATGTATATATATATATATATATATATATATAAATGTAACTCTTGCTATGAAATTGCAAAGATTTTGAAATTGGATTATTTTTATCTAATTATGTAGTTTGCTTGTATACTTTTCTATCAGTAGATATGTTATTTCAATGAAAAGATTAAGGATATTAGAATCTATATAGTATTATCAGTAACTTTCTTATTAGTTTATAAAAAGAAAAAAAAAATCCTTTTTTTTTCTAACATAAATCTTCTTAGAATTGGTATCACATGATAATATGAAATTTATTCAATTATAATCATGTAAGTTTTAAGTTCAATACCAAACACATAATGCATTTTTACACATTTCATTCATACCTATGGTTTATCCATTCACCTCTCTTATAAATCACTACTGTCAACCACTGTGAGCCTTTTTTCCCATTCTGACGACATATAAATAATAAAAAAATTGGGGAGACTGAATTCTTTTTCTGTTAATTAAATAAGAGATTAAGGGAAAACAAAATAACACTGTATCTGCTTAACACCAGGAAACAATGATATCGCATTGAAATTCTATACATAAATTACACAGGATTAAATGTATTGTCATTTTCATTATATCTATAATTCTAACTAAAATGCTTGTATTGATCTATTATGCAGGGAGGAATCAAATTTTATCAAAAGGAAATAATAAGCTGAAAATTAAAATAAGTATAAAGAGAAGGTTTTAATTCACGCATATGTAATATGAGAATTTCTACTGAGAGAGAGAGAGAGAGAGAGAGAGAGAGAGAGAGAGAGAGAGAGAGAGAGAGAGAAGCACACACACAGATCGCTTGGAGTTTTTCTCCAGGAGGTTGGGCTGAGAGAGAGAGAGAGAGAGAGAGAGAGAGAGAGAGAGAGAGAGAGAGAGAGAGAGAGAGAGAGAGAGAGAGTTATTTATGATAAAACTTTGTTAACATTTAGTGTTTTAGTCATTTTTTATCATATTTTTTTTTCACTTATGGTAGGATAAATATTCATACATTCATTGAAAAAACTACTAATAGAGTATTTACAGTATTTTACTGTAAACGAAACTTGAATAAAACGGCATTCTATTTCGTGGTGGTGGTGGATTAAGGCCAACATTTCTTGTTGGCACGAGTCAGTCCAGACCGACAAGTTTCAACAGATATTATTATTTCTAAAATATTATAACTTTTATAAAGATAAATGTGCTTCATTACAGCATTTTTCACTTTTGTTTTCTATTTTGGGTGCATTTTAATTATTAACTATTAGTGACTTTTTTCTTACTTTACAGTATCAATGAGTAGTGTTAGATACAAACAAGTATTTTGTTGAAACCTATGCAAAGCGTGGGTTGGCAGTGACTTGTTTTATGAGTCCTGGTGATAGTTTTCAGTTTATGAGTCGTTGATTATGTACAATTACCTCTGAAAAGTAGTAAGAACTAAAACAACATGAGAGATAGTACATGAAAAATATGTAGTGCAGTAAAATGGGTTACCTAGTGTGTTAGTCAACCACAGATAAGTTGGTAGGTCATGAGTTGACCAACCAGAGGGCAGCAACTATTCACGGATTCTCGATTTTCGCGCCCGTCTCTGTTACTTAACGACGGGCGTGAAAAGCGAGGGTTGACTGTACTCCTATTAAAAGACGATGGCTTGTATTCCTGTAGGGAAAAAAAATGATTGTAACTAACCTGAGTAACAGTTAAAGTCTTCTCCAACATATCACGTTCTTGAGAGAGTACTTTTAATCTAGAGGACAGCTCGAGTATCTCATCCTTCAAGGATTCTAAGGTAGCTAAATGCACCTGCAAAATATGTAAAATCTTAACATCCTGAGGCTTTAATAATACTGCAGTATAAAATCTTGCATACTGCATCAAGTAGACAAAATGGTACATATAACATAAATAAATGTCAGTGTAAAAAAAAAATGTAAACAAAAGAGTTCTTTCCTTCCTTAACAGTAAATTACGATGCAGTATAATTAAGTCATCTTTTTTTATGGAGATTCTCCAAGAAAGAGAAATGGAATGGTAACATATACAAATAATTATAGATTGGGGCAACTACTAAATAAAGAGGCATGAGAAATGGAAATACATTCAGAGGTGAACCTTAAAATAAAATCTAGTTATTATAATGAAACTATTAGGGGAGGGGGGACAAAAACAACACATACTAATAATAACAGGAACAATCACTTCTTAACATTCAGCAATTTCACAGAAAATTTAATTACTCTCAGAGATCAAGAAAATCATGGAAGTAATGTTTTTGAGTATTCATGGGATTCACAGTTACATACATAACAGTGAATGCAAAACAGTTAAATAAGAGATTGTTCCCTAACTGAAGTGACATAAAAGCCATTTTGGGGGTAATGTGCTGCATGGTCTCCGACCAGGGACGTGCAGAAGGGGGGTGCTAGGGGTGCCCAAGCACCTGCCCCTTTTGCTACTGTATTAAAAGTGCCCTTTCTTGTCAATAGGTATTTTACACTGATCCCCAAAATTTAGGGTATTCCTGATTTTTTTTTCATGGAACCTTGATTTTTTAATTTTTGTATTAATGATCTTCAGTATGCCATGGAAGGAGAAAAGAAAAAAGGAGCAAGAGCAGGACAGACAAGATGCTGCCAAAGGTAGCAGAACTCTTTATGATTGGATGAAGCCAAGAGTGGCAGTTTCAACATCAGAGCAAGTGAAGGAGAAGGAGGAGAGCTGGGAGGACACTCAGGAGAGTGAAAAGTCAGAAGCTGAAGATATGGAAGCATACGACGAGCCAAATGAAGCGGACAGTTTAGATAACCTTCAGCAACAAGTTGCTCCACAGGAGCCCCAGACTGAAGCAAGAGCAGAAGTGCCCGAAGTTGAAGAGCCATTTTCCATGCTACCTGAATTACAGTATCCAAATGACCCTGCCCATGTTGTTAATTATAATATATGTATTAATGAGTCTTTCATCAGACTGTGCAATAATTATGGCCCATGTCAACCAGTAATTTCATATCCCAAGAGTATAGAGGGAGACTCATTTCAGAAGAAATGGTATGAAAGGAACTCTTGGTTGGAGTATTCACCTCGGAAAGATCCCATGTTCTGCTTCAGCTGTAGTCTGTTTTTGAATGAGGAGAAGTACAGGGGCCGAGTAGCTGGGAAATCAGAGGGCATAAGCCGTTGGAGGACAGCTTCAGAGAAAATAAAGGAGCCTGCTAGTTCAGAATCTCACATGATTGGTATGGTTCGATGGAAAGGGTTCTAAAGTCAAGCATTAGATATTGCTTTAGAAACAGCTAATCAGGAAGTACAAGCTGCTAGAGACAAAGAGAAGCAGAGAAACAGAGAAATTTTATGTAGGTTGATCTCCATCACTATACTTGGCAAGACAAGGTTTCCCATTTAGGGGCGACTAATAAAGTTCTATCAGTGAAAATCGAGGAAATTTTCTTGAACATGTAGAAAAGTTTAGCAAGTATGACAGTGTAGTTCAATTGCACCTTGATGTAATTAAAGAAAAACAAGAAATACTGAAAAGACCCCAAGTGTCATTTCTTTCAAATAGGACTCGGAATGACCTGATCAAGGCTTTGGCTATTTCAGTTAGAAGAGTGATATTAGAAGAAATTCACAAGAGCAAGATCTTTTCCGTCCTCATAGATGAAACAACTGATGTATCACATACATAAAAGGTCTCTTTTGTTGTGAGATATGTACATGACTTCAAAATAAAAGAATGTTTCATTCAAGTATTCAATGTGCAATCAACAACTGGTGAAGCCCTGGAGAAAGAAGTGATCTCTATACTTAATAAAAATACCCTGAACATAGATGATATGCGTGGACAAGGATATGATGGGGTAGCAAATATGAGTGGAATATACAATGGATTACAGTCCAGACTCCAAAGACTGAACCCAAAGGCACTCTATGTACACTGCCATGCACATAGCCTAAATCTAGTATTAGTCGAGAGTGCAAAATCAAGTACTCAGTTTGTAACTTTTTTCAGTTTGGTGGAGAAACTGTATGCTTTTATTTCTAACTCTTCAAAACGGCATGCTGCTTTCATGGAGATCCAGATAGCAATATATCCAGAAGACATACAACTTGAACTTAAGAAGCTATCATTCACAAGATGGGCTTGCAGAGAGTCAGCTCTTAGAACCACGAGGAATGTCATTCCAGCTCTGAAGCAATTTTTAGAAGAGATAGTGCAAAAGCATCCTCTGATGCATCAGCAGGGGATACCACAATATTGCTGCTAAGTATTAACTTTGAATTTCTTGTTTGTTTTGAGATTGCCACCCCAGTTTTTCAAGAAACTGCCTATACTTCTAATGCCCTACAACAGAAAGACTTTGATTTGGCTGCCTCCTACAGAATTGTGGATGGAGGGCTACAAAGTTTGAGAGCATTAAGAAATGATGAGAGGTTTCAGGAGATTTTTACAAATGTTAAAAAGAGAGCTGAATCCATGGCCATCGACCTCCCCTCTGGGATCCCTGGACAAGGCAGAAGAATAAAAATGCCTGAGAGATAAAAGTATAGTGCTACATCTGCTACTGAGGACCAGCAATATCAATCCTTGGATGAGTACTACCGTGTGAGAATATTTTATGTGTTTTTAGATACGATATCACAAGAGCTACAAAGAAGATATAAAGGTTGAGGCAACACAATATGGGGTATCCTAAATGCCTTTCATTGTATGACAGTCCAAGATAACTGGAAAGAACCTGTGAATGAAGAGGCATTAAAGTCATTGCAAAAATTATGCCAGTTTTAAGAGTTAGAAGAAGTAGACAAGCTACAGTTGGAATAAAAGATCTTCTATTTTTCATTTCCTTGCCTGCCACAGAACACTGCATCTACAATGCTCAACCTGATGAAAGAAAATAATGTCCAGGAGATATTGCCACTTATGCTTTAACTCTTAACAATTTATGCCACTCCATCCGTCACGACTGCAACAGTGGAAAGGACCTTCTCCAAACTCAAGCTGGTGTAGACAAAGCTACGCAGCCTGTCCAGTGAGGAGAGGTTATCTGATCTTTTGTTGCTAGCAGTTGAAAAGCATATCACACTCAACAACAGGGAAGTTATCAGAATATTCAAAGAAATGGCACACAGAAGGGTTCTCTTATAAATATGAAATGATAAGGTCTGGTTATTAGCCAAGTGTATTGATCCCTAGTACTTATGATATCAGTCATTTCTATCTCTTTCTTGAATTATTAATGGCTAGTTTACATAAATTTGAAAGAATATTGAGCCGGTATATATTTAGCCTCATCGATTTCTATATTTTTGCCCTTTTATCACTTGAGCACCTGCCCTGAACAAGTTCTCTGCACGTCCCTGTCTCCGACAACTTTCCGGTGAAATATTGTCCTCACTCCGCAAGGGTCAGTGTATCAACTCATACGGTGGGCACACCTGGCCGTACTACCTTTTCATGATTTTTCAAAAAGAGAGCCTTGTAAAAAGATAACAGCCATTTTAATTAACATAATTATTATTATTATTATTATTATTATTATTATTATTATGCTTTTTGATAATACGGTCAATATCCGGATATCATAATAATTAATTCAATATAAGATTGAAAATAAAAACAAAGAAATATTATGATAAAAAAATTTTGTCAGATTTTTTGTGAGATCGTGGGTGTGACGCAGGGGGCACGCAACAGTCTTGGACCTCGTAGGCCGCCGTATACCAGCAGCAGAATCTTCACTCGCTGCACTAAAACGTTTTGCGGCAGTCAAGAAAATTTGTAGTCGCAGATAGGACGCACGTCTGACTTACGTGCCGTGGTATTTTCTGTGGCATGATCTCCGCACATTGGTCGTGCGTGTAACTTGCGTCACAAGTACGAGCCACGCACGTTTGTCGTAAGGAATTAAAAGAAGTACGTGGTCCGTGCGTGCACCGTACGATGCAATTGCGGCAAAAGGAGGTGTGTAGTACAATGACCGGACGACGTTAGTACCAACGCACCCGTGCGTCACACGTACTTCACCCGTACTGAATACTCAACACATTCACTACCAATTACATGGCAGGAGTTCATGGCTACGACTGATAAATTCCCACACACGTACAGCTAAAAAATTCGTACGGGGATTTGTGCCCAAAGCATAGCATGGACTTGGAGAGGACATGGAAGACCTACAGACTCAGGGTCTATTGAATCCATCACAAAACCTCTTATGCTGAATCATTATTATTTTTATTATTGTCATTGCCACTGTCATTGTCATTGTCTTTATTATTATTATTATTATTATTATTATTATTATTATTATTATTATTATTATCAAAAATAATAATAATAATAATAATAATAATAATAATAATAATAATATTATTATTATTATTATTATTATTATTATTATTATTATTATTATTATTATTATTATTATTATTATTATGGCGCCAGAGATTAATATCAAGATCAGGAATAAGATATTTAAGAGACCACAAGTTTTAGGATGAAAGTCAGCAGCTGAATAAAAGATGGGAAAAAATACTTAAAAGATGGTAGAATGAAAGCATTAAAATATGTCAATTTGTAATCAAGACTCACACCTAAATTTATGAGGAGTTGTATATAGTTAAAAAAAAAAAAACATTATCAATGCAGAGATCTGGATATTGACAAACAACTATCCTTAGCATACTTACAATCGTATGTTGAGTTTTTTAGGTTTTAACTTCATGTCCCATAATTTGCACGATGCAGTGATTTTAGCTAGGTCTCTATTGAAGGATTTAGTAACCACAGACCTACATTCAGGAGAAGGAATGTGAGCAACCTCATCTGGATATGCAATGAGCTTGTTTTTAAGCCCAAACTGGAATGTGTATACAGTATAGTATGAAAAGTAATGGGCACAAAACATTACGCTGAGCAACACCAGATATTACTATGGTACCCATCAACAACTAATCTTTGTAATCTATCACTCCAATATTCAAAACTAATACTAAGAAGAGAACTACCTACCCTCAACTATTTGAGTTTGAAAACGAGGGCTTTATAATTAACATTGTCCAAGGCTGCACTAAAATAAAGGCCAATCCTACGAATTTCATGACCAGAATTAAAGGATTTCTGTACAGCATTGGAAATTGTAAGAATGGCGTCTCATGCTCCAAGGTCTTTTCGAAAGTCAAATTGTAAAATAGGGAACAAATAATTACCTTCTGCATACATTTTTAGACATAATGGCACTTGAGCTGAGGCTACCTGGTCGCTACTATGCACTTGACTAACATCTTTTTAATTCATCAGGGAACGTGCCAGGACTTTTTTTTCTACACACACTGGTCAGGAATCTATCTCAAATTTTCAGTTAAGTACATTTGGTTAACTTTTGATTTTCTTATTCATTATTATCAGAGTTAATGCAGATACTTTACTTTGATTTTTGTTTTTACTAGCAGTATGAAGTAACTTAGTGTTTCTTTCACAAAACAATAGGAACGGTTTATCTTTAAAAAAAAAATTGTCCTTTTCTTTACTTCTTTCAAGTATTGAATTGGTTGTACATACCATACTATTTACCAAGTCCAAGTCATGGTTCTTAGTTTTGGACTTGCATAGCTTGGATTTTATTTTTATTTTACAAATTTTGGCTTACATTATGACGTTTTTCATGTAAATTTGATAATTATTTAGGTTTAGTATATTATCCTCTCTTCTCTTCTTACAAATATAACCACATTGTCATATATTTATAGGCCAACCTAAGTCCTAATCTCCAAGATCAAGTTTTATGGTAAATAACAGTAAAGATATTACCCTTATAAGCAAATAAACGTTCAACCTACATTTCTGTGACTTCATGGAAGAGTTTACGTTAAAGTATTCTATTAACTCTTTACCTTTGTGCTTTTAGTTTTTGTGCAAGAGCTTCTGACAATATGATTGATAGAGACCTTGCCTTTCACTTGATGTGACTGAAGTTTGATTCCATTATGAAATAGCTGCAGTAATAGGAATTTGCAATTTACATAGTACGCTAATATTTTAATATATAAACATTAAGACACTAACCTTATGTTAGGCAAGGGTTTGGAATAATTTCATCCCTTAAACCTATAACTAACACACATCAATGAGGTATTTGGGGAAATTAACCCAACAGAAGGATAAGATTGGTAACTGAATATCCTACATTTATTCATTGGATATTTTTACCTTTTCATATATACACTGTTTCTAAAATTAATAACATGGTCCAGGCAGATATAGCCTCCTCCCTCCTCAAAGCAGAGTTTTTCTTATGTATCTGGATAAATCTTTTGTTCCCTCCTGCGATTAGAGCCTACGACCCCCACAGGGATCGGAATGGCAACTCATTCGATATTAGCATAGCCATGCTATAATTCATTCCTATTCATTGGCTTTGTTAAACCTTAAATTTCAAATACTACGTAGCTGGGGAAAGTTTTACTCACGGCCTAGTTTTGGCTACCGTCCCTATTTTTCGACGTTTTGGAGAGTTCAACTATCTAATGATAGTACATGGAAGGGGTGTAGCATCCTATGGCTGTTTTGATATAGTCCTCTCTTATTCTTAATTCTTTAATGTTCACATGTAATGGAAACAGTTGTATGATACCATGCGGATAGAGGAAGATGAGCTCCCCTCCTTATAGGGATCAACAACAGTTATTTTCATTTAGAAATTTTTCAATACAGATAAGTGAAATCAAAGCAAAGAGTAACCAAGTTGAGTGTAGCAATCATGCCAGCCCAAAATCGTACCATGCCAGCTGCCGTTATCATAATATGTGTTATGCCTCTTGGGGAAATGGTATGAACCCCATAAATTTCCTTACTTGCCTGCAACAGATTCATGCTACAATCAGTAAGTATCCATTAGCAGTAGGCTTGAGTTCCATTTTTCTCATTTCTATGAATAAATGAATGAAAGAATGAATGATTATCAGGCATCATAACATCAATGGTCATAGGTGCCAATTGGAATAAAATTGATTAAGAATTAGTAACTCACAAAAGAAATTAAAACTTAAAATAAATAACTTAACTTTTAAACATGAGTAAAAAGACCAGCTTCCAACACGAACTTAAAATGCTACTGGCACCATACACAACTTTTCCTCCAAGAATCTGGGTGAGGATGTACCAGAGTCTGAACCTGCTAATCTTACAACCGGCTTCAGATATGAACTGTTCTCAGAGATCCCCAAAACTGGGCCATTCAATCAATCGGTGCCTAATAGTCAGGATAACCAATCAAAAATCATACAATGGTTGGCACCTTCCAGACATCATGAACATTTCTGTTAAAAGAGCATCCCCAATTCTTAGGCGACAGGGGCCTGTTTCCCACCTTCTCGGCATATTATCGTATTTTTACGAAGGTATAGGACTAGTCATCTCTTTCATATTATTCTGATTCACAGAATTCCAATACAATAGCTAAATATCATCGAGATACTGTTTGATATGAAGATAAAACTCATTACATGGTGGAAGATATCTTCCAGGAAGTAATTTGTCTGCAGCCTCTTTTGCTAATTTGTATGCATCTTCCCTTCCTGACACACCTATATGAGCAGAAACCCAGCAAACTTAACTTCCTTACCTGCAGTGCTACAAATATACAC
Organism: Palaemon carinicauda; assembly: GCF_036898095.1. Classification (NCBI taxonomy): domain Eukaryota; kingdom Metazoa; phylum Arthropoda; class Malacostraca; order Decapoda; family Palaemonidae; genus Palaemon; species Palaemon carinicauda. The sequence continues at coordinate 66,929,846 of NC_090734.1, forward strand.
CCACTTAAAAAAAAAAAAAAAAAAAAAAAAAAAAAAAAAAGTTTACTGTATTACTAAAGGGTGGGTTAGACTAAAAACAGTCAAGGCCTACAGGACACTTTTTGCATCACTGAAAATTGTAAAATTACCTTCTTTCATTATAGCTAATTTTCAATAGCAGTCAGAATACCATATAGCTCTACTATAAAGATAGATAATGTTAAAGGGAGTTAACGTTTACAATCAAAAGAAATATTACACATCCCAAATCCAATGCCCACATTGAATATGGAGCCATCAGTAAATATAAATCTATATGTTCCAAGAATTTCTTTATTTACCATGATGGCTTTAGAGCCCAAAAAATATTCACAGAAGGCAATCTCTGGAAGTTTCTAGGGAGGGGTAACTTATAACTTAAAAGGCAGTATCTTACTGTAAAGATTCAGTAAAGTATTTTGCAAATATTTTGGGAATGTACTGTAGAGTGATCCTCATAGTAGGAAAAGAAATTTAGTTTGAAATGTCAGTAAATTTGGAAGCCTTTTTAACCTATATCAATATCTAATTATAGCAGACTGGCAATATAAGTTCAGAGAACACTCAGCTGCATCAACTAACAGACTAGAGATGAGGGGTAGCCTAAAAGCACCAGTAGTTAATTCCTCCACCAAAGACATCTGAGAGAGCTGACTGCCAAATGTTTACGCCCTGACTTACCCTGATACGA
>NC_090734.1:66935554-66990554 GCF_036898095.1 Palaemon carinicauda
TTCGTTTGAGAGAGCGTATACTTTGGTTTTCAGATAATTGTGAAAATATCTTTTTACCAAAGAGTAAAATGCAAATATTTTAGTGCTAAATTAGGCAGTGAATTTTATTCAGTGGAGGGTGCTTCAATTCGGACCTGTCGTTATCCTAGCCTTAGACCTCTGTCAAGCTCCCGGACCAATGGGAGAAGTTAAGTCGAACGGCGAAAGGAATCGAGAGGGTACCCAGGCTTTACAGTCTTTTAAGACCCGAACAGAAGTCCTCTCGAGCGTTTTCTGTCGATCCCCAGAATGCTCACCCTCGCTATAGATAAGGCGAGGTATTAGTGTTTTCAAACATTATAAGCGCGCTTCAGGCGCTAAGCTGAAAACAAAATTAGATTCGTTCTGCGTGTGTTACAGAAACAGCAACTATCTTCGTTTATGCAGTCTTATCAGCAGTGCGGTTGGATGTCCCGATTCCGGTCTTTGACGCGGTCGCACAGGCGACGTGTGTTTAACGGTGATGACTCGTCGCACAGGCGGCTTACCAGCCACAATGTTCAACGGTGGGAGAAGGTGGATGTATCACTTCGATTACCTGCTCAACGCCAACCGACCACTCATAGCGCCTAGTATCAGTCTATTCAGGCGCGCCGACGTTCGCCAGGCAGCAGAGCATGCTACCAAGCGACATGACATACAGCAGAGCTGGCGAAGCGTCAGCGGAATGGTGCGTCAACGGAAGCGGAACGTCAACGGAGCGGAGCGTTAGCGTTAGTGTGGACGCTTCAGCGTCAGTGTGGACGCTTCAGCGTCAGTGTGAACGCTTCAGCGTCAGTGTGGACACTTCAGCGTCAGTGTGGAAGCTTCGCTACCTATGACAATAGACTTTGATGTCTGCCTAACCATGACCGTCTAGCGTTGAGTCATTGTTGCTCCAGGCGCTATATTAAGAAATAAATCTTAACTAGAAAGATATTATATTCTCGACCAAGGCGTGCTGGGCTAATTCTTGGTTGGGAGAACTAGAATTAAAACCTTTAAGCATTGAGGTCTGAATTCATAATCCAAAGGAGTGGATTCCTAGGAATCAAGACTTCTCTTTCTAGGATAGAGTATTGTAGGAGGAAGGGAATAACTTTCAGAAACTCATGAGAGTTTTTCTGAAGAGTTTCCCTTTTATTTTATACCTGCTGCTCCTCGTTCCGACTTCAGAGTTTTCGCTAGTTGCGTTGATGGTGTCTACTTATTCATTTTATTTTTATTTCTAGCCAGGCTACAACCCTTGTTGAGAAAGCAATATGCTTTAACCCAAAGGGCTCCTATAGGGAAAGATGGCTCAGTAAGGAAATAAATAAATAAATATATAAATTAACATTAAATCATTCTCAGAAAAGCAACGAACCTTACTGTAGAGGTTGACACAGTGCCTGCAGCTGCAACAGCAGGAAGTGTATTAAGGCCTTTATGAGAATAGAGAGTAAGAGTATATCTCCCATCAAGGGCAAATCTTTTATGATTTAATGTATTATGTTTTAAAACGATATTGTTTAGTGACTCGTAAACATAGCACAGTGCACTGGGGGAGGTGTTTGTTCGTGTCCATCTTACTCCTAGCCCTACACCTCTTCCTTACTTCCCAACCCCTGGGAGAAGGAAGGTCGGTAGGCTGAGGTACATCGCAGACCTTGTGCGTTAAACGTATGTTCCGCCGAGCGATCCTGTTGATGCAGTCCAAGACGTTCTCTCTCCGCTTTGGAATGATGAAGTAAAGCCCTTTTTTTTACCTACGATTGTCGAGCTATGACGTCACAACCATGTGACATAGTCTCTTGAGAAGAGCGAAGTTTGAATGTCTTGAAGCGATCAGTTCGTCATCGCTATGGTATCACGGATCTTGTAACTTTTTTCTGCGTAATAGGACGCACTTCCCTGATGAGGATGATGTTCTACGTTTTCTCTCTCTACTAGACTAGGAAGTTACTTGTCATGTACGCACGCGAACAGAACTTACCCTCGCAGCAGGCATGTCGCGATGCTCAAACTGGAAGCAATCCAGAGTGTTTTTCTTACACGAGAGAAGCGGAAGTCAGACAAGTCGCATACAATCCTACCTCTTCCTCTGGAATCTTACGCACTTTCAGGGAGGAAAGAGTTTGTCCTCGTCGAAGGACACAAAACCTAGACTTGGTAGTCATCAATCAATACGTCCAAGACTTTTCAGGAGTCGTATGTTTTCTAATAACTTATCCTGCAGTAACTGATGTTCGCCAGAAGTTTTTCTTTTCGAAAGAAGGCGACGTGTCAGCCCCAAAATCGTGTAAGACACAGTTCGTCGAGAGAAAAGGTGATCAGTTTGCTTCTGTTCACGCTTCTTCTCCTGCCCCAGTTTGGGGAAATGTCTAGTACTTTCGTCTGGGGTCTAGCGACTACTGTTGACGGTATCTCACAGCATTGGATACGTTCTGGTCGCACACAAGGCGCGCTGGAAATGTCAAAAGGACTCTCCCAGGTTGCTCACGGGACTGCGGTTGATGATCTCTCACAGCCTTTGCTCACGCTTGAGTTGGCGCACACACTGCCCCGCGAGTGTAGGTTTGGTCTGAGCTAAAAGAGGTAAATTTCAGCTCTTTTTAGCGTGTACGATTCTCGGGGGCGAAAAATTTTCTCCTAAAAGAGTCTAAGGACAACCATAGAACAAAGAAATGGTTTTCCGTTAGTATCAGACAGCGTAGTTCTCCAATCTCAGCAATGCTTCCTCGCAGAGATATGCTCGTGTTACGGGAAGCGTTACAGCAGACGCTTGTAGCAGTCTGGTCTCTCTCTTACGGCAGACGACACGCAGACACAGACGCCAATTCTGGTCTCTCCCTCACGCAGTCACAGACGCAGACGCCAATTCTGGTCTCTCCCTCACGCAGTCACAGACGCAGACGCCAGTCTGGTCGCATGTTGGACGCTGACAGTCAAAGTTGATCCTTTCAACAAGTTGTCCCATCTTCGCGGTCTGTGGGACATGCGACTACCACTCATGCAGACGCATGCTGCATGCAGACAGCTCTCGGCAAACAGGTCAATCTGAAATCCTAAGCAACCTAGACGCATGTATCAGCCTGGACATATGCTGGATAAGGTCAGTCCGGGGTTTCCCGCATCAGGATAGACTAACAGCTGCTTCTTTGCGCCACTGACTGGACGCGATGCTGTTGCCTCCTCGCAGCACGCTGTAGATTTACAACAGGCGGGACGCACACAGAGCACTGTATCCACACAACAAAGTGAACGCATACAGCACGCTGACACCTTACGGCAATGCAAGCACATGCAACATTATGGTCGCATGCTAGACGCATACAGTCAAGTCTTTTTCTCACAGCAGTATGGACAGACTGTTGTCTCTCCTTCGCGTCTCTCTGGCCACGCAGCTAGCGCTCCCTCGCGTCAAGTTTTTGGCTTTAAGTATGTTGAACTCTCGCTGGTTACACGCGATCAGGTCTTAACCACACAGCATGAGGTTCACGTTGTTGATGCTTCTTTTCAACAACCCTAGCTTAATATCGGTTTCTTGCGACCGATCTGGATGCGTTTCGGGAGGCGGTCTAGATCTTGACTCTCTCTCACAACATGTTGAGCATATGCAGCATGCTGGAACCATATTGGACTCATGCTAAGACCTTGCTGGGTGCATGCTGGAAGCATGTCATTAGTCCATTTCCCCGTGTCAGGATCACGAACGCTTTATTTCAAACCATCAAGCTTTAGGTCTAGCTGCCTCCATTATTTCGGAAAACCCCTAAGATCTGGAGGGTTGTTCGAAGGAGACAGTTGAGGTTATCGCTTGAACAAAGGACCTTTGAGTTAAGGTTTTGCAACCCAAATAGAAGGGTTTATGGACTGGTGTAGAGCTAAAGCAGTCTCTTCCTTTAGTAACTCTAGAACACAAGTGGACTATTTCTTCTTAGACCTTAGAAGAAAACACATTTTTTCCTCCTCGGCCATCAAGGGGTAAAGGAGTATGCGGGCAGCTGTCTTCAGACGCAGAAGATTGGATCTATCAAATAAAGACCTTATAGATCTTCTCAGATCATTTGAGATGACTTAGAATCGTCAGCAAGATTCGCCAGCCCGGAATTTAGAGGTTGTTTCTGGAATTCCGCGGTAGTGACAGATTCGAGCCTTTACACTAGGTTTCTTTTTTAAGGTCTAACTTTGGGGACTTTTCTGAGTAAGTCTGGCAATAGTTGAGAGTCAGTCAAGTTCACTCTTTTAGCAAGAACATGGACTTCAGAATGGATAAGCCATAGGCGCCTTGCAATCTGGATTCTTGTTCATTAACAAATGTCCTTCTCATCCATGGCCTAAATCTTTCGAGATCACTATCCTCTCGAATATGGTTTGTGAAGGACTAAGGAGAGTTTTTTGCCTGCTTAAAACGATGAAGTTTTATCAGGACAGGACCAAAGGAATTAAGAGTCTATTCAAGGCTCTTTGGTGCACAGTCAAGAAGCCTGCGCTATCTATGTCTAAAACGCTCTATTATCTAGTATAGACTTTAATTACAAAGGTCCTTTCACACTATTGTGTGACAGATCTTAAGCAGTTGAAAGAGTAAAGACTCATGAAGTTAGAACTGTGGGAGGTTCTGTAACTTTTAAGCAAACTGTTCTCTGCAAAGCATCGTGCATACAGCCTGTTGAAGGGGTAAGCCTGTATTCGCCTTGCATTACTTATACCGTTTCCAGTCTCTTTATGAGGACGGTTACGTTTTGGGATCATTCGTAACAACGAGTGCAGTAGTAGGTGAAATATCCACCATTATATTTCCCTAAATTCCTAGTATCCCTGTTCTTCTCTTGGAACTTTTATATATGATTTTATGATTGTACGTGAAGATTGGTCGGCAATCTTCAGCAATCTTTGATGTAGTCAGGTGGTCATTTTGTTCCCAGAGAGCGCCCGGAACAAGGGTATTATTTGAGGTCCTTTCATGTTATATGTTATTGAACCATTTGACAGCTCCTACAGATCATCAGCCCCCTGGGTGAACCGCTGGATCTCCTAAGGATAGCAGACAAAATGAGGCAGAGCATTGCTGTCAGCTTCCTTATCAGGTGAGAACCACTTAAGTTGTTTATGTAAGTTCTTTCTCCCTTCCAAGGGAGAACTTCCCACATCTTAATAAATTCATTATCTCCGACTGCTGTTGCTGCCTTCGCCCAGACTTCTCTCCCCCCCCCCCCCTTCTTGGGTTTCATATCCCATCAGGGGCAGAGCACAGTCTTAAACAAGTCTCTTCTACGAAGTGTTCACCTCTCTCGTTCACGAGAGAGGCCACTCATAGAGACTCCTCTTCGGAAAATCACTCTGCTCATCAGTTCCTGATCATCCTACCAGCAGACCTACCAATGAAACCTTGCGCTGCAACTTAGTCCGTGGACTTCGGTCTTGGACTCTTCCTAAGGCCAGCTTGCTGGTCCACCGGCCCTCATGGGTTTCATCAGTTCCTGATCATCCTACCAGCAGACCTACCAGCGCAACCTTACGCTGCAACTTAGTCCATGGACTTCGGTCCTGGACTCTTCTTTGGATCTCTCACGGTTGCCATCAGTGGATGTTCGCCCTTCCAAAGGGCACATCCCAGTTCCTGCTTGTCCTGCCAGTTAACCTGCTGATCTACCAACACAACCTTACGGCGTTGTTAGTCCTTGGACTTCGGTCCTGGACTCTTCCGTGGACCTTTTACGTTGTCCATCATGGATGTTTGCCCTTCCAAAAGGCTCATCCCAGTTTCTGATCGTCCTGCCAGCTGACCTGCCAACCTACTAGCGCTACCTTACGCTACAATTAGTCCTTGGACTTCAGTCCTGGACTCTTCTGAGGATCACCAGCTCCCTCCTGCAAGCATTATCATGAGCACCATTGATTCCGCGCGTGCGCCGACAATCTTACATGCGTGCACGCGTTGACGGTCATTCGCGCTCGGCCGCTGATGGTGTCCCGCATGCCAACAGTCTTACGTGCGCGCGCCAACAGTCTTCCGGGCGCACGCGCCCGCGCCAACGCTCTTCCGCGCGCGGGCGCCAATGGTGCCGACAGTCTTCCGTGCGCGCTCGTGCCAACGGTCTTCCGCATGCGGGCGCCGATGCTCTCCCGCTCACTCGCCGATGGTCTTCCGCTCGTGCCAATGCTCCTGCGCACACGGCAACAATCTTCCACGTGCGCCCACAGTCTTCCCCGTGCGCGTACGCGCCAACAGTCTTCCGCGTACGCGCGCCAACGGTCTTCCGCGCACGCACTGACAGTCTTCCACCTCAATGGTCTTCCGCACGCGCGTGCCAACAGTCTCCACGTAGTACTCTCACGCACGAGCCAATGCACCGGCCCTTGCGGAACCAGTCACACGCTTCGGCGCACTCTAGGGAGACTGCACATAACTACACTGCCTTACTGCATGCCAGCGATCTTCCATATTTTCCTGCGCCCTCCTGCGCAGTTGCAGTCTCAGATCCAATGCGCCAGCTCTTGCCTAAGAGCCAGCGCTTGCCTGCTCTCCAGGCAGAAATTGAGTACCAGCATCATCCTGTGTGCCATCGCTGCAGTAATCTCCTGCACACTCGCGCAATAGGCAGAAAAAAGGAATAAAACTTTTTGAACAGGTCACCATTGCCCCACATAACATTGCCACCAGGAAAAGATGAAAGAGGCTTCACAGAAGTATTCAAGATCCCGTAGATTCCATCTTACAAAGGGAATCGAAACGGGGAATCCTTGGTCCCTGTCTCTTCCGAAGTTTCTTTTTTCCTTGACAGACCTCCGTCAGCAAACAGGAAAGCATCAACAGTCTGATCTCTAGATCACTGTTTGCTAATGGCTAGTTCACGGTTTACTGATCGCTAGGTTGCCGATCACCAGATCGCCAATTGCTAGCTCAATGCTGATGTTTGACCTCTAGACCCTCCAATGACTAACGATCTCCGATTGCTAGCGTTCCAATCACCGATTGCTAGTTAGTAACCAGTCATCAGCTTGCTGATCACTAGATCACCGATGGGCAGCTCATCTTTCTTTGATCATTGAACTCAGCTCACTGATCTCTGACCAGTCCATCTTCAACTTGCTGATCTCTGACCAACCAGGAGGGACCATAATCAGCTTGCTGACCTCTAGCTCACCATCGGCTCAGAGACCGCCGATTCACCGATCATCGGCAATTCAGCATCAGTTTGTGAATCTCTAGTCAACCTCTGCCCGTTCGCCATCACACTAAAGTGATCGGCAAATGTTCGACAACCCTCATCAACGGCTTATCGACAGGGAACTAGTTGCGAGCACTCTCCAACTGCACAGTAACCACGATACCCAACGGTTAACCATTGTTTAACATTCGCCAGATTGATTCTATTCTAAGGAATAGCATCAATCCCATCAGGGCGCAGGGTAAGGGTAAGCGTTACCTTCCTTCTGTTAGTTAAAGGAATTCTCTCTCAGGGAAGAATTCTTACACTGGGTATCATGTCTGATCCTTTGCGACACGAGTCAAGACTCCAGCGTCAACAATCTTCCATGCAAAAGGATCCGCAAGGTGCTGTCCCTTTGGGTCGATGTCCACACCATGTTGGAGTTCGAACAAGGGCTAAGACCTCAGGTCTTCATTTGCACACTGGACCTAAAGGACACTTACTTCCAGGCCCAAACCATCCATCTAGGAAGGTTGGAAGATTCAGTCTAGACAAACAAAAAACACCAGTTCAGGGCAGTGCTTCGGTCTTTCCACTACACCCATCCTGGTCTCAGAGGATCGGCTTCTGTCTCCTCCGTTTCGGGACGACTGACTGACCTTAGCAGACTCGGTGGCAACCTTGCATTAGCACCGGAACTTCTGAGGTTTTTTTTCCAAGATCCAGTGATCAGGATAAACCTGCGGAAGTCTTCCCTACTTCCCTCCCAGAAGACTGGTGTATCTGGGAATGATTCTAGACACCAATCTCCACAAAACCTTCTCAAAAACGAAAACAACTCCCATCCTAATGTGACTTGAGTTGGACTGGAATCCGGCCCTCGATCCCCCAAACATTCTGACCCCCATGGGACCAGAAGTTTGGACAAACCTCAAGGAATGGGTGTCAGTCAAGAATCTACAGAGCGGTATAAACTTTTCATGCTTCCCCTCCCCTCGGACTTGATGTTGTGCTTAGAACACATCAAAAGAAGAGAGAAGGGACCATAGTGCTGCACCACACAACCTCAGCCCTCTGGACAGAGTCTGAAAGTACTTTCACTTAAATCTCTTAAGAGATGAAGGCCAACTTTCCGGACCTTCAGCAGCCTCATCGGTTCCTAACAGACTACTCAGTGATGTGATGGGCGACAACACCACACACCACGTAGAGGCTCACATCGGCAAGCAAGAAGGAACTTGCTCGTAGCCTCTTCCCATCTAACAGTATAAACACTAAGATGGGCCAAAGTCCGTTCGGTACCACTATCAGCCCGCTTCATTCCAGACTAGAAGAACGTGCTCGCCGAAAATCTGTGCACAGCATCTCAGATAAGGTATACTGAATGGTCTTTGGATTGCCTTGTAGACGACAAAGTCCCGACTTTACGGGGTCCTCCATCAGGGATCAGTTCGTAACGCTCCTGAACCTCAAGCTGCCGTTGCTCCCCAGCCCTAAACCCCAAGGCTCTCTGGCAACAACGGTGGGTACAACAATGACATTTACGTCTCGACCCTGTTTTGTCTGGAGAAGGGTACTCAAGAAGGCTAGAACATCGGTCAGCCTCTCAAGGACTCTCCTAGCTCCACTATAGCATTACGCAGAATGGTTTCCAAACCTTTTGCTGCTCCTGATAAAGTCTCCAAGAGAACCCTCTCCACATCACAGACAAACCCACTTCGACACCTACCACAGGCTATAGATTTGATATGATTGTACGCCTGGAGACTACCCAGTACCTCTTTAGCGAAAAGGTTGTCTAGATATCTGAGGAATTCATCAGCATCAGTCTACAAGACAGTATAACGTCTTGTGTGGTTGGTGTCATGTGAAAGTGTCTCTCTCCACTCGATACCACTATTCCAGCAATAGTGGAATCCTCGAGTATATACAAGAGGAAAAGACCCCCTATTCAGTTTCGACAGGTGAAGATGATCACTCAACCTTGATCCTTCACCTTCAAACTGAAAGAAAGGGACATCCTCTCATCGATAGACCTTTCCTAACTCATAAGGACTTACAACTTACCTTTCTACAGTCGGAATTGAGACCTTCCTCTCGGAACATGGTTCAAATTCTCCAATCTTTAAAGAGACCTCCTGAAAGAAAGGGACATCCTCTCATCAATAGACCTTTCCTAACTCATAAGGACTTACAACTTGCCTTTCTACAGTCGGAATTGAGACCTTCCTCTCGGAACATGGTTCAAATTCTCCAATCTCTAAAGAGACCTCCTTCACCAGGCAACAAATTTTCTCCTGATTTAAGAAGACAATATTCCTACATACTCGGACAGCAACCATACGAGTCAAGGAACTTCATGGTCTCTCTTTCGACATTGCCCATTAATGAGAAGGGCGAAACACAATGTTCAGTTTCGTCCTGAGTATGTCGCCAGACACAGTGTCCAGAAGTGACGGATCCAACACAAGTCTCCACTTGGTAACGGACGATCCAGATCATCCGTTACTGTACCCAGGGTAAGGTATGAGACTTTACCTAAAGAAATTGGCAACAGCCCACCTGGGTCCCTTCTCTTGTCATCAGCACTGGGAGAGACTAGAGGAGGATCACCGAAACATCATCTCGACATGACGACTCAGTGTCAGGGGCATAGCTGCTAGTTCTGAGATTCTAGAACCCGAGGCCAAAGCTGTTAGAAATAAAGTCTTCCTAAGAAGAGTGATATAGGAGCAGGATTCGTTGTCCGTGTCGGAGGCCAGTTTGAGGACATCATTTAGAGACCAAGAGACCTTTTGTGGACGAACCGAAGGTCGAAGCCTAGCACATGCTTTTGGAATAGACGAGAAATAAGACTCCGCCAGGTTAATGTTAAACCCAACCAGGAAGACTTTCCTCAGAGCTGACTTAATGGTGGTTATAGTGCTAGCTGCTAGGCCTTTGTCAAATATGGACCTAAAGAAGGAGATGGCAAAATTAGGAGTCATAACCGAATGGTCTGAATTCTTTAAGAAATCTGCTAGTTTCTTAACTGCCGAATCATATTGGCGAATCGTAGAGTCCCTTTTGTCTGATTCTATAAAGAGGACATTATCTGGGTCAATGTTTGCATCCCTACGAGCCGCAAACTTCATGAAATCCACAAAGTTAGGGTTTTGGCTATCCTTGAGGAATCTGACACAGTCCGAGTTTGGACCACTTGGGTCAGTTTGGGGAATGGGATCCGGAAGGGACGGAGTTTCAACTCGAGGAGGAGAGGAAACCAACTGCTCTTTGGCCAGTGAGGTGCCACTAAAGCCACTGCCCCGTTGAAGGAGCGGAGTTTGTGCAAGACTTTCAGTAGAAGATTCACTGGAGGGAATAAGTAGATCTTCTGCCAATGGTTCCAATCCAGGGTTAATGCGTCCATGGCATAAGCCTGAGGGTCCAGGTTCGGTGTCACATAACATGGGAGTTTGTGATTGAGTTGGGTCGCGAATAGATCTACCTGGAGACCTGGAACCAGCCTGAGTATCCACCGGAAGGAGTGCATGTCCAGGGACCACTCCGATTCCAGTGGGCTCGTCCTGGATAATGAGTCTGCTATCACATTCTGGACTCCTGCTAGGTGAGTTGCTGACAGGAACCAGTCTTTGTCGGCTGCCAAGGCGAAGATAGTGACCAGGATCTGATTCAGGTTGGGTGATTTGGACCCCCCTCTGTTGAGGCAGTGGACTACGGCTGTGCTGTCTGAGACTACTCTGATGTGGGTCGACCTCGGAGGAGAGATTCTCTTCAGGGTCAAGAACACCGCCATGGCTTCGAGAACATTGATATGGAACTGCCTCATGGCGGGTGACCAAGAGCCCTGAAACATCTGATGTTGGGAGTAACTCCCCCCCCCCCATCCACTCAGAGATGCGTCGGTATGAATTGTCACTTGTGGAGAGGGGAACTGTAGAGGAACCGATTTGGAGAGGTTCCTCCGTTCGGACCATGGTTGTAGTCTCATTTTCAAGACAGAGGGGATCTTCGAGGTCTTGTCTCTTAAAGGTATTGTCGCTCTCTTTCTCCAAACTCGATTGATGTCTTTGAGTTTGGCTTTTAATAGGAGATCGGTCATTGAGGCAAATTGGAGAAGGCAGAGGATTCGTTCTAAAGCTCTTCTGGACACCTGTTTGTGTTTGAGAAAGTTCCTGACCTTGGAAGCTATCTCCCTTACCTTCTTGGGAGGAAGGGAGAGCCTGTGCTTTGAAAGGTCCCAACAGATGCCTAACCATTTGAAGTGGCTTGATGGTTGTAGGCGGGTCTTCCGGAGGTTGACTTGGAAGCCCAGTTTGGCGAGAAAATGGAGTACCTTCGACGTAGTTCTGTTGCATTCCTGGTGCGACTGGGCCCAAATGAGCCAATCGTCCAGATAGGCGATGATCTGTATCCCTTGGTGTCTGAGTTGCTCGAGCACCGTCTCCCCCAGTTTCGTGAATATCCTGGGGGCAATGCTGAGACCGAAGGGCATGACTTTGAATGCAAAGGCTCTCTTGCCGAGACGGAAGCCTAGGTAAGGAGAGAAGTTTCGAGCTACTGGGACATGATAATAGGCGTCGGTAAGATCGATAGAGGTGGTGACAGCCCCACGGGGAAGTAAGGTCCGTACCTGAGAGATAGTCAGCATACGGAACTTGTCGCAAAGGATGTAAGAGTTGAGCTTCGACAAGTCCAGAACTACCCTCAACGCCGACGAGTCTTTCTTCGGGACTGTAAACAGGCGGCCTTGGAATTTCAGGGATCGAACCCGTTTGATTGCTTTCTTCTTGAGTAACTCCGCGGTGTACTCTTCCAGGATGGGAGTGGGTCTCTGGAAGAAGGTCACTGGTGGAGGAGGGGATCCCTGTGACCATTTCCAACCCAAGCCCCTGGATATTATGCTGTGAGCCCATGGACTGAAGGTCCAATGGTCTCGGAAGTGATAAAGTCTCCCTCCTACCGGCATCACATCATTGGGAGGGAGTGAACTTAGGGCCCCTCCCTCCACGGGCACCCCTTGCTCTAGGCCCGCCGCGTTGGCGGAACTGTCCTCTACCTCTGAAACTCCCTCTTTGGTATCCACGAAAGGAACCGGAGGATTCGTAGGCAGGGTTGTATGCAGGAGAGGACATCCAAGAGGGGTTGGGCTGTGTACCAGGGGGAGCAGCGAGGTAGACTACCTGCTGAGGAGGCGCCTGTTGTCGAGAAGTCGAGGCAGCGGAAGACTGTGGGGACGAGGTACCCCGGGCAGTCCTGTAAGGACTAAACCTCTGCTTCTTCTTGAAGAACGTGTGTCTCTGGGGTTCGAACCTCTTTTTGGCTGAGAAACCCCACCTTACCTGCAAATTTTGATTGCCCTCGCTGCGTCCTGAAGAACCTTATCCACCTCGGTCTGAGGGAAGAGGGTCTTACCCCAGCAGGAGGAGGCTATCAGCCTGTTCGGTTCATGTCTGATGGAGGCCTCAGACAGAACGAACTTCCTGCAACTAACTCGAGCTGACCAGAAGTCATGGAGGTCTATTTGGTAGGACAGCAGCTGGTTCTTTGTGGCGACTCTGAACAGCGTTTCCTCTGGGTAAAGAGATGCTAGGGACTCCATGGAGGTGATGGATTGGAGGGACCTAGCTAGTCTAGTACGGGTCTCGAACTCAGTTTTGAGAAGACTCTCTATTAATCTGGGAAGCTTCTCAGAGAAAAGAGTAGAGGCACAGTCCGGGTCTAGCTTCCCCACTGTGAAGGTAGAAGCCGCGGCATCCCAGGTTGCAGAGGTACCCGGAATAAACAAAGAGGTGGGGTCCGTCTCTCTGAGAGCCGGCATGGAAGAGCCTTCCTTGATGGCCTGTATAGTCAGCTCTGTGACTTTGTCTATGAACGGCAAAGAGATGGAGGCCGCTGTCGTAAAAATAGTGTAGGCACCTTTGTGTGGGGTGAGCTTGGAGTTAATACACCCCCACTCTGATAGTGTTCTGGACCAGATAGCCTGGGCCTGCTCTTTTGGAAATATCACCGTTTCCTTCGGTACCTTGTCCATACGGACCAATGCATGTTCCTTTAACCGTACGAAACCATTGAACGGGAATTCTAGGCCCGGGGGGTAGAACTCCAGGTCCTCTAGAGGGCGGGTGCCTATGCCCTCCAGGGTTAGGGAACCATCTAAGAATGGGGCATTCAAGGCAAACCGCCAAGGATTGTTTTTATCGAAGGGCGGTAGCTTCGATGCGTCTGGGGCAGAAGGGGGAGGAAACTGAGTTCCGGCGCGGATCAGAGTAGCCATCATATCCTTAATCTCTGTCATCGCCCCAGAGTGATGTTGAATTTGTTCTCTGACCAAATCTCTGACCAGTTCGATGGGGACGAGATCGCCCCAGGGTACCTGAAAGCCACCCGTTGGTTTTGTCTTGGATTTGGTAGACTTAGACTTCTTAGGAGTCGTGGTTTTACGAGGAGCAATATGAATATCAGTAGCTGTCGAGGGTCCGGGGAACGGTGACGTTGATACTGGCAAAGCTGAAGTCTTATAAGTTCGAAGTGGCTTCACCTTGGGTCGTACGGAGGCAGAGGGATCCCGAGGAGAAGCCTTAGAGTTATCAAAACCTAGAAAGGAAGAGGTAGAAGAGGGAGTAGGAGAGAAAAGGGTTTCCACCAACTCGGCACCACTTACCTGCTCGTCCCTGGGTTCTACGTCTATATCCAGATCTGCCACGTCCAGCGGTACGAGGGGTTCGTCCTCCGCGGAAATGGTGGCCCTGACTTCTTCAATTAAGGGGGAAGCAAGGTCAGGGGAGACTGCAGCAGTAGTCGAGCCTGGGAGGAGGCGGGAGGCCATGTCTCCATCGAGGAGATAGGGTGCGCCAGACGGGGCATTCCTGCCGAAGCCCGACACCCACGGACGAAGAGTAGCCCTTGCTGAACGAAGAGAGACATCATCGGCCTGTAAGATTTGCAGTGATTAGTGATGCAGGAGGGGGTTTGCTCTCCAAAATATACTGTGTATATCATATTCATGGCTAAATTAGTGTCTGCCAACGAGAAATAAGGAACAAAAGGAAAACCCAATTACATCATCGTTCAGTAGAATTGACGACAGCTCGTAACAGAGCGAGCACAAATCCGGGAACCAGACCATGTATTGGGCCTGGCCCGGTTCCCGGATAAAGGGGATGGAGCAGTGCGCATGAGACCGACAGAGTTCATGCCCAACGGGGTCGTTGAACGAGGCAGGGCATCCTTCGGCAGTACAACGGACCTTCTGTAAAAGAAAGGAGACATGAGTCTGGTGTTTCTTGAAACTCTGATAAGGGGTTAAAAAACCCTATTATTATAGAGCTCCGGCACTCACTGAATTCCCTAAGCTCCAATATTGCATTTAACTAATATCTGAATATCCCTTTTAAGATGATACCGCCCCATACCATTGTTCGCACTTTAATATTCAATTGTTTGTATAATTGTAATTTACCTAATGTCTGTTAATGACAGAAGGATAAATAACTTAAAGCAATCTGCCGACCTCCGAGGGTCGGGGAAGCAGTGACATGCCCTTAAAATAAATATAAACACCAGCCTTAGCTAAAGGCAAGGCAAATATAAGTGTGAAGTGTATAGGCGACCTCCGGTGAAGCCGGAGGGTAATGAGATGTCCTGAATAATTCAGCCTTAGCTAAAGGCAAGGCAAATATAAGTGTGAAGTGTATGGGCGACCTCCGGTGAAGCCGGAAGGTAATGAGATGTCCTGAATAATTCAATTGTGGCTAATAATTCAATTGTGAAAGATATAAAAGCCAAGCCGCAGCTAAAGGCTAAGGCTTAGATCATAGTAAAGCGTATTTACGATCTCCGGTGAAGCCGGAGGGAGAAGAAAGGTCCTGAATAATTATTGTGAATAATAACACAATTGTAATAACAATGGCTATTGTGGATATGGCCGTGGCCTGAGACCGCAGTAAGGGCCACCGGAGGGTCGTATCTAAACAATATGAAGCCCGTCCCATGTAGTAAACAATATATAAATATAACAATAGAACGAAAGTCATTGAGAATCCCTCATGGTGGAGTAGAACTCAAGGCGGAGTCGAAAAACGTTCATAACTACTCCCGAGCCGTAACGGGGAGAGGACGAAACACGGACCTAAAATAACGCTAACTATTGAAAAGAACCAAAAATAAATAACTCGTAAGTTATCATACACCCGTAGGGGGAGAGGTGAGGGAGGGAGAACCCGTTGAACGCACAAAACGGAAAACGGGAAATCCGCTCACCCACCGGAGCTAAGAAAGAAAACGAGAGAAAGGGGTAACTCGTGACTGCGAACAGAAAACGGGAACCCCAAGCTCTCGCTCTCTTGGACACAATATCAGGACTAATAATCACACAACACTAATATAAACGTATAAAATAAAAATGTACATCAAGATAAGACTACGAACGAAGAATAGCATCTGCTAAAACCTAAAATAAATAGCAAAGTCGAGTGACGAACGCTAAACAATAACAAAGCTAGAACGCTATCTTGTTCGTAGGCTGGACTTGCTAGCAAAAAGTACCATGAGCATAATAACACAAAAATAATAACGGTTCCAAAGGCACAAGGCCAAGGACTTAACCAAGAACCTAAGTGACAGAGTACTAAACGGGCAGACAAAGATGAATTCCCAAGACAAGTGAACAAACAATGGCCGCCGTGAAGGGCCAGACGGGAATAATAAAACAGACTATACTGGATATAAAACAAAAGCCCGGTACTATAAAAAGCTGTCAAAACAAACTATGGTACTTAACATTGGAATGTGTGAAGATGGAGCTTCGGACATGACGAAATAAATCCACGAATGTTAAAAAAAGCAGAGAGCACCACAAAAAATTTCACACTGACGAAGTCCAAAAAGAAGGATGATGTTCAGATGGCGCTCGCGTCGGGGCGTGGGTGGTGTGGCGCTGGTGAGTTGGCTAGGGCCTTTGTATCGGCCCATCCCTTTGACGAAGGAATTAACTAAATGGAAGACAACCTGTGAATAGTGGATTTCATGCGCCTTTGCTTTATACACGACACCCAAAAAGTGCTCGCGCGAGGGTTGTAACCTCAGCATTCCATGCTTTCATCTTTCTCTGGTATAATTGGAAGGTTTTATCAGAAAAGGTATATAAGAAGGACTCTTTTCACCGGCCGCCACAGGTCGACCCAGAAAATACTAATGAGTATTTTGTTTTTTATATCAGTGATATAAAAGCATACAGTTTTTAATAACAATAGTAATCACTATTGTTTATGGTTGTTTATGGTAGCTTAGGATAGTAGACTTGGAAGGAAATAGAAAAGACACATATCTGTATTTCCTCTCCCAGGCCATTGCTGAGACCTACGTCAGTATTAATATTCAGTTTCCCTGATAGGGAGGATACAAGGTAGAGAAACTCTAGGAACTAGAGTTAGAGTTAGTAAATAGCTTATACTAACATTATCCACCTGTAGTATTATATCAATACCAATTGGATATTTTAAGGCCCTGATGATCGAGTAAAACCATCTGGGTCCCAACAATCGTCTGTGATAGGAAACACAGAGTATGTTATAAAACATGTGTACTACTGTATAGTTGTATACAGTAGTTTGCCGGCAGACACTGCCGGTGTTAGGTTAGTATCTGACGGTGCTAACTGATAGAGAGAGAGAAAGATTAAGGAAAGAGAGTTTCCTTCTATTATGAATGAATATAACAGCTGGAAATGTAGGAGGACTATAAGACCGCCTACTGTCTCCTTACCAGAATGGAAGTTCCAATGGAAGGAGAAAGAATCTATCAGATTCTGGCTCCCACCCATCCACAAAGGGCTTGTTGACGGCAATGAAGTCGGCAGCAATGAATGTGGATGGTAGCTCAAGAGAGAGTTGAGGACTTTCCAAAGTATGTTAGGTTTTCCACCGGAAGCCGTCAGAAGCCGTCTCAATCTTCCCCCAATTTTATTAACTTCCTGTGAAAGAAGGGAGTTAGGGGGAAAGTGGCAGAGACGGTTGAACTAACTGCTGCCGGCGGGGTACCAGCCGGTAACGCAGTCATCCTAGCAAGCCTGGATGATTATCAGGATACCGGTGAAAGAATCTTGTGATGGCATGACGTCACTAAAGGACAGAGGGGGGAAGGGGTTGAGGGTCTTATAGTTCATTGATATCAGAGGTGGCGGCGGGTATGCTGCCTTCCTCAAACAATGAGCTGGGGAAGCATAGCTTCCTGTGCTGACGACATTGTTGACGGCAAGACAAGGGCACCTGAGTATGTCACTATCTGAATCAAAGCCGGGGGCAGTAAGAACATCGTTCTACTAGACGGTAATGAAGAGAGACAGTGGCTGCCGCCTATAACGGCGGCGTCACTCGGGGAGGGAGGAAGGGTTTAGCCTCTTCACTCTGAGAGAGAATAAATATCGTAACTTGTCTATAGATTCTAGAGAATGTAACATCTCATATGAATCGAGAAAAAACAATAAGGGTGGGGCTAAACAGGGGAATTACTTTACTAACATATAAATGAGCAAGAGTAGCCTTGCTCTGGTAGGAGCCCCAGCCAAGGTAATCAATACCACCGGGGTTCCCGCCTGCATACGATAAGTAAAGTCACATAATAAAAAGAGGAATAATTTTCATGTATGCAATATCACAGCTAGTATACCTTGCCTAACTAGCAAATTTTATAGCTTTAAAATCGGGAAGTGTCACCCTACTAGCAAAATAATATGCGAATGTAACGGGCGACAGCAGTCGTAAAATGGCTGCCTCCGGTCTCAGCAACGCTCACCCAAACATACTTAAATTATTGGAATTTAACTGTGAAAAGGGAGACTAAATTTACACACAGGAAAGAATTAATACTCAACTTTCCAGATGATGAGGATGCTGGAGATTGCATGTTTAAATTAAAAAAAACTAGTAAAAAACACCGGGATAAAGGGGAGCACAACACTCTTAGAAGGCTACTAGAATAGGAATGTCATCACGGTAGTAGTAGGGAAGGAGGTCCACCAGATACCTAGAACGGCACCCCTTTCTTTTGCCACTTCCCCCTTACATCGAAGCGTTAAATCTATTCGAGGTGAAGATTGCCATGTGGTGTATCTAGAATATATCCCCTGATATTATGCGATATCCTTTATTGGATACTCGCGCCAGGAGTTAGAATCCTGGAGACCTTTGGTTTAATTCTCTGGGAGTATCATTGTAGCAAATATCCCTTAGAAGGCTACCTATAGGAACCCTTCCATGAGGACGACATGGACTGAGCCCAAAAATACCAAACTAGCCAGCACTCGTCCATTTCTTATAGCGAATTCCAGTTTCGCTAGAAATTAGAGTATCAAATATTAACCTACATTTCACTTACAGGTTTTTAACAGTTAGATTATGTATTGAATGGTTGTATTTCATTTTGTTTAGTACAGTTTAGCCTTATTATAAAATGTATTGTGGTGTTTTTGTAGGGGCTTGGAACAAATTAGGCAATTTACATGTAAAAGGCAACTCATAATACGAAAAAATCGCAGTACGAAAGCCACTCCAGAACCAATTAATTTTGTATCGTCAGGCATTACTGTAATTGCTATGTCCCCATACCATCCGCAAGGTGGGATTGGGTAGTAGGTTGGCCTGGGCACCAGCCGCCCGTTGAGATACTACCGCTAGAGAGTTATGGGGTCGTTTGACTGGCCAGACAGTACTAAATAGGACCCTTCTCTCTGGTTACGGTTCTTTCCCTTTGCCTACACAGACACCGAATATTCTAGCCTATTCTTTACATATTCTCCTCTGTTCTCATACACCTGACAACACTGAGATTGCCAAACAATTCTTCTTCACCCAAGGGGTTAACTACTGTACTGTAATTGTTCAGTGGCTACTTCCTCTTGGTAAGGGTAGAAGAGACTCGTCAGCTATGGTAAGCAGCTCTTCTAGGAGAAGGACACTCCAAAATCAAACCATTGTTCTCTAGTCTTGGGGAGTGCCATAGCCTCTGTACCATGGTCTTCCACTGTCTTGGGTTAGAGTTCTCTTGCTTGAGGGTACACTCGGGCACACTTCTATCTAGTTTCTCTTCCTCTTGTTTTGTTAAACTTTTATAGTTTTTATAGGAAATATTTATTTTAATGTTGTTACTAAAAATATTCTATTTTTCTTTATTTCCTTTCTTCACTGGGCTAGTTTCCCTGTTGGGGTTCCTGGGCTTATAGCATCCTGCTTTTCCAACTAGGGTTGTAGCTTAGCATTTAATAATAATAATAATAATATGGTTGAATCAAAGATTCATATTTGTCTCGGAGAACTCTTACCTAGACCAGTCACATTGCTAGTATTACAATAACAGAGCGTGCTCAGGCTGCTGTCCATGCGTTTTACAAAATTTTAGCGAGGTGTCTGGGTATCTCTCAGTTGTGCGAAAACCCTGGGTCAAATACCAAGCCAGTTGGCTTAGACTTCCACCCTCCTAAGGATGAGTCATCCCTATAAATAACGAAGGGTTTGTGGTTAGTGTCAGAACAAATGACAAATTTGAAATTATTTTGTCTTTTTCCTAACAATACAAACCTGTAGCTATTTATACAAATTGTCCCGCCATTACCAGTCCCCCTAGAAAGTCCTGCCTGCAATCAGAAGTGAGTCAGACACACTGGTGCATGAGTGAATGGGGTAGCTGGCTACCACCCCCCCAGACCCCCGCCTCCGCTATCTAGCGGGATGGCAGTTATATCTCTCTTAAAAGTCTTTATGGCTAATCTTTCAGCTTTGCCAAAAGTAAAACCCTATAAATAGCTACAGGTTTGTATTGTTAGGAAAAATACAAATAAATTCCAAATGTCATGTTTCAGTACCTTAATGCTATAACTTTCTGAATTTATAATTGTTTGATAAAAATGTGTTTCAGTAACCATAAGGTATATTTTGTAATATCAATTGTAATTAATTTAAAAAAAGGTCGGACAACCAGTCTAAAACTTGTAAACAGACTGCCATGCAGAAAGTTTCGCTATCATTTGAGAACTACTACTCTAGAAGATAAAGCACCTAGTGCTTCATCAACCTATGAGGGTATAAGAACTAGGGGCACTTTGATCTCCAAGGAGTCCAATCTCCAAGCTGTTGTCTCTTCTTCTGCAGAGTATTATCCCGGTTCTGTGTTGGTTCCGGTATACGAATACTCTAAGGAGTAAGACTCTACTGAAGTTAACTTCAAAACCTCCCCATCGTGAGTGGGGCAGAATCCCTGGACATCGTCGACCCTATGGCAACCAATTATGGTCCAGCAGAAGCAGAGAATTCTGAGACCGAGTCTATGATCAAGTTCCATGTACTCATTCGTAAGTGCAGTGACCTTGGGGAGGCCACTATGGTTCATGAAGAGAGGGTTTATGTCCACTGATTGGCACTTAGGTGCTTTCCTTAAGTGTTAAAGCCTGCCCTTGTTGCCATGGTTAGAGCTTATATGGGATGCTTTAAATAGGGTCAATTCCCAAATATCTGGTCCATGGAATTCCCTACGGTCTAGCCGATCAAGCAAGATCCTGCCTCCTGCTCTCTCCCAACAACAATGTTTTTACGTACCAGAGGATGCAGCCCTTCTCCTCCACCCATCAATCCATCAGTGACCAAGTTGACAGAAGGGACACAAGTGGAGAGACTTGAGCATGAGGAAGCTTTGTTCTCAGCACTTGAACCAGCTGCTATAAACGCTGTTTCCATGGCCAACTTCCAAGCAGCCTCTTTGATCGATATCTGGTCAGATGCAATTGCCTACCTCGCCATTACCCAGGATTTTGCAAATACTGAGATGAGGAAGTATACCAACTTGTTCCTATTAAGTGATAGGACTTTGTTTTTGGCGCACCAGTCACCAATTAAGCGGCCCACCTGGGTCCTGAAGAGCAGGGATGTCATCATTTCCCACTTTGGCAAGCAAATGAGGAGAGAGAGGGTATTCTCTAAGAAACACACCGTTGTTAGAAACTGCAGTCCTGTTCCCGCAAAAGGAAGTCGAGGTTACAGAGGTTACAATGGAGAAGTGGAAGAAGGCGAACGAAGACACACTTATCCATTGGGAAGTTACCTATATTAGTTCAGGCCTTACAAATGTAACCACAACAAGAACATCGAACCCTTTGGACATATAAATTTGGCATTTAAGAAGATGCCTGCGACCTCCAAAGCCAGATCTGCACCTCCAGTCCCTTCCTCCTCCAAGAAATGCATGGACAATGCTCTGCCTTTCTCCTCTAACCTGGCCAGTCCAGGAAGGAAGGAAGTAAAGGGATCCTGATGTTGGCATTGTGCTTATATAACTGCCGTAAATTTGGGGAGGCCTATCAACTCATTAGGCAATGTGGCAATCATGCAAAGCAGAAGGCTGGCTGGTGGAAGTCCGCCGGGATGGATACCCGCTATTGTTCATCAACTCTTGCTTTCCCTTCACTCAAACAGTGGTGAAATTCCAGACCTACCATCTGGAATAACCAAAAGTTCTGGTCCCAGCAGCAGAGGTGAAATCGATGTAAAAGAAGAATGGGTTTGAACTGTCCGAGACTGTCTTCTCGACTTCTGCATTCAATCCTTCCTGATAAAGTTAACTGGGGGCTGGAGTCCAATCATTAATTTCTCTGCATTGAACAAGTTTCTCTATGAGACCCCACTCAAGATGGAAACAGCGAGCTCCATACAGTCCACCATCATGAAAGAAGACTTTCTGCTTTCTGTGAACTTGAAAGATCCATGCTTTTAGATACCCATCCATCGAGCTTACAGAAAGTACCTCCATTTTGTCCTCTGGGGAGGGGTGCACCAGTTCAAAGCCCTGTGCTTCAGACCTTTTACTGCTCCCTAAGTGTTCATGGGAATCTATCCTTGGGTGCACTCTTATGGGATTCATGTGCTGAGGTATCTCAATGATTGACTGACTCTCTTCTTCGCCAGGAGGCAGCTACTTGAGGATTAAGATAGACCTTTCTCTTTAAGGATTAAGGTTTAAAGGCCACTCATGAATGGCATAGGCAAGGGAGAGTGACATTGCCCTAGCAAGAAGGACAATGCCCTAGAGACTGATCATATATGCATATAATCAGGGCCCAAGCCCCCTCTTCACTCAAACAAAGACGAGGGAGGGCCAGGCAATGGCTGCTAATGACTCAGCAGGTAGGCCTATAGGCTCCCCCAAATCCCCATCCTTAGCTCAAAAATATGGTTAGGTTGCAGCAACCAAAGGAACTAACGAGGTTCAGAGTGACTCGAACCACAGTATGGCGATCACCATGCAAGGACGTTAACAAGTGGCTACTACAATCCTTTTTGCCATGATGTGAGGATTTTAGTCAATCTGGAAAAGTCAAGTATCATGCCCAAACAAATTATGGAATACCTGGGTATGCTTATAGACATGGCAGCAGTGAAAGTCTTCCCACTTGATAATTGCATCAGGTCTGGAGGTAGTGCAACTGTTTCTACACAGACAAGAACTCCTGGCTCGACAGTGACAATGTCCTTTAGGACACCTTTCTTAGTTGGAGGAGCTCATGTCTCTCAGGCACCCCCACCAGTGATCAATCCAATGGTATCTGAAGTATCACTGACTAGTAATAAGTGGTCCCCCTTACCATCTGGTTCCAGTGGAACAAACATGTACGGGACAATCTAGTCTGGTGGCTAAACAACGAAAATCTTATCAGGGGAACTCTGCTCGACTTCTCACCTCCAGAAAGGCTTTAGTTCATATACTCATCCAAGGGGTGCACTTCTAAAAACCAGACCACCATCGGTTATATAGTATAAACATCTGCATTTCCGCCAGCTGAAAATACTTGCAGTGTTGCTAGCATTGCAAGTTTTTCTAAAAGTGTTTCATAAGGCACTCGATAGCATTGATGAGTGACAACACTACAATTGTGGCTGACATCAGCAAATAAGGGGCACTGGTACACAGACCCTTGGACACAATTTGGCAGTGATTGTGGCAGATTGATGTTCTAGCAGACATACTCAGTCATT
The DNA here is from genome assembly GCF_036898095.1 of Palaemon carinicauda. Classification (NCBI taxonomy): domain Eukaryota; kingdom Metazoa; phylum Arthropoda; class Malacostraca; order Decapoda; family Palaemonidae; genus Palaemon; species Palaemon carinicauda. Next base: position 66,958,731 of record NC_090734.1, read on the forward strand.
AGAGAAAGGTTGTAGGATTGGAATGGTCCTTGCATCCCTGTGTGGCGGAAAGGCTATATTCTTTTTTATCACAATAATTGTTTATCACAATAATTTTTATTATGGTAAATATGAAAAAAACCTAAATACTAATTGAACTTAACTTTTTAGCTTTCATAGTAATGTATTTAATGTAATGAGTATAACGCAGATGTACTTTTGGGCGTGATCTAACCAAACATCATCTGGCAGTGTAACACTGGCACTCAGTAACATCCAGTCATCTGTCAAACATGGTTGGAGCTAACCAACTGCGACCAGAAACACCACTCCAACTCTTGAGAGTTATAGTTTAGCAGTATTTCACCAGAGTTGAAATAAATTAGACATAGCAATTGTCTTCACATCAACAAAACAATTGTGTATAGATGGCTAAAACAATACAAAGAACAGGAAAGATTGAAAAGCTATCCTAGAGGTCGGAGACCCTGCTGCTGCTTCATCTTCGGGCTCCTCTGTAAGTCGATCGAATAAGAGCAGTGACCCTTTAACTCTTGGTTACCCCTCAGGCCAGGGAGAGTTCCCTAGCGTGGCATCTTAAGATACCTTGGGTCTGCTCTGGATTTGACTGGGACTTTTGGGTTCCCTTTGAAGGATAGGCTTCTCTAGATGTTGGTTTGTGGGTAGCAGGATATTTCCTCTGTTCCTGCTAGGGTTGGCTTTGGCACTTCCCCCTCCAGAGCCAAAAGGAGGGAGTCCCTTCTGTTCAGTCTCTTGCCCTTCAAACCTTCATCGGCAGTAGCAGATCATCTTTCATAGGAGGATATGCGAGGTAGCACTCTAGTGAGTGTTGCCTTACTGTGCTCACCCCTCAAGTGGGCATGCTCAGCGCATGGATAGGCTTGTTTGTCCTTCACGGGCTAGCGTTCAGGTGAGCGTTCCCCCAGCATTTGAATCCCTCTGTGCGAGTTCATGAGAGCCTTGCTTATTCTTTATCGGGTAACTCTCAGGTGAGTGTTTCCCCAGTGGGGTGACCCCTCGGGATGGGTTCTCGCACTGAGCTTGCTCATCTACTCCCTTCTGATCGTGCTGACCCTTTGGGGACTCTCAGCAGATGTCTTCATAAGAGCGAGAGGTTGTCCTTACCTGGGAGTCCATCTATCCAGGCAGCTCAGAAATATCAGAGCGACTTGTTGCCTGAGGGGTGTAGCCCTTCTGAGCTAAGTTTTTTGGAGCTCGCTGATGATTCATTTACCAATCATCCAGCAGACAGGTGATTTGCCCAGGGGGCCCAGGCTGAGAGCTCTCATTGCTATCTTCTTGCATGCCCAGCTTGCCCTCTTGTGTCTTGCTCACACACTCATTTTTTTAAGAACATTTTTCCTGCTCAGCCAGAGCTTGCAATTCACCTGCGCACTCACATGCCTTCTGTGCGCCCTTCTCCCCTTTTGGACCATCTTTGCCTATGATCGGTTGAGCTAGTTTCACCAAAAGAAGTAGCGAGCTCCATATAATTACCTGCCATTCAATCAGGTGCTTCTGTTCAGGCTTCGCAGCCCATTCCCTAGCCTACTGCAGTCTCCAAGGAGTCACTCTTATTGCAGGAGGTCTTCAAAGTGGTATCTGTGAGCATGCTGGCTTTAAGAGATCCTGCAATGCTTTCTAACCTAGTAAAGTCTCCAGAAGGGAGTTCAACAGGTGGTAGCCTCTCTCTCAACTCAAGAAGCAAGAGCCGAACCTCCCAGGCCTCGTTCCCCTGGGGTTCAAATCAAATGTGACGACGACCCATCTCAGTCTCCATCGGGTTCTAGTCTAAAGATGGAAGACGATTCCAAATCAGACAACTCCATTGGCGAGCTTCCAGCTCCGGCCAACCCAAAGGCTTCTGACACAGGCAGAAGAGTCAGAGTCTATGTTTTTGCATGGACTGCCATACACAAGGCAAGTTAATGGCCTTGGTAAGGAACCTTTCTTCTCTCCTAAGGGGAGAGACGTAGCTATAAATGTCCAATGCCGCACTCTTAGGACCAGTAGACCACATTTAGAACAAACTAACATGGTCTAAACATGCCTCTGATGCAATTGCAAAGGCTGACTCATAGATTTATATGAGGAAGGACTCCCAAAGGGCTGGCTGTTTGACAAAACTGCTTCCACCACCATTTGTGAGAAAGCTCAAGTACAGTACTGCAACATGCATACTGACAACCCATTTCCTTTGCCCGTAGGAGGGGCACTCTCGGCATTAGCCCAGTGTTTGAATACGAAGCTGATGGCCCGGTCAGGGGTTTTTACTCCCAGCAAACATGAAGAGAATGGCGAAATGCTACATTTCAGGCCTCCTCAGGGACGGTGGGGTTTTTCGGTCTCGAGCCATGTCGTCCTGATGGAAGTTTCCCTAAGGCAGCTTTCTACTTAGGGTATATCTGCGAGTGATATACCAGAGAATTTTACCTAACAAGTATCACAGGGACCGAATATCCCGAGAGATATCATGTACAGTATATAACAAGGACGTGTTTAAAACAAGCCTTGTCTTGAAGGATATGGGATTGGATTGGATACGTGGGTGAGAAAGCCGTTACAACTTCCGATCCCAGTGTGCTACAACAAACACGTTTCCTGGATCTCCTTTCCTTCTTGCAGCACCATCTTCATGGTTGTTTGGAGGTTTCCTGCATTTTTTTATAACTTTTAAGAGTGATTTTGTGATCATGGATGCTTTTGCTTCTTCCTTATCGACTAAGTTGACTACCATTTCCTCCTGTGTTGGAGAATTTTGCGTATCCACCCCGTTATTTTTACGATGTGCAAGTTTTTTGTTGTCCGCCGCTGTCGCATGATCAGCGCCGCCGACTTATGTTTCCAAATTGCTTAGAAATGCTTAGTTATTTTGTCATAGTATTGTCAGAATGTGTATTAAAATATTTTTTCAATTGTGGTATGATTTACTATTGCCTGCTTATGCGTATTTTTTTGGGCTTGGCCATGTCGTCCTGATGGAAGGTTCCTATAGGTAGCTTTCTAAAGTATATTTGCTACAGTGATAATCCCAGAGAATTAACCATAGGTCTCCAGAATTCTAACTCCTGGCGCGAGTATCCTTAATATACCTTTAAGGATATCGCTTAATATCAGGGGACGTATTTTTTGATACGACACATAGCAATCTTCACCCCGAATAGATTTAACTCTTTGAGGGGGAAGAGTGGCGAACGAAAGGAGAGCCGTTATCAAGGTACCCATTCCTTTCAACTGTAGCATTTAAGCTAAGTGCACTCCCACATTTCTCTCGGTGTTGTTACGGTTTTTTGGATTATAACCATGCAATATCCAGCATCTGCATCCTCTGGAAAGATGAGTATTTGATCTTTCCTGTGTATAATTTACCACTCCCTTCTCACAGTTGAATTGGCATAATTTAGGTGCGTTAAGTGGAGCACAGCCAACCCCGGTGGTAGCACTCGTACCCGCGGTCCCCACTCGAGTTAGGCTAGCCTAACCCGTTTGGTATACGATAGCAATGTTAATCCCATTGTTTAGGCTCGTGTATCGTTCCTATGAATTCGGTTGGGGATATATATCCCCTAGAATTATTGGTATAATTCGATACGTTTCTCTTTTAGAGAAAAGAGGATAAACCCTTCTTCCTCCTGAGCGCCGCCATCCCAAGCGGCAACCCTATCTTTAGTCATCGCCATCGAGTAGTTAACTCCGGCCTGACTTGGATTGTTTTTAACCGTCGATCTTCTTTGCTGCCAAGTATCCCGGCTTCGAAGTATGACGGTAACTCAGGGTGTATTTTCTTGCAGCCGGCAATGTCGCCGACAGGGGAATCGTGATTCCTCTGCCGCCCACGACGTTATCAGCATGGGAAGCTATGCTTCCTTAGTTTACAACCGAAAGTAGGCGGCATACCTGCTGCCGCTTTTCTCCCTTGTAGACTATAAGACATGTCTTATAACCGACAATGTCGCCGACAGAGGAATTCTTATTCCTCTGCCGCCGACGACGGGGTCAGCATAGGAAACCATGCTTCCTTGGTTTATAGCCGAAAGTAGGCAGCATACTTGCCATCGCCTTTCTCCCCTGCAAACTATGAGACCCTTTTCCCTCCCCCTCTGTCCTTTAGTGTCGGCCTAGCCGTCACAATTTTCTTTTGGCCGGTATTTTACAATCATCCCTGCTTGCCGGGTTGACTGAGTTGCCGGCTGGGTTCCTACAAGCGGTTGGGTTACCGCCTCGGCCAGCTCCCCCTTATGTCCTTCCTTCACCGGAAGCGAATGCCCCGGGGGGGAAAGGCTGAGCCAGCCCTCACGGCTGCTGGTGGGAAACCCATTATACTGTTGAGAATTCTTCAGTCCTCTCTTGGACTGCCATCCACAAACCTTGCAACCGGCAGTACAGCCGGCAGCAAAAGTGTGGTTGGATGGAAGCTAGAATCAAATGCATTCCTCCCCTTCCATTAGAACTCTCATTCTGGGAAGGAGGCAGTAGGCGGCAGTAGCCCTCCTACACTTCCAATTATTGTGCTAAACCATAATAATACGAAATCCTCCTTTCCATTCTTTCCCTCTCTCTATCAGTTAGTGCCGCCAGGCACTAGCCTAACCCCATTAGTATACTGGTAAAACTACAGTAAATGACAATACAGTAGCCAGTATATCTGCAGTGTATAATAATACAGCAGTTAGGAAACTACATTATACAATAATACAGTAGTACAAGTAATTCTAACATATTCTGTGTATCCTTTCACAGTCTATTATTGGGACCGTATAAAATGTTGAGGTGAAGTATTGCTTCAACACACTGATGAATCCTTTGATCATTGGGACACTTATCGTAGAGTTATTCCACTCTGTACTTTCCCTTATAGGGAAATTAAAATATTAATATTGACGGAGGTCACAACAATTGCCTGGGAGAGGAAACACAGATATGTGTCTTTCCTATTTCCTTTCTAGCTAACTATCCTATGCTATTAAATATAATTGTAAGTATTACTATTTTAAATATGCATTTATATCAATGATATAAATAGCCCTATACTCATTTCACCTTTTTCTTTCCTTACAGGAGGAGCCAATGGTGAAGTGTGCAGTCGTGTTCTGCAACCACAAGAGTAAGGAATTTTGTGGGCATACGATGTGCAGGTCTCATGCCCCCTGCTGCATCGTATCTGGATTCCTGAGGTACTGGGACCCGAAGGGTTGCTCCATCTCCTCGGCCCTGATGACCGAAGGATTTGAAGAAGATATCCCTGTCACTACAGAGTCAAGGGATACAGCAAGAGAAACTCTTCGGAGGTGGGTAAAAGGGTTCCAGAAAAACTCTCCGGGACTTTACCTACCTAATGAAGCTTTGAGGTGCCTTCTGTTCCCTAAGGCCCAATCCAGTGGGGTTGTGCCCCAGGTACAGGTCAAGACTCCCTTCATCCAACTGACAGTGGACGTAGACATTAATAAGGCACTGGAAGGCATGGACATCCACCAGGAACGGATGTCGGAGGTGTCTACCAACACCGAAAAGGACCTTCTACAAGAAGACCCTGAAGAAGATATTGTTCAACCACCTACGGAGGAAGATGGATCCGTGTCAACGGTAACTGAGGACCCTCAGTTTTCCTTGACGGCATATCAACCTGTGCCGTCAACCTCTTCAGCCCCAACTCCCCAACCGGATGTACAGATTGGCAGGAGCGAAGCGCTCCTAGAGTCGATTCAGCAGATGATGGCAGTGTTCCGCAAGGAACAGCAGGAGATTAAGCAAGATCTCAAAGAGAAGAAGAAAGAGGTAAGAGAAGGGGAACGCTCTGGCGCTTCCAGAGGCTTTGCTAAGCCTCTTAGTGTGTCTGACTTATCTCACTGCTCCGAAGCCATCCCCTGGAGGTACACGGAGCACATGCCCATGATGAATGGGAAGCTTTATATCTCCGAGAAGTTGGGGGTCAAACCCCTTGAAGATCTTCAATTCTGGTCTAGCTTTTCGGCATACACAGATTGTTACGTGGGACTGCGGGATGAACCAGCATCCCTTGAGGATACAGAACCAAAGGAAGTCATTGTCTTTGATCATGACAAGGCACAGGCTATCCTTTCCAAGACCCTAAAGGGAGCCAGATATACCAACTCCAAAGTCTCAGCATTGAGTAAGAGGCATCCTACCTTCATTGCTCCTTCCTCCAGAGCTTTCCCCTTCTCGGTGAAAGCTCTTGACTGTGTCCTGAGAGCAGTCGATGAGGACAAACCATGCCCAGTGCTAGAGGAATGTAAACCATTATCTCTAGCAATGCCTACCTGCGAGGAGAAGTGGAACAAAGTTCATCTAACCTTCTCCGTCTCTAAGCTGGATCCGGAGATAGCAGGTCAGCAGTTCAATGAGAACCTTCCAAAACTGCCGGAGCATCTTTTGAGAAGGGAACAGGAGACAAAAGAGAGATTAGCCGCTTCTTTGTCTCTTCAGAACTGCTTGGAAATGTGTGCAGGCCTTACCAACACCCCAGACATGTACATGGTCTTAGCCAAGTCTCACATGGGTACCCTTGTGAAGGATTTGTATGCCTTCATTAGGTCCAGGAGGGCCTGTAGAGAGCATGTGTTTGCCGCAGCAACGGTCAAACACGAACCCAGGAAGCTGATCACTTCATGTATCTGGGGCAAGGATCTCTTCCCACAAGATGTGGTTCAGGAGGTTATCACTAAAGCCACCACGGAGAATAAGAACCTTCTCCAAAAGTGGGGCATATCTTCCAAGAGGAAATCATCCTCAGACGGTGGTCCCCAACCTAAGAACAGGAAGACAAAGTAACCACGTAGACCTGCGCAATTTCCGACCGTGACCATGGCCACAGTGCCTTAAATGGTATCTCAGCCGCAAACCACCTTCCAGATGGTCCCTCAGCAGCTAGTAGCTCAATCGCCTGCATTTAATCCAGGCTTTGAGAGGCATGCAACTACCTTTCGAACTCATAAAGGTAGAGGCTCAAAAAGAGGTTACTCAAGAAACCCTTCAAGGGGTAAAAGAGTACACGGTCACTGAAATAAATCCTCAGGAACCTCTCAGCAATGAGAGGCTCCAGGTAGGAGGGAGACTCTTCCACTTTCGGGATCGTTGGACCTTCGATCCCTGGGCCCACAGCCTAATCAAGAATGGACTCGTTTGGAAATGGAGCAAAACTCCACCTCCTTTTCCTCAATTCTTCCAACACTCCACCCTCTTATTGGAAGAATATACCTCAGAACTCTTGAACAAAAAGGTAATATGGAAAGTAAAGTCCATCAAATTCCAGAGAAGGCTGTTTTGTGTTCCCAGGAAGGACTCGGACAAACTCAGAGTCATTCTAGACTTGTCTCCACTCAACAAGTTCATCGAGAACAAGTTCCGGATGCTTACCTTACAACACATATGGACCCTTCTACCCAAAGGGGCGTACACAGTCTCAATAGACCTGGCAGATGCTTACTGTCACCTACCTGTCAGCCGCCCCCTCTCCTCCTACCTAGGATTCAGGCTACAGAAGACAAGGTATGTCTTCACAACCATGCCCTTTGGACTAAACATAGCACCAAGGATATTCACGAAACTTGTGGATACAATCGTCCAACAACTACGCTTAGAAGGAATTCAGGTAGTAGCATACCTGGACGATTAGCTGGTGTGGGCAGCATCCAAGGCGGCTTGTCTACAAGCAGACCGAAAGGTGATCCAGTTCCTGGAACACCTAGGCTGCAAGATCAACAGCAAGAAGTCTCACCTTTCTCCAGCTCAGGAGTTTCAATGGTTAGGAATCCACTGGAACTTCAGTCACACCGTCTCTCCATTCCTCCGAAGAAGAGGAGAGAGATAGCGGGATCTGTCAAGAGACTATTGAAACTCAAGAAGATTTCAAGACACCAACAGGAAAGAGTATTGGGTTCTCTCCAGTTTGCAGCAGTGACAGACCCAGTGCTAAAAGCACAGTTAAAGGATGCATCAGGAATCTGGAGAAGATACGCATCAAACGCTCGAAGAGATCAACAAAGTTTGACACCGACCAGATTGCGCACGCTACTAATGATGTGGTTAACAGCCAAGAGCCTAACACAAACAATTCCCTTAAAACCACCTCAACCATCAGCGGTAATACACACTGATGCCTCCCTGGAAGGATGGGGAGGCTATTCCCAACAAAGGAAAGTGCAGGGGAATTGGTCGCACCAGTTCAAAACCTATTACATCAACATCTTGGAGGCTATGGCAGTCTTCCTAACGTTGAAAAAACTATCCCCTCGCAGATCAGTCCACATCAGACTGGTCTTGGAAAACGAGGTGATAGGAAGATGTCTAAACCGACAAGGCTTGAGATCACCTCACATCAATCACGTGATGCTAGCCACCTTCTGCCTGGCAAGGAAGAGAAGATGGCACTTATCAGCAGTTCACCTGCAAGGGTTCCGCAATGAGACAGCGGATGCTCTATCCAGGCAAAAGCCGATAGAGACAGAATGGTCCCTAGATGCAGACTCATTCTCCTTCATCTTGGAAAAAGTCCCAGAACTGAAGATCAACCTCTTCGCAATGAGGGACAACAAGAAACTACCTCGATATGTAGCCCCTTACGAGGATCCTAAAGCAGATGGAACAGATGGAATCGAATCTATCTGTTCCCACCAACCAATCACCTGCTGAAGGTCCTCAACAAGCTAAGATCCTTCAGAGGAACAGCAGCAGTAGTGGCCCCCAAATGGCTTACAAGCAATTGGTTCCCTCTAGTTCTAGAATTGAAACTGGAGCGGTTTCCTCTGCCGAACCCAGTATTATCCCAACTGGTTCAGATGTCGACTGTCTACGCTTCATCCTCAAGAACCAACAACCTAACATCTCATGATTTTCTCGCCCTAGCGGCCAAGAAAAGGTTTGGGATCTCAAAAGACAAGATCAGCTTTATAAAAGAATACAAGTCAAGTTCAACTAGGAGACAATATGAATCATCAATAGATTTCTGTCTCTCCTTCTTCATCCACCAACACGAACAAGCCCTGGATTCCACCACAATAAATGCGTGTAAGTCGGCTCTGACTAGACCTCTTCTTTACGCCTTTCAGGTGGACCTTTCAACCCCTCCAAAGCCCATATTGTGGTCATTGGACAAAGTCTTGCACTACGCTTCGAATATGAACAATAAGGATTGCACCTTAAAGGATCTAACATAAAAAGTGATATTTTTGTTTGCTATAGCCTCAGGGGCTAGAGTTAGTGAAATAGTGGCCTTATCTAGGAATGAAGGACATATTCAGTTCACAGAAATGGGAGAACTGAACCTTTTCCCTGATCCTACCTTTCTCGCCAAAAACGAGCTGCCCACCAAAAGGTGGGGTCCTTGGAGAATCTGCCCTCTGAAGGAAGATGTCTCTCTATGTCCAGTAGAGTGTCTTAAGGACTATCTTCGAAGAACTTCAGACTTCAAGGAGGGGCAGCTCTTCCGAGACGAAACCTTAGGATCAAATTTATCCCTAAAAACACTGAGGGCGAAACTCACCTACAGTACTCCCGCAGATCACGATCCAAGAAAAGTTGCTTCTTCATTGAATTTCTTTCAACATATGGAATTTGATAGGCTCTGCTCATATACGGGGTGGAAATCATCCAGAGTCTTCTATAAACATTATGCGAAGCAAGTGCACGAGATAAAACTCTTTGTGGTGGCGGCAGGTAGTGTCATAAAACCTGTCGTCTAGTGCTGAGATGAACAGTGGACTGTTTTGGGACTCAAAAGTGTATAGGGTGAATAGGTGTTAGCACCCTTGAGTGTAATACCTTCTAGTAAAAATCACCATGGTGATTTATGGACTGTTCTATATAGGTGCAGAATATAACCAATAACACCAGTGACATGTGAACATTTGTACAAAGTGTTGAAGCATATACAACATCTAAGTGAACCTAAACAAATTAACTTCACATCATTGAGTGACATTTTAACAAATGAATTAATATATGTATATTCTTCCCTTACAGGTTAAAAAAAAAAATATATATATATATATATATATATATATATATATATATATATATATATATATATATATATATATATATATATAACCAGGATGATCATATATGCAGGCTAGATTCCTTCTCACAATACATTATAATAATTTTGTTTTGGTTATGAAAATAAAAAACAAAAAATGTATCTGCGTCTTCTTTTATCGTCAGAAACAAAATAAAAGAATCCAGAGCCTTTCTATTTTTCCTTAGATACCTTGTTAGTATGATTTCCAAAGAACAACCAGGTAATCTCGAAAGAAGTTTCCCTCGTGTTCCTACGGAAATGCAAACTTTGAATCCTTATAGGAAACCCTAAGTTAGTTCCAAACTTAACGGATATGACAAATAACGGTAATGTCATATATAAAGGTCTAGGAGACCATATAAGGAACTCATTCAAAGTAAATGCACTTGTACAAACCCACAGATATAGTACTTTTAAGTTAATTCTCTGGTAAGCTTCCATCAGGACGACATGGTCAAGCCCAAAAAACGGATTTTGAGCAAAGTTAAAAATCTATTTTTGGGTGAGAGAGCCATGTCATCCTGATGGACCCACCCTTCTTTCTTAGAAAAACCCCATCCGAAATTACTCTATCTGCAGCTATTCCTGCTTAAATGCAACAAGGAATGATGGGCCGTAGTAGTACAGGGAGGGGGTCCACCGGGTACCTTGATAACAACTCCCCTTTCGTTCGCCACTCTTCCCCCTTAAAGAGTTAAATCTATTCGGGGTGAAGATTGCTATGTGTCATATAAAAAAATACGTCCCCTGATATTATGAGATATCCTTAAAGATATATTAAGGATACTCGCGCCAGGAGTTAGAATTCTGGAGACCTATGGTTAATTCTCTGGGAGTATCACTGTAGCAAATATCCTTTAGAAGCTACCTAAAGGAACCTTCCATCAGGACGACATGGCTATTTCACCCAAAAATAGATTTTTCGCTTTGCTCAAAATCCGTTTATTAGTCTTGAAATAGGCTAACTCTACCCTGGCAATCGGCCATGACTGGTAAATATGTACTTCTGCACCATCACCTTCTATCACTCAACCTTACAGGTTTCGTGAGGCTGCCCATCCTCCCATTTTATTGGTGTGTCCTAGTGGGGATTTGCAGTCCTGAATGTCCTTCTGGAACTATTGGATAGTGATTTACAATTGTACTAGGGTGAATGTTTTTCACTCATCCACTTAGCCTGTGTGTTTGGCCAGGTGGAAAGGGTTGGGAACTTGTTTCCTGTGTCTACTTCTTGTCCATCCCTTAGAACACACTAACCTTGTTCTAATTCCAACAGGTAGACCTCCATTTAGCGTCACCTTACCCGTATTCCTAGGCTTCCCTTCTTAGTTTTTCGTAGGCTAGCGGCTGGTTGTGAGGACCCGTTCTCTGTTTCTTCTTACTGCAGATCTCTTAGAATGCTATATAAGTTCTAATGCTACAGTTAGGCCTTCTGTCTTGCCGCCTCACCAATTTCTGAGTTTCCCTTCCTTCCCCAACCCCCTTATGCCTGCTGGTGCATCTTCTTGCTATGGAATTTTTTTCCCCTCCCAGTCCAGTTCCCTGGCGACTGCAGTGCCTTTCATTGCTATATAGATAGCTAGGATAGCTGTGGGCTATCTAGTTTGGCTCTAGGTAGGTGAAATTTTTAGCCCTTCCCTGTATTAATTCCTTGGAGACCACTCTTGGGTGGTCTAGTTGCCCCTTTCCCTTCCTAGTTAGGCTATAACCCTTTACTGTCTTAGGAACTACAGTTTCTTTTGTCTAGTCTACATACCCTAGCATTTGAGTTTCTCTCATCTGCTCTATAGGCTAGGCTTACCTGCACAGTCTTCCTATGGCCTAACCCTATCTAGGCAGAGCGCTAGTACCCCTTGGGGTTATCCTCTGCCGCCTTAGTAGTTGCCTAGTCTATGTCTGCAGATTCTCATCCTGGGCTATGCACCTCTTGCTGTGGAGTCTTGGTTCCTTTGCCTGGTCGGTTTATCCTGGCAGAAGTATTGCCTTCTGTCCCAGCCTCCAGCCTTGTTAGCTTGAGTTCTTCTAGCATTGGATGAGAGTGGGCTATTGGGGGAGCTCCCCTTCCCATCTGCCACCATAGCTACAGCCTTAGGTTGGTCATCTACACCTCCTTTCCCTCTTCCATATCTGAGGAACATTATCCTCTGAAGTTGGTCGTTTGGATCCCGCCTGTTTGTCAAGATATCCCTTGAATTTTCAATTCTCGGCATATTGGCCGTCTTGTACGGCTCTCATTATGTGAAGGGCTAACCACGTTTCTCATGATTTAATGATAATGACCAGGTCTTTGGCAGATTTACTTATCTGATGCCTTACATTTCCTGTGCCTTTCCCCCTAATCATGAGGAAACATAGGATCATTCCCTTTTCCATTGTCGACTGGACAATGCCTCTGCTGCGCTGTGTTGAAATCCTTGGGGTGTTGAAAGGTCAGTTCATGATGCAATGGTTGCTAGGGATAGCTGCCGCCTTAGACACAGCTGCTGCCAACCGAGGACAGTTTCTGTCGGCTTAGGCAGGATGATATGGGAATTTGACACCTTAGGTTGTCTGATAGACCGACTTTGGGGGCATTGGTGTTCCGCTGATGTGACACTTTCCCCCATTTTCTACCACACTATCTTTTATAAATATATCATGAATCTCTGAAGATTTCTGAGTTGTTTGGCATGAGTCTCCACTGCAGTGTAGCAGTAGATATAATGTGTGCAGTAGAAAATCTTTATGCTAGAAATATTTTTATAAAACATTTCTATTGGAATATTTATTTATATACTATCTTTAAGATTGAAAATTTTTTAATGACTTGTACACATTGGAAATTTTCTATCTTTACAGGCTGCTGAAGACTTAGAGTGTTCAACAGTATTCTGTACCAGGCAGGTCAAGTTGCCTTGTGGCCACAAGACCTGCTGGAAGAATGCAGACTGTCATGTTTCCTACGGGTACTTTGCAATCTGGGAACCAGGTGCCCTTTACCTTACTTCCATGGAATTCAAGGACCTTCTATTTCCCAAAGCTGAAGTGATTGCTGTTTTTGGTCACCAGATACCGACGGTACAGCTCCAGCCGGTATGATTAGATCATGCAGATGATGAGGTTCGGGACACTCTTCAAGCGATGAGCCTAGAGGCCGACGACATGCAGATAACCTCTTCTATGACGTCAAAGAGGGAGAGGATCCTGCTGACTACGAAAACCTCTGAGTCCCTAGATGTCCATCAGGTAAGTACAGTGCCCAGTACTTCAGTTCCTACGCTAAGAACAACTTTGTCCCTTGGTAACTTGGAGTTTGTGGCATTAATGAAGACATTCATAGAAGATATACATGCCAAAAATAAATGAGCTCAAGCATCTTTAGAGGCGAAGATAGAGGCCTTTTTCAACAGGCACCTATGTCCAAGGCTCCACCAGCATCAAGCCTACCAAATTTCTCGGCTAAAAATCCTTGGCGTTATGCTGGATATATGGCTCTGAGTGATGGGTACCTCCACTGGAGAAGGTATGGGTTCTAAGCCTGTCTCCGACTTAGAATTCTACCCCTCTATTGATAATTATCCTTACTGCTATGTAAGACTACTCAAGCATCCATTAGAGATCATACGATCCCTAAGGAGACTATCATTCTAGACCACAGCAAGGCTCAATCCTTGTTGGTTATGGAACTTAAGATGGCCAAATTCACCAATACTCAACATTCTGCCTTCGGCAGAATGCAGGCCACATTTGTTGCTCCCAAAGATACTGTCTTTCCTTTCGCCTCAAAAGTTTAGAGAGTATGAAAAAGGTATTAATGGAAAGTAGACTATTGACAGTGCTAGAAGAGTGCAAACCTGTCTCCCTAGCCTTTCCTTATGACTCGGACGGCTGGGAAGATGTCCAAAACACCTTTACTGTCGAAAAACTGGATAGGGACATAACACACAAACAATTCAATGGAAGGTTGCCTAGAATTCCTGAATTCCTTTTGAACGAAGAATTGGAAGTCAAAGAGAGGCTATCTGCTTCTTTGTCCCACCAGTCCTGGCAAAGACTTATCTGGCTACTTTCAACAGAGATCTACAAGCTTTATTTTTCACCCAAAGAGCATGCCGAGAACACGTCCTAATCACAGCAATTATTAGGTATGAGCCTAGAAAGTTTATTGACTCAAACATCTGGGGGAAAGATCTCTTTCCTCAGAAATTGGTTAAGGAAGCATTGGACAAAGCCGTTCAGGAAAAAAAAAAGAGCCTTACGCAAAAGTGGGGTATGTCCTCTAAGAGGAAATTCACCCCCAAAGAAAGAGCTCAACCTAAAGGCAAGAAACCAAGGGGACCCTTTAAAGATAGGAAAACATTTCCTGTCACGACAGCCTCAGTTGTCCCAATCCCCCAGACTGTGTACATGGTTCTCCAGCAATATGTGTTGCAGTCTCCAACCTTTGCCAATACAAAAGAAAAGCGCTAATGGTAGAAGAAGGTCTGGGAAAGGGTGGTCAATCTAAGGGCTGAGGAAGTAGACGCAAGGGGTATAGAGAAGCAGGTCCTTCACAACATTAACGAGGAGCTACCGATAGAGGGAAGTCTTTATCTTGTCATGGATCAATGGGAGTTCAATCCTTAGGCTCACAGTACAGTTTCAAAGGGACTCTGAATGGAACAGAAACTCCCCCCCCCCCCCACCCCACCCAGTTCAAGAGGTTCTTTCAAACCACAACCCCATTCTTGGAGGATTATGTACTGGATCTTCTCCAGAAGGGAGTCATCCATTGCACAAAATCCATGAACTTTCAAGGGCGGCTATTCTGCGTGCCCAAAAAAAGATTCGAACACTCTTCGAACTATTCTGGACTTGTTCCCTCTTAAAAAATTTATTCTGAACGACAAGTTTCAGATGCTGACTATCTCGCAAATACGGAACCTACTAACCTAGGCGGTCTACACCGTCTCCATAGATATCGATACCTATTAGCATCTTCTGTTAGGTATGCGCTTCTCCCCCTACATTGGTTCCAGACTGGCAAGAAAGGCCTACATTTTCAGAGCTATACCCTTCGGGATCAGTATAGCTCCAAGGATTTTCACAAAGCTAGTCGAGGCCATTGTCCAACAACTAAGGAACAAAGGCCTTAAGGTGATGGTTTACCTAAATGACTGACTAGTCTGGACTGCAACGAAGTTGGATGTTTTTTTAGCAGCTCAAGAAGTCATAAAATTGCTACAGTCTCTGGACTTTCAGATCAACCTTGAAAAGTCTGGGCTATTTCCGGCTTAAGATTTCCAGCGGCTAGGGCTTCACTCAAATCTAAAAGTCACACGTCCTTTCTCTTCCGCATGGCAAGAAAAAGGAAATCGCAAAATCTATTGGGTGCTTACTTCGCTCGAAGGTAATCACCAGACATCAACATGAAAGAGTCTTAAGATCTCGGCAGTTCGCTGCCGTGATAGACCCAATCCTAAAGGCAAGACTCAAGGATGCCAACAGAGTCTGAAGAAGAAAAGCATCTAATGCTTGGAGAGATCTTTGCCACAAAACCCAGGCTTTGTTGTTCAAACAGCTCAAGCCATGGTCCACTGCCAAGATCTTATCAACTCACGTCCCTCTACAGTATCCTCCTTCTGTGACAATTCACTCGGATGCCTTGGAACAGGGTTTGGGGGGACTTTCCCTTTCCAAGAAGATACAGGGTCAGTGATCAACCACATTTCAGAAGTTCCACATCAACATTCTGGAAGCTATGGCAGTGTTTCTATGAGGACACTGATCCCAAAGATAAAATCACACATCAAATTAGTTCTTGACTGCAAGACGATAGTCCACATGCCTCAATGGACATAACTCTAGGTCTCCTCAGATCAACCATGTGATTTTAGTCATTCTCACCTTGGTTAAGCTGAGAAATTGGCATCTGTCAGCCATTCACTTAGTAGGGGTTCGCAATGTGATGGCATTGATGATTCTGGAAACAGAATGGTCTCTAGGTGCAAAACCATTCTGTTTCATCATAGAGCAAGTCCCAATAACTGCAAATAGATATATTTCTTACGAGCTTCAACAAGAAGCTTCCCCGGAATATAGCACCAAACTTAAATCCGGAAGCAGCGGGAACAGAAGTGATGTCACTGGATTGGAACCAGTGGACTCACAATTACCTCTTTCCACCGTTCAACCTCCTAATGGAAGTCCTGAACAAACTGCGGACTTTCAAAGGGACAACAACTCTAGTGGCTCTAAAGCGACCAAAGAGCAATTGGTACCCTCTGGTTCTGGAACTCAAACCTCTCCAGATCCTTCTATTATTTCCTTTGCTGTCCCAGTTGGTTCCACAGAAGACCATCTTCGCTTTCTCTTGGATAATGAAAAAACCTAAACCCCATGATTTCCTTGCCCTGTGGCTCAAAGAAAGTTTGGAGTTGTGAAGGAGAAGGATTGACTTTATAGAGGAGTACAAGTTCGATACTACGAAACAACAATACTTGTCTTCCTGGAAAAATGGGTGGGATTTGTTAAATGACATCAGCCCTCTTCCATTATTATGGACTTCTGTATTTCCACCTTTATTTCATTACTCGAACAACTGTTGCCTCATGCAAGTCGGCACTGACTAGACCAGTCACTTATGCTTTTGATATTGAACTCAATAGCGAACTGTTCGATAAAATCTCAAAGGCTTGTGCTAAATTGAAACCAAATGCTCCTCCCAAGGTCGTTGGATAAAGTGTTGCACTTAGCCTTCTCAATAGATGATGCCACAACCTCTTTGAGGGATCTTACTCAAAAGTTAATTTTTTTGCTTGCTATGGCTTCTGGTGCTAGAGTCGGTGAGATTATGACACTTACAAGGGATGATGGTCACATCTAATTCTTGGAATCAGGGGAGGTAAATTTTTACCCAGATCGTGTATTCTTCGCCAAAAATGAACTTCCCACAAACGTTGGGGGCCCTGGAAGATCGTTCCACTAAAAGAGAATCCTTCTCTGTGTCCCGTGGAATGCCTTAAGGCCTATCTGTTAAAGAGTCGGGCCTTTAAAGGTGGACAACATTTTAAAGGGAAAACAACAGGATTTATTCTTTCTTTGAAACCACTAAGATCCAACCTCACTTATTTCATCAAAAGGGCTGACCCTCCATTGGGTCATGACCCTAGGAAAGTTGCCTCTTCCTTGATTTTTTCCAATACATGTCCAAGCTTACACAGGATGGAAATCTCCAAGAGTATTTTTTCAAACATTACTTGCATCAATTGGAAGAGATAATACACTTTGTGGCAGCCACTGGTAGTGTGATTAGACCAGCTTCTTGAGCGTTGTGCATGGTCTCTCACGGACTGTATAATTGGGACTTTTCAGTCTGCATCGTGCAAATGGAATAATATTCTTATTTGCCATGTGTGCTAATCTATATATATAGTAGAGAGTCAAAGGTGATATTCTCTTATTTTATGAATATTTTTGTTATGTTGTTAGGTACATAACTCTTGGGTTGGAAACTTCTGTTTTCTACACATATTTAATGTACATATCATTGCGCCAATTATTGTACATGTATGAATTTTTGGAAATAATGAAAGACTATAGATCTTTTTGCGTTTCCTCTATATGGACCTACTGTTCACAATAAAAGCAGTGTACCTCCATTTTTAACCCTTCTTTTATGGATTTTGGTCTGATAGACTACTGGGGACAAAGTTTTATTAACAGTAAGTGGGACTGCACAATTAAATTTCTTTGCTCCTATGTGATTTACAATCGACTTACTTGTGTTCATAGCTAGGGATTATAGTCCCAACTGCTATGTGGAAATGTAGACACAGCTTTTCCTGTCACTACTTATCATGGGATCTTGTCCTTATATAATTAGTGGGAATTCGAAGAACTCAAATGAGTTAAAAACTCCATCTGGCCACAACTGAGAATATTATTTCTCTGGCACACTTCCATCAGGATGATATGGCTTGATCCCAAAAAACGGATTTTGACATTAGAAAAACCTATTATTGGATGAGATGGCCATGTCGTCCTGATGGACCTGCCCATTACTTTTCATCCCTTCCCAATTCTCATTGTGAGGACTTGCATCATGTGATGGCTGCTCCTGGAATGGTGATCCAGGAAATGTGTTTGTAGTAGCACACTGGGATTGGAAGTTGTAATGGCTCTCTCGCCCATGTATCCAATCCTATCTCATATCTTTCGAGACAAGGTTAACTCTATTCGGGAAAGGAGTCCGGTGGCTTGTTTTTAACACGTCCCTGTTGTGTACACAATATCTCTCGGGATATTTATTCCAGAGGATAAGAACCCTGTGATCCTTCTTGGGTAAAATTCTCTGGTATATTACTTGTAGAAGTATCCCAAGGAGGAAGCTGCCTTAGAGAAACTTCCATCACAACAACATGGCTATCTCACCCAAAAATAGATTTTTCCTATGTCAAAATCCGTTTTTTTGGCTACCACTCAAAACTTGGCTGACCCCGAGAAGCGTTACGTGTACAAACACATCATCCTTACTGGTTCAAGGGCAGTAGAGTTCCTGGCATATTACGCTGCTAACCAGTGGGCCAACTAGATCCTGAAGAAACTCAACGCTGTCTTCTCTAAGTTCCAGAGACAGGTGCCAAGGAGGGATATCATTTATCTCCGGAACTTCTCATTGGGATCCCCATACTTGTTTCCTCAAGAGCATGTTGAGGCATTGACTGAGAAGTAGAGGAAGGCAACCCAAGACTTCCTCCTTCACAGGACTGTTACATCCTGGCCCACCTTGTCAGCACCTGCTAGTCCGAAAGTTTATCCAGCACCCAGGCAAGGCAATAAAACTGGCAAGGCAATAAGACTGGCAAGGCTGACTAGAGGTATTTCCAACCTAAGAAGGGTAATCCCCAGAGGCCACCTTTTCAAGGCAAAGAGGCCAGAGGATGAGGGCGGAGACCTGCAGACATAGTTGATGTCCCCGCTATGGTTGGCTTCCTTCCCACAGTACCACCGGTGGGGAACTGCTTGAGAGACAAGTGGCAGTAGTAGCAGTGCTGCGATGCACAAACCCTGGACAGCTGGTTCCGCCGCTATGGTTACATCGTCCCATTCACCTGCTTTCTCCCTCCCCTGATTCATCCCCCAAACAAGATCATTGTCTTTCGTGATGGGGTCAGCGAAAGACATAGCCCTTCCAGCAGAAGTCCAGACCATGTTAGAGAAAGGCCTTTTCCAAGGAATCCTTGACAGTTCCCTAGCCCTTTACAGTTGACTCTTTCTTGTAGGAAAAGTGTCTGGAAACTGGAAACTGGTCATTGATCTCTTGGCTCTGAACGAGTTTGTCCAACAGACTCTGTTCAAGATGGAAACTGCAGCCATGGTCAGGCAAGACATAAGACCAAATTACTTCATTATCTCATTGGATCTTAAATATATATACTTCCAGATCCCAATCCATCCATCCTCAAGGAAGAACCTCTGGCTCATTCTAAAATAAAAGGTATACCAATTCAAGGCCTGACAGTAAACCCTCGGGTGTTCACAAGAGTGTTCACTTTGGTTTCAACCTGGGCCCATACCAATGACATTTGTCTACTTTGTTCCCTAGACAACTGGATGATCCTGGCAGACTCAGTGGAGACCCTTTTCCTCCACGACACAGACTTCTCCAGTTTCGGCTTGATCTGGGAATCGTGGTAAACAGGGAGAAGTCGACTTAGAGGCAAACCTTGACATGGTATACCTGGGGATGAGGATAAATACCATTCAAGCTTCAAGCAAAAGTCTTCCAATCATGGGACAGAATCACAAGATTCAAGGAAGTGGCACAACCATTCCTTCAGTGAGACTCACAGCCAGCTCATCAATGACAATGACTGTTAGGTCAACTGACCTTGTTAAAACACCTGGTGCCAAATGTCGAATTTGCATGCGCTCGTTTCAATGGCAACTGAAGACCTTTTGCTGTCAGGACAGAAACCCTCCCAGAATGCTTATTCCAGTGGGGACAGAGCAGAAGAGAGACCGGAGTTTGCTCCATTCTGCCTTTTGAAGAAAGTCCTCAACAGCGTCAGTTCAATTATCAACTTATCAATGACTCTGATAGCCCCACAATGGGTGCAGTAAGAATGGATCATGGACCTTCTACTTCTACTGGCCGAGGTTTCAAGTGAGTTACTCCCACTTCTTAACCTACTACGTCAACCGCACATCAGCATTTACCACAAATCAGTCTCATCCCTACGACTTCATGCCTGGAGGTTATCCAGCATCTCCTCATTCAGAGAGGGTTTTTACAACCAATGGTGAAACAGATGTCATGATATCTGAGGAAGTCACCTTGCTCAGTCTATCAGGCAAAGTGGGTAATCTTTTGTTGTTGGTGTCATGGAAGGGGTTTCTCTCCTCTTGGAGCAACTATCACTTTACCTACGGGAGGAAAAATTCTGCTCAGTGTCGGCTCAGCCTTGATTCAGGTCTTGAGACTGACAGGAGTCAATATTCCCTCTTCCGTGGAGTTGTCTATGGGTTAATGATTCCCTTTGAGATTTCCATCGGGATCAGGGCGAACGACCGAGAGAGGTACCGAAGCAGAGCACTGCTTCAAGGACCAACACCTGGCAAAACTCCCGGCGGTTAGACCGGTGCCACATTTTCCTGTAGGTAAGGTGACTAACCACCCTTCCTTTCAGGTTCCCAGTCCTAGTGCTCCTGGTTGTCCACGGGATTCTCTTCTCTGCTTCACAGGAGATAGAGACTCCCCTGGTTGAGTGCACTGTTCAACGTGGTGCGGGAAGCAGTGACAGTGGCCCTATCCCAGTCGCATTACTTGGGTGGCATTCCTAGGATTCCCCTGATGGCTTCTCTCCTTCCTAGTGCCTCGCCTCCTCCAGATCCTAGGAGGAGTTCGTAGGTTCCTCCGTTGCGGAACCTCCTCTCTGGGAGGGACCTCTCTCCCCCCAGAGGAGGAAACTCTTTCCTCCCCCTTTACATTAAATACATTACTATGAAAGCTAAAAAGTAAAATTCAATATGTATTTAGGTTTCGTTTATATTTACCATAATAAAAAATTGTGTAAAAGTTTTTATAATGATCTAGCTGATATTTTGATAAAAAAAGAATATAGCCTTTCTGCCACAGGGATGCAGGGACCATTCCAATCCTACAATCTTTCTCTAATGACTGAGTGTGTGTACTAGAACATCAATTTACCATATTAACCACTGCCAAATTGTGTCCAAGGGTCTGTACCACTGACCCCTTATTTTCTGATGTATACCACAACTGTAGTATTGTCGCTCATCAATGATATCTAGTGCCCTATGAAACCCTTTTAGAATAACTTGTAATGCTGGTAACACTGCATGTGTTTTCAGCCACCTAAAATGCAGGTGGTTTTTTTTTTTTTTTTTTTTTTTTTTTTTTTGTACCTTATAACCGATGGTGGTCTGGTTTTCAGATGCGCACCCTTTGGATGAGTCCATGAACTGCAGCCTTTCTGGAGGTGAGAAGTCAAGCAGATTACTAGTCAGTGATGCTTCAGATACCATTAAAGTGATCGCTGGTGGAGGTGCCTGAGAGACATGAGCTTCTCCAATGAAGAAAGATGTCCTAGAAGACATTGTCACTGTCAAGCCAGGAGTTCTTGTTTGCGCAGAAACAGTTGCGCTACCTCCAGACCTGATGCATTTATCAAATGGGGGGACTTTCACTGTTACCATGTCAATAAGCATACCCAGGTATTCCATCCTCTGTTTGAGCATAAGACTTGACTTTTCCAGATTGACCAAAATCCTCACATCATGGCAAAAAGGATTGTAGTGGCCTGTTGTAACGTTCTTGCTTGGTGATCGCCCTATTGGGGTTCGAGTCAAGCTGAACCTCATTAGTTCCTTTGGTTGCTGCAACCTAACCATCCTTTTGAGCTAAGGATGGGGGATTTGCCGGAGCCTATAGGTCTACCTGCTGAGTCATTATCAGCCATTGCCTGGCCCTCCCTCGTCACTCTCCCTTGCCTCTGCCATCCATGAGTGGCCTTTAAACCTTAAACTTTAAAAAGAAAGGTCTATCTTAATCCTCGAGTAGCTGCCTTCTGGCGAAGGAGAGAGTCAGCCAATTATTCAGATACCTCAGCACATGAATCCCATCAGAGTGTACCCAAAGAGAGCAGTAAAAAGTTTGAAGCACAGGGCTTTGAACTGGTGCATCCCTCCCCAGAGTACAAAGTGGAGGTGCTTTCTGTAATCCTGATGTATGGGTATCTAAAAGTTCACAGAAAGAATGAAATCTTCTTTCCTGATGGTAGACCGTACGGTGCTTGCTGTCTGCATCTTGAGAGGTGTCTCATAAACAAACTTGTTCAATCCAGAGAAATCTATTATTGGTCTCCAGGCCCCAGTTAACTTAACTAGGAAGAGTTGAATGCAGAAGCCCAGAAAATTCTTGGACAACTTCAAACCCATTCTGCTTTTACATCGATTTCACCTCTGCTGCTAAAAACAGAGCTTTTGGTGATTCGTGGAGGGAGAGATTTAATGCACAGGACCCAATACCCTGAACGAATCACAGAGACTGTCCAGTGTTCGGCCTCGTGCTTTAGCCATGTCTGCCAGCAGCGTTACAGACATCCCCCCACTGGTGGGCAAATGGTAGGATTGCCCTCCCTAGCAAGAGCAACCTTGGCAGTTCCTTTGCTACCTTTTCCTCCTCTGGGTCTTTTGCAGGTAAAGGCTTCCTGGACACCTTTTTTTAAGGACCCTGCTGTCCTACAGCTCGGGGATTGTGACTTGCAGCTGTTTCTTTGGTGGTGGGGCCTTACCATAGGACCGAGATGTTAAAGTCCTATGGAGAAGGGAGTCCTGATTGAATTTCCTCCATTGCTCAGCTGCTCTCTCGACTTGTTCCAGCTTGAATAAGAAAGAGCCGTCCAAGGTGGAGTTTATAAGCTTAGAGACCTCACCTTGCAGGACCTGTCTGTGGAACCTTTCGATTACCGCATCCCGAGTCCTGAGTACCGCGTTTGCCCAATGGTTAACCACCCGGTGAGCAAGGAACTCAATGGTCCGGCTGCCTGATAAAAGGGTTTCCATAGACTTCCTTGTAGAATCTTTGGAACAATCCTCAGTTCTAACAAGGTGGCCCATGGATCCTACCCACAGATCCAGCCATGAAGTAGTCTGCATGGCGTACTTCACAACCTTCTCCACGATTAGGATCTCGGTTGCTGAAAAGGAGGCCGAGAGGCCAGAAAGCCTCTCAAACGAGATTGCCCTCTTGAGAGACTCTATAGAGGAGTCTAGAGTCAGAGCCGGAAGAGGCTCATTCTAGACCTCATAGTATCTCCTCTGCTGTACAAATGGTGGAGGGAGGAATTTTGAGTACAAACCTGCACGGAGAGAACTAGAGGAGCCAGCGATCTGAGAGAACGCCTTCTTCGTGGCTGCTGTCAACCCCTTTAGCCAGGGCAAATCTGCACTGGCCTTAGGAGGCCATTGGGTGCCCTACACATGGTGAAGGACAGTGTCCTCACTCTCCTGAGGGGCTGCTCCAGGTCTGCTAACCCATTGATGGCTCTCATGGAGGCTAGAAACTACCAGAAAGCGTATTCCAACTTTGTCTGCTCCATTTCTGAGTTGAACTTCGGACTGACAGCCCTGGGGAGGTAGTCATCATCGAATTCCAATTCACCTTCTACTTCCGAACTCTCACCCATAGGAGCCCTGGTTGGGTCGAGGTCATCAACTGAAGGTATGTCCCTTTCAGACATCTCTGCTGTCAGGGAGATCTCACGAGTTCTCTCTTGCTGGAGACCCGTTCTTGCCATGACATTCTTCGGCACCGTCTTTACATCCTTAGACTCTCTCCAAGGTGGCAGGAATTCCTCCAGTAGTGAAGGTCTAGAAGGTTTCTGTCGTCCCGAAGAGGTCTACCTTTTCTTGCAGAAGGTACTGCAGCAGGTTCTTCCAGTGGTCTGGAGACGGGCCGAGGTTCCGGGGGTACCCCCTCTATAGGAAATTGGCGGAACGTTGACACAAGTGAGACCTCCCTTGGAGCTCAAGAGCCCCTGCCCGTATAGGAGTGGAGATTATCACCCAGGGGATGGGGAGTCTTTTTCCTCATTCTCCTCTTATGTTTCTTCGTCAGAACTAAAGTTACTTGAAGCTTTGAGAAGTCCTGCTGGATGTTAGTAGAAAATCCCACAGCTCCATGCACCCTCCTGATGGGAGAGATGAATAACTGAGGATTTGGGGCTCTGAAAGTGGCAGGCCTCTGCTATGGTCCAGAGGGGGAGAAGTGCAGAGGAGGAAGAGGAAACCAGCTTCCCCAACAGGATCCGAAGAGTAGAAGCTATTGTCGCCTTTAATAGTGGAGCTGTACTTGCTGGAGGAACTGTACCCGCGACTTCACCAAGGTATCAAACCAGGATGGCGGTTTCCCCGCAGAAGACAGGTCCGGTGTATCCTTGTGGAGGGCGTGAATCAGGGTGCATGGACAGTGAAGAGACTGGGACAACAAATGAATGAATGAATGATTTGAAGTTCTCTGGCATCCTGACATAGAAGGTCAACGACGCCGATATCTTTTATTATAAATAAAGATTAAAAGAATATTCAGGAAAGTAAATATGTTATAAAAGTTAAATGACATTAAGCAGACTTTAGCCCATTCATATCAGCCCACTGAATAATTTTGTCAATTGCGAGTTAAAGTTTTCTCTCAACCATTGCCATTCTAGCTCCAGCAAATGATTTGGAGAGGTCATCCACAAATAATGTTGAGAGAACATCCCGGGAAATGACTGAGGATATCCCATTAATTGCTAGTGCAAACCCGCTGCGACAACAAAACAACCGGAAAATGTAACCTATCCTCGTAGTGGTGGACAACCAGAAGCAACGAGATGACATCGTTAGGTTGGCAAAAAATTTGAAGGGCACAGTTGGGTCACTGTCCCACGTATAAATCAAGAGGGATGTTCATCCTGCAAAGAGGAGAGACACGGCACGACTTTGCAGGAGGAAGCAGGAGGAAAAAGAGAAAGCTGATAATATTGGAGTGGATATAGTATTTGGTGGGAAGAATCGTGTGTTGTTAAGGGAAGGTGTCGTGATTGATAGGCACTCCAACTTTTTTCTGACGCCCGTGCAGAAATACGAACTCAGACGTTGTTCATGGAACATTGCAGGACTTAAAGATAAGTTTCAAAATCAAGAAGTATTGAGGTTTATACTGGACTATGACATCGTGTGAATATTGGAGACGAAGAAATATTTCAACTTGGAGATGCCTAGTTTTTCTGTGTATAGAAATGACTCAAGAGAGGGAAGTAACAGAGGTGAAGTGATGGTGTGGGTGAAGAATAGACTCGTCAAGGACATAGCTCAGATAAACAGTAATACAGAAGACCCGATTTGGTTGGTGTTGTGATGGTGGCCGGGCCTGAAGCTAGGGGGTGTTTACTGTATATACCTCCTGACGACTTGCCTTTCTACAACCCAAGGCAGTATGGTGAGTTGGTGCGACACGTTACACAGTTCGAGAATGCGCTGGCGTTGGGGGATTTAAATGCACAAGCGGGTGTGCCGCACTTGCCGATGGGAAATATTCAGTATTACGAATATAGAGCTGTTAAGGACGGAACGGTAAATACCCATGGCAGGTCATTGTTAAATATTTGCCTTAATCATAATATGGTAGTGGCAAACCATCTTTACTACTGGGGTCGACAGCTGGTTGGTGACCTATCATTTAAAAGTCAGCGAGCATAGATACCGGAAATTCATTCATGTATTGCTACGGGTGGATGCGTTGAGTTTATAAGTGACCTAATTACTCAGCAGGATGTAAGAGGGTCTGGCCATGCCCCTCTGTGTGTCGCCCTGGCAGTGGACGACTGGAGAACCATCTCGTTAAACCAGCTGTTGCAGAGAGCAGCATCACTTGGACAGTCGCATCATATAATAAATCATCGGGGTAAGATGCAGAAGAGCTTCTCTTACAAGGCTATCGATGTGCAAAGGCTGGCGGACATACTACAGAAGGCAGCACTACCGGAGGTCCCGGTGGGCGACGAGAGTGTGAATGTGGATGGAGTACTGTCTGAGGGATGCAGGATCTTTGAGGAGGCTTCTGCAAGTGTCAGAAAGCAACCCAGGGACAAACATGCGTGGGATGACACTCACCCAAGATGAAAGAGGCTGTTAGATTCCAAAGATAACAAACTTATTTAGAAGTCCATAAATTGGAAAAGTGGCATTGAGGAGAACAAAACAGATCAACCAACAGAAGAAGAGTTCAAAGCACATTCTAGTAATTTGTTAGACCAACCAAATGAAAACGAGGACACGGGTGATGCGCTGTACATACATGTGCTAGATGACCCATTTACACCTGCCAAGCTAGACTGTGCCTTAAGTGGAGTCAATGTGAATAAGAGTTACAGTGGACTGTGCCCTGATATAATTAGAAACTTACCAGTGTCGTGGCTTATGTTCTTATTGACTGTCTTTAACCTGGTTTTCGTATAAGGATGTTACCCTCTAAGCTGGTGTTATAGAAACTTTATCTATTGTCATGCAATATTACAGGGGAATTAGTATCATGGACACTGGCAAAGATTTTAGCAAGTTTATGATAGAGTCCCTCGGCCAAAGTTAATTAAGCGTCTTATGTCCATAGGATGTGGAGCTGTGATGATTAGAGCCATAAAATGTATGTATGTATCCACAAAAAATATAAAGATTTGGTATCCCTGGGCATATTACTTCTGACAGGGGTACCACTCAATTGTGGACATCATTAGCGAATCTCCTGGGAACCACCCTACATCAGACAAACGACTAAAACCCTGCTGCCAACGGAATGGTTGAACATTTTTAACACACCCTCAAAGCAGCTTTGATATCCTGCTACAAAGAATTCAACTGGTTTACCAAGCTTCCCTGTATCCTCCTGGGACTAAGAACCACTCCTAAAAAAGCCCTGGACCTCTCGGCAGCTAAAATGGTATATGGCGGGTCGTCCCTGTCAAATTTTTTCTGTCTGCAACCTCCTCTGCCAATCTCCAGAATCTACATCACGTTGAGGGAAAATTTACTCCATGCTGCCAGACTTCCAAGCCCCTGGCTAAGCAACACATACCGACAAATCTGCACTTGGCAACGCACGTTTTCTTACTCAACGACACCAGCAAGCCACCGCTAACGCCCCCTTACATGGGCCCTTTCCTCATGATCCATCGTACCGAGAAGGCTTTCTGCATCAATATTCGTGGCAAAAATTACTAGGTCTCCATTGATCACCTAGAACCTGCATATCTCCTGCCAGATGACCCGCCTACAGTACGCCTCTTTAGAGCAGGGTACCCTATCTTACATGTATGTCATTTTTAGGGGGGGAACCATGTACAGCACGTGTTTTATACACACTTGTACACTGTAACGGTTTGGATTTTTTATCTTATCACTTGGTCTTCCATGCGTTGTTAATAAACCAACCTGTGTTTTCATGCTAGCTCATGTTTTATTATGCTTGATTAATTGTGACGTTCTTGCTCGCAAGTGACTGTGTATAAACTTGATGATTGTTTGATAAAGTTTACCTGCATTCACCTCACCTCTCAGTTACAACCTAACTGGTGCCTCACACAGTCTCCTCTTGACCCCCAGCTGTATAAGTTTCCACAACACACACATTGAAGGTGGGCCTGCCAACCACAGCAATGACCAACCCTACAACAAATCATAATGAAAAAAAGGATTCCTCTGAGGGCGGGGGTAGAGTTGCTTCTCTAGGGGAAGCAGCTTCGTCCCTGAAACCCTGAAGGTGGCCTGGTGTTAGCTGTTCAACACTCCTTCTTGACCAATCCTCAGAAGAGACCGATCAAGTAGGAGCTTCGGGAAGAGATTGGAGGGTCAAGGAAGAGGTCTGAGGTTTCTTCAACTTCGAGGTAGACCGCAAAGGCGAAGAACTTCTCTTGGACTACCTCTTGTGCTGTGACTTGAGAGAACAGTCCTTGAGGTAGTGGGCCGTAAACGTCGACTGCCTCAATCATACACCGGCTCTTAGCATCTGGCCGATCGTCATGTTCCTCTCAAAGGCCAACGAGGTGCTGATGCCCCTAATGTTGTGGGGCTTAATGGACCTGGGGGAGGTTTGTCCCTTCATCAGGTACGACCTCTGGATCGTCTCCCAGAGCCAGAAGGAGATTGTATTCTTCGATACTGCCTTCTTCACTTTGCCTGTTGACACGAACAGCCTCTTGATGTCCAGGCGAAGGGGGGCTGTCCTGGCGAGATATTTCCTCATAGCCCTCGCAGGGCATAAAAGGAGGTCTTCTGGGTCATTCGACCTGGGGTTGGCCGGAAAGGAGAACTCGTCGAAGCGGATGTAAACAACCGCTGGTTTCTGTGTCTTTGCCACAAAGGAGGGGATGAACCTGAAGCACAACTCCTTCCAACCGTGGGAGTGGGAGACATCAGCCAACAGTACATGGAGCTCGCCTACCCTCTTGGATGGGGCCAGGGCGAGGAGGAACACCGTCTTTAGGGTCAGTTCCTTATCCATAATCTGCCTCAGGGGTTCAAAATGAGGCTTCTTCAGGATAATGTCCCAAGAGGGGACCAAGAGAGTCCTGGGGGGGGGGTAGGACTGCTTGAACCCTTTCATCAACATCGAGAGGCGCTTGGAGGAGCTTAGGTTCAACCCCTTGAGGAGTAAGACCTGGCCCAAGGCCACACAGAATCCCTTTACCGCCGGAACTGACAAGCCCTTGTCCATACAAAGGTGTACCAGGAACTCCACAATGACCAGGACTGAGGCTTTGAGGGGTTGGATGCCTTCCTTGTTGCACCATTTGCCGAAGGTTGCCCATCTCGCCTGGTAGATGGCCCTTGAGGATTTTCTCAGATTTAAGGTCATCTGGCAGGCTGCCATCTTGGAATACCCCTCCTTCCTTAGTAAACGATGGATAACCTTCACACAATAAGGGAGAGATTTTGGATTCCTTCGTGGAACTTCTGGAAGTGGGGCTGCCTTAGCAAGTCTCTTCTTAGAGGCAGGGGCACGAGAGCTCCGTTGCCAAGCTCTCAAGTCCGTAAACCATTCTTTTTCTGGCCACCATGGAGCTATTAGAGTCAACTTTGCCTGCTATGTCTTCCGTAGACGGTTCAGGGTCTGCCGAAGGAGGGAGAAAAGGGGAAAGGAGTATACGTCAAGTCCGCCCCACAGATGTTGGAACGCATCTTCCAGAACCGCTGTTGGGTCCAGCACTGAGGAGCAAAAGACCGGCATCTTTGCATTCAGGCATGTGGCGAAGAGGTCCAAGCAAGGCGAACCCCACTTTTCTATCACCGTCCTCCAGGTAAAGGGACCATTCCCCCGGAAGGATCTGTCCCTTCCTGCTGAAGCTGTCTGCCACCATGTTCAGTTTCCCCGGAATATATCTGACCGTTAGGGAGATGGCATTGTTCTCGGTCCTGTCAGGTTGTGGATGTAACGGGATCGCAGACCACCATGTTTCTTCATGTAAGCGAATACGGTGGCATTGTCACTCATGAGAGCCACCCTTCTTCCCACTAACGAGTCCACCAGGGCATAGAGAGCTTTCTGGACCATCCGTAGCTCGAGCTCGTTTATGTGGAGAGACTTCTCTTCCATGGCCCAGAGCCCCTCGGCCCTCCTGTCCGGAAGATGAGCTCCACATCCCTCCCTGGATGTGTCCGTAAACAGGAGTAGTTCCGGAAGGGGGTCCAGCAGTGAAACCACCGCTCAGTTGTTCCTTGGGTCCAACCATCACCGGAGGGCCACCTTGGTTGACTGGGATGGGTGTTTTCTTGCTGACGGGAGCTGTCTTGCCATAGCGTGAACCTCTTTTAGATCCTCACCCTAGGAACCAATTTCTCCAGGGACACCTGGTGTCCTATCAGTCTCTGCCACCCCTTCAGCAATGCCGATCTTCCCCTCCTGATTCTCTCCCTCATCGGGAAGGCCTTTACCAGCATGGAGCAGATTTCAATTTCCAGGTACACTGTCCTTGGGGTGGGGGAAGGTTTCGACTTCTCCCCATTTAACTCCAAACCCCCTTCCGTACAGAATGCCACTAATTCGTCCCTTTGTTATGACAGCTGCTCCCTGGATTCTGAAAGAAGCAACCAATAGTCGAGATATCTCAACAGTCTTATCCCTTTCTTGTGGGCCCACTCGGAGACCAGGGAAAAGAATCTCGTTAAGACTTGAGGAGCGGTCGACAGACTGAAGCAGAGAGTACAGAACTGGAAGACTTCCTCCCCCCACTTGAACTTGAAGAACTTCCTCCTGGATGGGTGTACTGGGATTTGAAAATATTCATCCTTGAGGTCCAAGGATAGCATAAGCTCCCCTTCCCTGATGGCTGTTAAGACCGTTCTGGCTGTTTCCATCCTGAAAGAGGTCTTGGCAATGAAACGGTTGAGGGCTGAGAGGTCTATCACTGGGCGCCATCCACCTGAGGCCATTTCCACCAGGAATAAACGACTGAAGAAGCACAACCTGGATGGCATCTTTGGCGAGGAGGTCATGAACCTCCTCCTCCAAGGCTTTCCACCGTGCTTCCTCTTCGGGATAAGGGGGAGACCCCGATTCCCGAAATCAAAGGGGGTGTAGGGCCCTTGAACGGGATGCGGTAGCCGTCCCTTAACACTTGGACCATCCATTGTCCACCCCTTCCTTTGTCCAATTTCTCCACCTTAGATTGAGGCATCCCCCTACCCCTGTAGAATGCAGGGGAGAGGGGCATCGTCCCCTACTTTCTCTTGAAGAACCGGGGGCCACATGCCCCCGGTTTTCTGTGGCTCTGCCCTTACTTCCTCCGGTTGCTGGTTTCTGTCCTCCTGAGGGGGCCTTCGGCAGTGGGGCCTACCAAGGGTTTGCCGCATGAGATACCACAGCACGCCCACTTGTCATGGTTTTGGGCTTCTGAGGGACGGCTCCTGGGCTCCCCAACCCGAGAACGAATCCCTTAGCGGGGACCTCAATGGGGCCCTAAGAGTGCCCACGGGGCCAGATCGGCATACGAGCGCCCTTGAGCGGGCAATGTCGATACCGCTCCATAAGCAGAGAACAGTTCCACCTTCCGCTGAGGGACTGAGGAGCGGCTTGTGGGTGGCGAATAACCGGTCGCCATGCCGAGCAAGGTGGAGGACTGGCGGGTCCTATGACCCACCGGGTCCAGGAACCCTTGCCCCCCCCCCCTTTCGGTGGAATGGTGGAAGTGTCCATGTGGTTACTGGGGTGTGACCTCCGAGCAGGGACAAACTTCCACCACTGGCCGAGCCACGCAACTCTGGAGCAACTGCTCACAGTTAGAAATTGCAGCCTTCAAAGTGTCCACGACCTTCTCCGTAGACCTCCCCAAAGATGGGAAAGTCAGGAAGATCATTCCATTATTGCGGGTGACACTTGGGAAAAAGAGGGTCGTAAACTGTAGGTACGGACGAACATACTAAGGAAGGGCAAGAACCACTGTCCTTCTTTGAGGGCACAGGATCCATATTAAGGATCAAGGATCACGAAATCCACACACGAACACAAGGTTACAAGGAAAACTCTGACGAAGGTGACACGACGTGTAGACTGTACAAAAATCACAGCAATAATGGAAGACTAGACCTAGCATACCTTTGGGTCATCCCAGGGGAACAAAGGGTCGTTAAGTCTCAAAGGTGCAAGGGGGTCTGGGGGATTGGGGGGTGGGGGCCTTTGGGGAAGGAAGCTCTGGTCGGTAGGGACACGTCAAGGTACCTCCTATCGTTTGGAACATGGGAAGTATTCATTGGAACAATTATATATATAT
>NC_090734.1:66995554-67118054 GCF_036898095.1 Palaemon carinicauda
AGGAAACAGCTTCAGTTTCTGCTCTAGAACTAGAGGGAACCAATTGCTTTTGGGCCACTTGGGGGCCACTACTGCCTGCTGTCCCTCTAAAGGATCTTAGCTTGTCGAGGACTCTTAGCAGGAGATTGGTTGGTGGAAACAGGTAAATGCGATTCCACCTGTTCCAGTCGAGAGACATGGTGTCCATCATCTCTGCTTGAGGGTCCATATAAGGGACTACGTAATGAGGTAGTTTCTTGTTGTCGCTCATTGCGAAGAGGTCGGTCTGCAGTTCCGTGACTTTTTCCGAGGTGAAGGAGAATGAGTCTGCGTCTAGGGCCATTCTGTCTCTACGGGCTTTCGCCTGTATAAAGCGTCCGACCTCACGTTGCAGAACCCTTGTAGGTGAACTGCTGATGGGTGCCATCCCTTCTTCCTAGCCAGGTAGAAGGTGACTAATATCACATGGTTGATGTGAGGTGATCTCGAGCCTTGTCGATTTAGACATTTTACTATCACTTCGTTGTCCAGGACCATTCTGATGTGGATTGTTCTGCAAGGGGATAGTTTCTTCAACGTCAGGAAAACTGCCAGAGCTTCCAAAACGTTGATATGAAAGGTTTTGAACTGGTGCGACCAATTCCCTTGCACTTTTCTCTCGTGAGAATGGCCTCCCCATCCTTCCGAGGAGGCGTTCGTGTGTATCACCACTGATGGTTGTGGTGGTTGCAGGGGAATTGTTCGTGCTAGGCTCCTGGCTGTTGACCACGGCCTTAACTGCGTGCGCCATAGGGTCGGGCTCAACCTTGGTTGATCTCTTTAAGCGTTTGATGCGTATCTTCTCCAGACTCCTGACGCATCTTTTAGACGTGCTTTTAGCACCGGGTCTCTCACTGCTGCAAACTGGAGAGAGTCCAATACTCTTTCCTCTTGGCATCTTGAAATCCTCTTGTGACGGATTAGTCTCTTGACAGATCCCTCTATCTCTCTCCTCTTCTTGGATGGAATGGAGAGGTGGTGTGACTCTAAGTCCCATTGGATTCCTAGCCATTGGAACTTCTGAGCTGGAGGAAGGCGAGACTTCTTGCGATTGATCTAGAAGCCCAGGTGTTCCAGGGACTGGATCACCTTGTTAGCTGCCTGCAGACAAGTAGTCTTGGAGGGGAACCGACAAAACCCCCACCGACGAAACACCCACCCGACATAACCCCCACCCGACATAACCCCCACCCGACTTAACACCCACCCGACAAAATCCCCACATTACAAAAACCCTTCCCGACAAAAATTTGCTAAGTACCTATTACAAATAGACAACTGCTTACAAAACATTTGCTAAGTGCCTATTACCAATAAACTACTGCTTACAAAACATTTGCTAAGTACCTATTATTAATAAACTACTGCTTACAAAAAAACTGCTAAGTACCTATTACCAATAAACTACTGCTTACAGAAAATTGTTTTTATTACAAGGACATTTTTTTCTGTATGCATTGAAAGTATATGAACTTTTCTCTATTACGAAGAGATGGGAATGTTCTAGAAGATCAGCATTGAACTGTAATGGAAAAATAACAACAAATTTAGAAGTATCGGCCATCATTTCAAGCAAAGATCATAATCATGAGCTAGATGAAGGATCAGTGGAAGCAGCAAAAATGCATGCAACCCTCTATCAACAGGCCAAGTCAACCAAGGGAAATACTGGTCGGATTATAGAGGATTCGTTGGAGAGTATGACACAAGAGGGAAGACTTGCCTTGGGAAATTTAAATACTGTTAAAAGGTATGTTCAAAGAAAACGACAAGAAGGATGCCCTAAGGATCCAGAATTGTTGAGGGACTTGGAAATTTCAGGAGAGTGGACTATGACTCGAGAAGAAAATCCTGCGCCTTTTCTTCTTAATGATAATGGTGCTGAATCCAGCAATCGAATAATTATATTTGCTACAAAAGACGCAATGCATCATTTAGCTAAGGCAGATGTTTGGTATGTGGATGGTACCTTTTCGTCGGCACCTACATTATTTGAACAGTTATTTGTTATTAGAGCCCCTCTCGGTGACTTAGCAATAAGCTGTGTGTATGGTTTTCTTTCTGGCAAATCACAGGAAATCTATCAAGAATTTCTTACGACAATTTTGGAAAAGGGAGAGGAACTAGGGTTAGATATGAATCCAGTTACTATGTTGTCAGACTTCGAAAAATCTCTCTTAAATACAATTGAAAATGTATTAGGACCTCATATTCATACAAAAACATGCTTTTATCATCTGACACAGAATACATGGCGGAAAGTACAAAGCTTAGGACTAAGCAATGTTTACAAGCAAGATGAATCTACTAGGCATTTTTGTGGAATGATTGATGGACTAGCTTTTCTGCCAGCTCATAAAATCATAGATGGCATGAATTTCCTTAAATTGAATTGCCCAACCCAACTTGAACCTCTTTTGGAATATTTTGATTCTGTTTAAGTAACGGGTACTAGGCGTCGATCACGACAAATCCCACCGTTATTTTCTCCTGAAAAATTAAGTGTGTATGAAGCAACTGTTAATGGTGAAGACCATACAAATAACCTATGAAAAACAAATATATAAATTCTGACTTTTTATCTTTATCTCTGAACAAACGGCTTTTAAAAATTTGTGTAATCTTATCTTTTTTAATAAATACTTTTAAAACTGTTAATTTTGATACCTTTTGTTTTTAGTAAAGCATTTAAAAATCAGCTTTTGTTTGATACAGATCCTGAATATGCATATTTAAAATAGTTTAAGCTGCCATCATGCCGAAAATTTTCATAAATAGGTAAACAAATAAAAGCAATGACCGACTATAACTAGAATTTAGCAAATTTAAATTTTGTCAGGTGGGGTTTTTGTCATGTGGGGATTTTGTCGGGTGGGGTTTTTGTCATGTGGGGGTATTGTCGGGTGGGGGTTCTGTCGGGTGGGGGTTTTGTAAGTGGGGTTTCGTCGGTGGGGGTTTTGTCGGGTGGGGGTTTTGTCAGGCATTCAGTCTTGGATGCTGCCAATACAAGCCAATTGTCTAGATATGCTACTACTTGAACTCCTTCGGAGTGTAGCTGCTGGATGATTGTGTCTGCCGATTTCGTAAATATCCTTGGGGCTGTGTTCAGTCCGAAGGGCCTTGCTCTGAGGACACACTTCTTCTGTAGCTTGAATCCTAGGTAGGAGGAGAAAGGGCGACTCATTGGAAGATGCCAGTAAGCATCTGCTGGGTTTATTGAGACTGTGTACGCCCCTTTTGGTAGAAGGGTCCTTATGTGTTGCAAAGTAAGCATCCAGAACTTGTTGTTCTTGGTGAACTTGTTGAGTGGAGACAAGTCTAGAATGACTCTGATTTTGTCTGAGTCTTTCTTGGGAACACAAAACAGCCTTCCCTGGAATTTGATGGACTTCGCTTTCCTTATTACCTTCTTGTTCAAGAGTTCTGAGGTACATTCTTCTAACGAGGGCGTGGAGTGTTGGAAGAATTCTGGAAAACGGGGTGGAGTTCTGTTTCATTATCACCCGAGTCCATTCGTTATTAGGCTGTGGGCCCAGGGATCGAAGGTCCAGCAATCCCAAAAGTGATACAGTCTGCCTCCTAACTGGAGCCCTTCTTTGCAAGGGGGGTCCTGCGGATGTGTTTCCGTGACCACGTACTCCTTGGCCCCAAGAGGAGTTACCTCCGGGCGAACTTCTCTTAGGGCCTTTTCCTTTCTGACTAGGGCGAAAGGAAGTCGACTGCCTCTCAAAGTTAGGGTTGAACACTGGCGACTGGGCTACCAGTTGTTGAGGGACCATTCGGAAAGTGGTCAGAGGCATCTTGGTCATATTCACGGCAGGCAGTTGTGCAGATCTGCGAGGTCTCCTTGCCTCCTTATTCTTGGGCTGGGGACCTCCGTCCGAGGAAGATTTCCTCTTTGAACTCATGCCCCACTTTTGGAGAAGGTTCCTGTTCTCCGTGGCTGTTCTGGCTATGATCTCTTGGACCAGTTTCTGTGGGAAAAGGTCCTTACCCCAGATGTTCGAGATAATCAGCTTCCTTGGTTTGTGTCTTATGGTCACTGAGGCTAAAACGAACTCTCTGCAGGCTTTCCACGCTCTGTGGAAAGCATATAAACCTTTCACAAGGGTACCCATGTGGGACTTAGCCAGGAAGATGAACATTTCTGGGGCGTTCTGTAGACCTGCACTCATCTCCAGGATGTTCTGATGAGAAAGGCAGGCCGCAAGTCTCTCCTTTGCCTCCTGTTCCCTCCTCAGAAGATGGTCTGGCAACTTCGGAAGGTTCTCACTGAACTGCTGTCCTGCTATCTCTGGATGCAACTTAAGTACGGAGAAGGTTAGGTGGACATCCTTCCACTTCTCCTCACAGGTAGGCAGTGCTAGAGAGAATGGTTTGCATTCCTCTAGGGTTGGGCAGGGTTTGCCCTCGTCGACTGCCTTGACGGCAAAGTCTAGTGCTTTCTCCGTAAAGGGGAAAGAGATGGAGGAAGGAGCAAGAAAGATGGGATGTCTCTTGCTCAGTGCTGAGACTTTGGAGTTGGTGTACCCGGCTCCTTTCAAGGTTTTCAGGAGGGTGGCTTGCGCCTTGTCATGCTCGAAGACAATGACCTCTTTGGGTATTGTTTCCTCATGGGCTGCATGTTCATCCCGCAGTCTCACGTAACAGTCTGGGTAAGCTGAAAAGTTAGGCCAGAATTCAAGATCTTCAATCACTTTGGTCCCCAACTTCTCCGAGACAAATAGTTTGCCATTCATCATGGGCATATGCTCTGCATACCTCCAGGGGTTGGTTTCGGAGCGGTGAGGGAGATCCAACACTTTAAGGGGCTTCTTAGTGGAGCCCTTGGCAGATCCAGGGCAGTACGCCCTCTCCTGCTACAGTATCTGCTGCTGCCTGAGTGATTCTCTCATCGTCTCTTGTTCCTTTAGGAACAATTCCATCCTCCGTTGAATCGAAGTGAATATCTCTTCGTTCTTGTCGGCATGTGCAACTGGTTGTGGAGTTGGAGTTGAAGAGGTTGACGGCATAGGTTGGTATGCCGTCAAGGCGAACTGAGGGTCTTCGGTTGCCGTTGAAACGGATCCTTCTTCCTCCCCTTGTGGATGTTCCACGTCTTTTTCAGGGCCTCCTTGCAGTAGGTCCTTCTCAGTGTCAATGGACATTTCTGACGTTCTTTCTTGATGGATGTCCATGTCTTTCAGTGCCTTATCTATGTCCGCGTCATTCTTCAGTTGTATGAGGGGAGACTAGACCTGTTCCTGGGGCACCACCGCGTTTGGTAGAGCCTTGGGGAACAGTAGGCACCTTAGGGAGTCGTTGGGTAATTACGGTCCCTGAGAGTTCTTCTGGAACCTTCTTACCAATTTGCGAAGGCTCTTCTTCGCTGTATTCCTAGTCTCTATGTTGACTGAGGGAGCTTCTCCGAACCCGTTGGCCAGCAGGGTCGTACAGGTGGGGCAACCCTTCGGGTCCCAATAGTTGAGGCCTCCCGACATGATGCAGCAGGGGGCATGAGTCCTGCACTTCGTGTAGCCACAAAAGTCTTTGCCTTTGTGGTTGCAGGAAAAGACTGCACATTTCTCCATTGGCTCCTCCTGTAAAGGAAAAGGGGCTCAATGAGTATTTAATTTTTCATATCAGTGATATAAAAGCATACAATTTTTATTAACAATAGTAATTACTATTGTTTATGGTAGCTTAGGATAGTAAGCTTGAAAGGAAGTAGAAAAGACACATATCTGTGTTTCCTCTCCCAGGCCATTGCTGAGACCTCCGTCAGTAATAATATTTAGTTCCCCTGATAGGGAGAATACAAGGTGGGAAGGTAGGAAAAACTCTAGGAACTAGAGTTAGAGTTAGTAAGTATCTATACTAACATTATCTACCTGTAGTCTATATTAACACTGATCGGTGATTATTTTGGGTCATGATGATCGGAAAAAAACAATCTGGGTGTTGAGGAAGTACTCAGCCTCAACACAAAATCGTGGTCCCAACAACTGACTGCGACAGGAGTATGTTAGAAAACATGTGTACTACTGTATAGTTGTATACTGTAGTTTAACCGGCGGCACTGTCAGGGTTAGGTTAGTATCTGGCGGCACTAACTGATAGAGAGAGAAAAAGCATTGAGGAAGGAGAGTTTCCTATTATTATGGTTAACATAACAATTGGAAGTGTAGGAGGACTATCAGGCCGCCTACTGTCTCCTTGCCAGAATGAGAGTTCCAATGGAAGGGGTAAGAATCTGTCTGATTCTGGCTTCCACCCATCCACAAAAGGTCTGCCGCTGGCAGCAATAATTGTGGATGGCAGTCCAAGAGAGGGCTGAGGACTTCCCAAAGTATGTTAGGTTTCCCACCGGCAGCCATCAGGAGCCGTTTCAATCTTCCCTCCAATAATATTCACTTCCTGTGAAGGGAGGAAGTAAGGGGGAAGGTGGCTGAGACGGCTGAACTAACTGCTACCGCCAGGGTACCAGCCGGTAACGCAGTCAACCTAGCAAGTAGGGATGACTGTCAGAATACCGGTGAAAGAGTATTGTGACGGCTATGACGTCACTAAAGGACAGAAGGGGGAAGGGTGAAGGGTGTTTTAGTTCAAGAGATGAGGTATGCCGCCAACCATCAACAGTGAACTAAGGAAGCATGGCTTCCTGTGCTGACAACGTCGTTAGCGGCAGAGGAAACTTGGTTCCTTTGCTGGCGACATCATCGGCGGCAAAACAAAGGCACCCGAGTTAGTCACTATCTAAATCAAAGCCGGAGGTGGCAAGAACTCTTTTCTACTCGACAGCGATGGAGAAAGACAATGATTGCCGCCTGTAGCGGCGGCGGCACTCAGGGAGGGAAGAAGGGTTTAGCCTCTTTTCTCTGAGAGAATGTATATCGTAACTTATCTATAGATTCTAGAGAATGTAAGTTCTCATCCGAATCAATAAGGAATGATAGGGTGAGGCTAAATGTGGGGGATTACTTTACTAACGTATATATGAGGGAAAGTAGTCTCGCTCTGGTCGGATCCCCGGCCAAGGTAGTTGGAATCGCTGCGGCTCCCGCCGCATACGATCAGTAAAGTCACATAATAGGAAGAGGAATAAAATTCATGTATGCAAGATCAACACTTGTATAATTTGCCTAAATAGCTAACATTATAGCTTAATACTGGGAAATGCCACCCTACTGACTAAATAAAATGCAATAGTAATGGGCGACTGCAGTCGTAAAATGGCTGCCTCCGGTCTAGGCAATGTTCACCTAAACACACATAGATTATAGAAATTTAACTTTGAAAAGGGAGACCAAAATTATACACAGGAAAGAATTAATACTCAACTTTCCAAAGGATGAAAATGCTGGAGATTGCATGATGAATATTCCAATAACTTGTAACAAAACACAGGGTTAATACGGGAGAACAGCTCACTTAGAGAGCTACAAGAAAAGGAATGGCG
This sequence comes from Palaemon carinicauda, assembly GCF_036898095.1. Taxonomy (NCBI): domain Eukaryota; kingdom Metazoa; phylum Arthropoda; class Malacostraca; order Decapoda; family Palaemonidae; genus Palaemon; species Palaemon carinicauda. Next base: position 67,003,011 of record NC_090734.1, read on the forward strand.
TAGTAGTAGTAATAGGGAAGGAGGTCCACCGGGTACCTAGATCGGCACCCCCTTCCTTCGCCACTCTTCCCCCTTACATCAAAGAGTTAAATCTATTCGGGGTAAAGATTACTATGTGTCGTATCTAAAAATATGTCCCTCTGATATTATGCGATATTCTTAATTGGATACTCGCGCCAGGAGTTAGAATCCTGGAGACCTTCGGTTTATTTCCCTGGGAGTATCACTGTGGCAAATATCCCTTAGAAGGCTACCTAAAGGAACCCTTCCATCAGGACGACATGGCCTCAGCCCATAAATATATATATATATATATATACATAGATATATATATATATATATATATAAATATATATATATATATATATATATGTATAAATATATATATATATATATATATACATAGATATATATATATATATATATAAATATATATATAATATATATATGTATAAATATATATATATATATATATATACATATATATATACATATATATATATATATATATACATATATATACATATATATATCTATATATATATATCTATATATATATATATATATATATAAACAAAGGATTAAAACTGGTAGACGAGAATGACCATGAATGGGAGGTAAATCAGTTTTTGTTTGCGGATGATACTGTACTGATTGCAGACACAGAAGAGAAGCTTGGACGATTAGTGACAGAATTTGGAAGAGTGTGTGAGAGAAGGAAGTTGAGAGTTAATGTGGGTAAGAGTAAGGTTATGAGATGTACGTGAAGGGAAGGTGGTGCAAGGTTGAATGTCATGTTGAATGGAGAGTTACTTGAGGAGGTGGATCAGTTTAAGTACTTGGGGTTTGTTGTTGCAGCAAATGGTAGAGTGGAAGCAGATGTACGTCAGAGAGTGAACGAAGGTTGCAAAGTGTTGGGGGCAGTTAAGGGAGTAATAAAAAATAGAGGGTTGGGCATGAATGTAAAGAGAGTTCTATATGAGAAAGTGATTGTACCAACTGTGATGTATGGATCGGAGTTGTGGGGAATGAAAGTGATGGAGAGACAGAAATTGAATGTGTTTGAGATGAAGTGTCTAAGGAGTAGGGCTGGTGTATCTTGAGTAGATAGGGTTAGGAACGAAGTGGTGAGGGTGAGAACGGGTGTAAGAAATGAGTTAGCAGCTAGAGTGGATATGAATGTGTTGAGGTGGTTTGGCCATGTTGAGAGAATGGAAAATGGCTGTCTGCTAAAGAAAGTGATGAATGCAAGAGTTGATGGGATAAGTACTAGAGGAAGGCCAAGGGTTGGGTGGATGGATGGAGTGAAGGAAGCTCTGGGTGATAGGAGGATAGATGTGAGCGAGGCAAGAGAGCGTGCTAGAAATAGGAATGAATGGCGAGCGATTGTGATGCAGTTCCGGTAGGCCCTGCTGCTGCCTCCGAGGCCTTAGATGACCGCGGATGTAGCAGCAGTAGGGGATTCAGCATTATGACGCTTCATCTGTGGTGGATAATGTGGGAGGGTGGGCTGTGACACCCTAGCAGTACCAGCTGAACTCGGTTGAGTCCCTTGTTAGGCTGGGAGGAACGTAGAGAGTAGAGGTCCCCTTTTTGTTTTTGTTTCTTTGTTGATGTCAGCTACCCCCCAAAATTGGGGGAAGTGCCATACTATATATATATATATATATATATGTATATATATATACATATATATATATATTTATATACTGTATATATATATATATATATATATATGTCCCATGTCGACGGATAATGAGACATCGGAAAATGTTTGTGAATACACTTTACACAGCCAGATACTCTTCAGACGAATGCCTTCTTGATCTAATAATCACTTGAGTGGTACTGCTTACCCATCGGGCAAGTAAATGCAATCTTACTCTGTCAATATGCTGAATTGTTGGATTTTGTGGAAATCTCCACTGGGATGGAAATATGCTCTCACAACTGTATTCACTAGAAGAGAATCAACGACCCTCCCTGAACAAGCTATCAAATATGAAGGGCCATAACCATTAAAAAGAATTACTTTTACAATGGATGATGTCAAAATGAAAATAAAAGGACTCGGTAGGTAAAAGGTACCAGGTCCAGATGATAGTCATCCAAGAGATATTATAGAACTAGAAGAAGAGATAACCCCACACCTTTAGAAAATGTTCTGAAAGAGAGCCTACAAAAGAAAGGCACCAGAAGGATGGAAACTAGGTAGTGTGACTCCAATCTACAAGAAGGGGGCAAAAGAAGAACCTGGCAAGTACAGACCAGTGCCTTGCAAATTTTTGAATCAATTATATTAGATTCAATAGTAGAACATATAGATAAAAACAATCTTTTGATAGACAGCCAACACAGTTTTATACAAAAGAGATCAAGTGTGACATATCTTTTTGGAGTTTTTCCACAACTTGTTTAGCATTTATGACAAAAGCAGGGCAATAGACATCATATACCTAGACTTTCAAAAGGCTTTTGACAAAGTTCCTCATAAAAAATTAATGGTCAAAATTAGAGCACTAGGCATCCTTGACGAGCCAGCTGAATGGATCGAAGATTGGCTGACAAACAGAAAACAGAGAATTGTAATCAAGGGAAAAGCTTCAGAGTAGGTAGCTGTTACAAACGGAGTACCTCAAGGATCCGTCCTTGGACCATTGCTATTTCTGATCTACATTAATGACGTAGATTTACGACTAACTCTTAGAATAGCCAAATTTGCCGATGATACTAAATTAGGCATAAATGCTGCGAACTCAGAAGACATAGAAGCCTTAAGAGAGGATCTGATGAAGCTAGGAAAATGGTCCAGAAAATGGCAAATGCCTTTCAACTGTGGTAAATGTAGTCATGCACATAGGTTATAGTAACCTACAGTCAGATTACTTACTGCTGGGTAATGAAATAGAAAGTGTGGGCCAGAAGGAAGATCTCGATATTATAAGCAAAGATTTGAAGTTCACCAAACAGAGCATAAAAGCTGAAAAGAAAGTACAAAATCTAATAGGCAACATAAAGAGACAATTCAAATACATAAACAAAGACACTGTACTGCAGCTGCACACATCACTAGTAAGACGCCATCTAGAATATGGAGTTCAATTCTGGGCTCAAGTATTCAGAATGATAAAGATATGTTGGAAGCAGTACAAGCTAGGGTCACCAAACTAGTTCCAACACTAAGGCAATTTGAATATAGACGGAGGATGTTTGAACTTATTTGATCTACAAACTTGACAACTAAGGGGACAGTTAATAGAGGCATTCAAAATTCTTAAAGGAATAACAAATGTAGATTACAACAATCTATTCTCGCTTAGCAAAACGGATACAAACTGGAATTGAAAAGGTACACCACCACTCAATGTGGCAATTTCTTTACATACAAAATAGTCAATACTTGGAATAGGTTGCCAGCGGATGTAGTAAACAGTTACATGGTAAATGAGTTCAATCATAAGAACTCTCTAAATGCTTAAACTAAATTGCTCTACCAAAGAGCAAATGGAGTCTCTGTGGATGGACTAAAAAGTCTTTGAGACATCCAAAATCCTTGTAAAACACACACACACACACACACACACACACACACACACACTCTCTCTCTCTCTCTCTCTCTCTCTCTCTCTCTCTCTCTCTCTCTCTCTCTCTCTCTCTCTTATTTACACAATCAGACATAGGAAAAATGAGGTGTGAGTGCATGTGTACTTATCATTAAACTTTATTATCTTTTATCTTTGTCTCACTATATAACATGTACTGCTTGAAACCTATACCTATCCTGAATATATAAAAAATTCCAACATCTATTTTACATCCATATAACCTCCATACTAAGTATTTCTTTCACCATTTTATTGTCTCATATAAATATTAGTGAGATACATATTGTGGTAAAGAATAAAGCTTTTCTTATTTAGACTATAATCTACAAGCAAAAGGACATTTGGTAGCATATATAAAATGTGGAGAGGGGTCCTGATGATGATACAGCAAACCCATTGTGGCATTTTGGTGCTAATATGAAAGTTCAAAGAGGTTCTGAGTGGCCACCTGCTTTAATTTGCAGTAATGTGGGTGCGTTGGAAGGTCTCAGGGCATGTGGAAAGATCTCAAAACAAAGGAAGATCTTGGTGCATGGGAAGATCTCAAGTTGTTGACCAGTTTCTACTCGTGGGAATAATTCATGGCATGGACTGGTCTCGGTACCTAGGAAGATCTTGGTGCAAAGGGGGATCTCTGTGAGATAGAAGATTGCATTATGTAGACTTTGAGCTCTGGGATGAAGCACGTGACAGGTGCTCTGTGACTCGAAAGTCACTATCACTTAATGGATAAGCACGAGTTCCCAATTATTATTATTATTATTATTATTATTATTATTATTATTATTATTATTATTATTATTATTATTATTATTATTATTATTAAATGCTAAGCTACAACCCTAGTTGGAAAAGCAGGATGCTATAAGCCCAGGGGCCCCAACAGGAAAAATAGCCCAGTGAGGAAAGAAAACAAGGGAAAATAAAATATTTTAAGAATAGTAACATTAAAATAAATACTGCCTATATAAACAATAAAAACTTCAACAACACAAGAGGAAGAGAAACTAGATAGAACAGTGTGCCCGAGCGTACCCTCAAGCAAGAGAACTCTAACCCAAGACAGTGGAAGACCATGGTACAGAGGCTATAGCACTACCCAAGACTAGAGAACAATGGTTTGATTTTGGAGTGTCCTTCTCCTAGAAGAGCTGCTTACCACAGCTAAAGAGTCTCTTCTACCCTTACCAAGAGAAAAGTAGCCACTGAACAATTACATTGCCGTAGTTAACCTCTTGGGTGAAGAAGAATTGTTTGGTAATCACAGTGTTGTCAGGTGTATGAGGACAGAGGAGAATCTGTAAAGAATAGGCCAGACTATTGGGTATCTGTGTAGGCAAAGGGAAAGAACCGTAACCAGAGAGAAGGATCCAATGTAGTACTGTCTGGCCAGTCAAAGGACCCCCTAACTCTCTAGCGGTAGTATCTCAATGGGTGGCTGGTGCCCTGGCCAACCTACTACCTGTAGCGTGAAGAATGATCATGTAGTCATTGGTCACATAGTAACAAATCAGGAGGTGATCGTTCACGAAGTGTCCAATCATGAAGTGAACAATCACAGTGACCGATCACTTGATGACCAATCAGGAAGTGATTGATCATGCAGTGACTGATCAGGAGGTGACCAGTCAAGAGGTAACCAATCAGGAAGTGATGGACCGAGTGTAAACCGAATGCATGGAGACATGCCTTGTGCAGCCCAATCAAGCAGTTACTAATCCCAGTGGGGTCGATCACACAGTGATGAGTAATGAAGGGTTCATGATTATGCTTCTCGCGTGAGGGAAGAGTTCATCAATCGTATGGGCAAGAAGACTTATCATAACGACCAACATGGTTGAACTACTACAAGAATGTCATCTTCTTAGGATGAGGCCCAGAAGTATCCCTTGAACTTACAGAAGAAAGGGGATTAGGGTAGATCCCTCTGTCCCGACTAACAGTACATTGGCACAGTCCTGTATGAGGGCATTGATAGCAGGTGTATGCACACCTGAACTATGTACCGATATACCTTACTGGCTGGCTCGATGCTCTATATAGCACCACCTCTCTCACATGTACGTAAGAGGAGAGGTCGTTTAAAGTCACCAAGACTGGTAGAAAGGTCTTCTTTGTTGGAAAATGACAAATTTGGAAATAATTTGTATTTTTCCTAATGATACAAACCTTCAGCTATTTATTAGGGGTATTATTTTCGGCGAAGCTGAAAGGACGAGACATTATAATTTAGTGAGGGTTAACTACCCATTACACTAGTTAGCGAGGTGGTAGAAGGAGTAGCTCACTACCTCTCCCACTCACACCCCTGTGATTGAGCTCACTTTGCTTGGAGGTAAGATTTCAAAGGGAATAGGGTAGGCAGGTAAATTTGTATAAATAACTGAAGGTTTTTATCATTAAGAAAAATACAAATTATCGCCGAATTTGTAATTGCTTCTGTAACTGGAATACAAATCTACACTATTTATTAGGTGTGACTCACCCTCTGGGAGGGTGGACATCCCTGCCAATCTGGCTTTTTGGCTTTACCCGGGGACGCCTTATCTTGAGTAGGTTGGTACCAAATATAAGGAGTCCCTAACATCTCGCTAACATTGCTACGTAAAGTCTGCGGCCTACACAAGCTGTGTGTTGAGATAAGTAGTGTTACTGTCAAGGTAAAATCTATTCTGATTCTTTGTAGAAAAAACTGTTGTAGCCAAGACTTTCCTAATACCACCTCGCCAGGGTAAGGGGACTCAACAGTATTGACACAATACTAGGTACACAAGGGAGCATGGTTTACCTATAGTGGTTTGAGGTCAGCTTGTGCAGAGAACCCAGGCTGCTGCTTTCCCCAACAGAGGGGAGGATGAAGAAAAGAATAGAGTCATACCTTTCCATTCACACAGACTAAAACCGGGTAACAGTGCCCTCAACTTTCTGCTACTTGTCCAATAAGGAGCTTGAGGTATTAGACCAGCTGTTATACAGCCACCACAGGGCTGATAGAAAATGTATCAAGCCTCCTGTGGGTCACATCTTGCAGGTAATGGGCTGTGAAAGTCGTTTGGTGTTTCCACACCCCAGCCTGTAAAACCTGCCTGCGTCACAGAAAAGTTTCTTTTAAAGGCCAGGGACGTAGCTACGTGCCTGATATCGTGGGCTCTAGGGCAACATGATGGAGGAGGATCTGGATTTAGGGCATGGTATATGACCCTGAGAATCCAAGCAGAGATGGTGTTCTTGGTGATCCCCCTCTTGTTCTTCCCTGTGCTGACGAACCGTGTAAGCATTCGGGGATGGGCTGCTGCTGTTCGTTTCAAGTAAAGCCTCAAACTCCTCACTGGGCAGAGCAAGAGATAGTCTGGGTCGTCTGTTACAGAGCGGAGACTCGTAATCCGGAAGGAGTCAAATTGGCGATCCGCCATCCCCGGATTCTGAGTCTTGGCAACAAACTAATGGATGGAGCTGAACGTTACCTCTCCCCATTCCCTTGAATGGGCGACGTCGTATGAAAGACCATGAACTTCGCTGAATCGTTTGATCGAAGCTAAAGCGAGCAGGAGCACCATCTTCCAATTCAGGTGACGATCTGTTGCATGGCATAATGGTTCGTAGACACGTCTCTTTAGAGACTGGAGAACTTGAACCACGTTCCATAGGGGAGTTCTCACGTCCAACTGAGGACAGATAAGTTTGTAACTCCGTATGAGTAAAGAAAGTTCTAGCGATGAGGTAATGTCCATTCTATTCAGTCTGAGGGCGAGACTTAAGGCTAAGCAATATTCTTTTACTACCAAGGCTGAAAGGAGCATTACTTAATGCAAATACACAAAGAACTCTGCTATCACTGGAATAGTGGCATCGAGAGGAGAGATACCCTTTCCACGACACCAACCAGAGAAGACCTTCCATTTTGCCTGGTAGACTGCCTCTGATGATTTTTGCAGGTATCCAGACATCCTGTTTGCAACTTGTTGTGAAAATCCTCTCTAAGTGAGGATATTCTGGATACTCTCCAGGCGGGAAGTCGTAGCGAAGCTACAGCTTTGTGGTAGATGTTGATGTGTGGTTGTCTGAGTAGATTGGGTCATAGAGGGAGTACTCTTGGAGGCTTCGTTGGAGTTGCAAAAGGTGCAGGAACCATTCCGCATGATGCCACAGCGGAGCTATGAGGGTCACTGAGAGGTTGACCAATGTTCTGGCCTTGTTGAGTACCCTCCTCATCAGACAGAACGGGGGAAAGGCGTTAACGTCGATGTTGTCCTACCGCTGTTGGGATGCATCTTGCCAGAGGGCCTTGGGTTCTGGGAGTAATACAACGGGAGCCTGAAGTTTAGGGCCGTTGCAAACAGATCCAAAGTCGGAGAACCCCACAAAGTCAGGACTTTGTTGGCTACTAGATGATCCAAAGACCATTGGGTACTCCCTATCTGAGATGCTCTGCTCAGATTGTCGGTGAGCACATTCCTCTTGCCTGGAATGAAGCGTGCCGATAGTGGTATCGAATGAATCTCGGCCAATCTCAGTATCTATACTTGCTTGTTGATGTAAGCCACTACCGTGGTGTTGTCGCTCATCACCACCACTGATGGAACTGTTGAAGGGCCAGAAAGACGACCTTCATCTCTAAGAGATCTATGTGGAGGTATTTTTCTGACTCTGACCAGAGGCCTGAGGTCATGTGGTGCAGCACGTGGGGCACCCCCATCCATCTTTTGAAGCATCTGAGAACAGCATCAAGTCCATGGGGAAGACGAGAAGATCTACACACCTCCGCAGATTCTCGTCTGCCACCCACAAATCGAGGTCCATCCGTTTCGTTGGTTCCATGGGATCAGAGTGTCTGGGGAATAGAAGGCTTGATTCCACCTGGACTTGAGCCACCATTGGAGGGATAGAATTCTGAGGCGGCTGTTGGGAAATTAGACGGGCCAAGGATGATAGGTGTCCGAGGAGACATAGCCACTTCTGGGCTGGGAGTTCTTCTCGTCTGAGAAAGGGTGAAGACTCTGGTGAAGATTTGGGGTACTATGGAAAGACCAAAGCACTGTATCCTGAACTGGTATTTCCTGTTGTCTAGGCTGAATCTCAGGTACTTCCTTGAAGACGGATGGATTGGGATCTGGAAATACGCGTCCTTTATGTCCAGTGTGCACAAAAAGTCCTGCCTAACTAAAAGTGGAACTTCAACTGAAGAATCCCTGCTCTTTAGATAAGATAATTCAAGAGGTAAAGCTTCCTCTTGCATCAACCTTAGAAGGTAATTAGAAGCTGCGTCAACAGGGTCAGCTTGAATTTTCCTAAACTTATATACAACAGTAAATACCTTAGAAACTACACTTATAAGTCTAGAAAAACTAGAAAAATTACTAATATTTACAAGAGGTTCCTTTTTAGGGAACATTACAGGAGAAATTAAGTCACCCTTCACATTATCAGGAATACAACCCAAAAGACCCTTAGGCCACTCGTCAGGAGAATTCAACCAAGAAGGCCCATTGATCCAAAGACTGATATTCTCAAGAAAGTGCTTACAAGTACAAGGTTTAGACAGTAAATCAGCCTGATTGCTAGATGAAGGAATATAAGCTAATGAAACTCTACAAAATCTATCAGAATTCCTATCTAACAGATTAGAAATTTCCTTCAACCTATTACTTACAAATGTGTTTCTCTTAGGAGTCCCATTAGTAAGAATCCAACTAAGAACTACTTGGCTATCTATAAAAAGAGTTATGCTTCCAATTTTAGCACAATTTAATAGATTACTTTCAAAAATAGTATCAAAACACTTCAAAGTTAATTGAGCAGCCAAATGTTCTAAAGTCGGGAGAGTTTTCTCCTTAATAGGGCTAACCTTAGTCTTAGCAAATATCAGGGAACTATGATCACCTTGCACAGCATACATAGCACAACCAGAAGCTTCCTTAGAAGCATCGGCAAACAAAAACAGCTTGACCGGAGCATCAGTTTTATAAGTTTGTCTAGAAAAAGAGGCCTGACTAACCTCACTGTAAGAACTACAAAATTTACTCCATAGCTTAGAAATTTCAGCACTAGCTGTTTCATCCCAGTTCGAAACTTACGAATAATAAGCTTGCCCTGCAGCATTATAGGTGCAAATATACCAATACGATCAAAGACAGAAGACAATGCTGACAAAATCTGATGCTTTGAGGAAGCACCCTTGATCAATTGCTTAACCTTTAATTGTAAGGTATCTTGGTCAGAGTCATAAATATATCCTAAAATCTTCATTTCAGAAGAAGCTACCTTTTCATCGTCATCAAGAGTAGATAACAAAGCAGGTATATTAGAACCCCACTTCCGTAGAGGCAACCCCCCTGAATTCATAATTTTCTTAATAGAATTGATAATAAATGGCATCAGGGCTCCCTAATTAGAAGAGAGCACTAAGTTATCCATATAAAATTTGTCTCTAATCAGAGAAGCTACTTCATTCCCTCTATAGCTAGACAAATGATGTTGAATAATATAATTCAATATAAAGGGAGAACTTACAAATCCAAAAATTATAGTATCATTCCTATAAGCAACAAACTTCCCATTTATCTTTCTAAAGAAACAAAATCTATTTCGATCAGATTCTAAAGATAACCTAACTTGGAGAAAAGCTTTCACTATATCAGCTACAACTAGATAATCATTATTCCTGAAATACAAAACCAAAGACAACAAGTTGTTCATCAAATCAATACCAGGGAAAACAGCTTCATTTAATGAAGGAGCTTTTCCCACCTTTAAACTACAATTAAATACAGGACGGATTTTAGTGGTGGCATTTTCATCATTTCTTGTGACACGACGATGAGGAATGAATACTTGACCTGCGGCTCTATTTTTAACAGGCTCAATAATGCCAAGCTCCTCCTGTCTATCAAAAATTTCCTCATACTTAGAGGATATATTCTGATCTTCTAACTTAGAGTAAATCCGCTCAGCAACTGACAAAGAAATCTTTAAATTGTTAGGGACTTTTTCAATTAAATCCTTTTTCCATGGTAACTGAACGTGATAATGTCCTTCATGAAAAGAAATTGATTTAGCAAATTCAGTAACTTGTTGGTCTTCATAAGGAAGGGAATTTTCATCTTTAATCCCAATCAATTCTAAGTTGTAGAAATTGTCGAGTCCATACTCGACACAAGATTCAGGAAAGATATCATTCAATGGATCGAACTTATAGCCTACTGGATTAACTGCAAAATTCACTAATAGCTTCTGTTTTCCAAGTTGCTTAGGAGGAACAAATTCCAGAAGTCTATTCTTATCAGGCTTAGAAGCCTGTTTAATCTCCAAATTAAGGGAAGAATTATAAAAATCTCTAGATTCTCTGTTACATTCAGGTACATATTTAATTTCCTTATTAGGAATAAACCTAACAGATTCAGCTTTACCATTACCTCTTGGCCTATTTTCCAAGATTTTATTACTATCAATTTTAGGACAAGACTCTACCTCTCTTACTGGTTTACAAGGTCCATAAGAATCAATTCTCTTATAAAAAAAGCTTCCTTTGTGAAGGATGAACAAAATTGACTACTGTACCAAATGGAATAACCCCATTGGCCAACTTAATTACTCTAACCTTAATATTAAACAACAACTCTACAGAGTCTAAATCTAACTGACTAAATTCCTGAAGGATATCATTCCCTAGGATACTTAATATATTTACAATTTCAGAATTCCTCCCTGGGTAATTATTACATACAGAGTAACCTGCAGATTCCAATTTTTTAACTACAGAAAGCAACATAGGAATTTGGAGGAAAAGATTAAAATTTTCCAATGCAAAAAAAAAAAAAAGACAACTAGACTTTTTCCCACAAGGCATTGTTAAATCAGCTACCAAATGAAATCCATCACTAACTCTAGCTGGCAGCCCAAAAGAAGAAACTAACCTAGATAAAGGAGCACCACAATAATCTCCTAATTTACTATCAACAATTTGTTTATTAATAACGCTAAACTGGGCTCCAGTGTCTAATAGAAAACAACATTTAAAAGATTTCCTACCCCTGCCAACTTTAAGTGTAATAAAGGGCACAAATATTTCAGACCCTGATTGACAACTTAACAGTTTTTTACCAAGATCCTTAATAGCATGAGGACACATTGCTCCATGATGTTCAGATTTATTGCTAGAAAAACATTTATAAGGTAACAATGATTTATTTCCTGGACATTCCGAGGCCCCATGCCTATCACTCAAGCATTTAATGCATAAAGTTAGTTCTTCAGCTCTATTCTTCCTAGATTGCAAAGTATCAAACCTAGTACATCTAGAAGAGTTATGACCAGTTTCTTTACAAAATTTACATCTACCAGAAGATAAAGGTTTACTGGTAAATTGAACTTTATTAGAGTCATTACTAGCAGAAGATCTATTACTAAACTTTGATTGTTGGAAATTACGGTCTTTACCTTCATATTTAACTTCTTTACCTTCATACTTAACTTTAGGTTTTGCACCAGAATTTTCTTTATGACCTAAACTAAGGCGTGCAATAATACTCTGATAATTATCTAACAACTGGTTAAAATTAGAAGATCCTGTAGTTCTAGAGAGTTCTATCAAAAAATTTCTAGGAAGTTTCCTATTTACAATTTTGCTAATTAGCAATAGAGCAGCCGAATCAACTTCAATCAGATCTATACCAAGTCCCTTCAAGTCAATGAATTTATTATTCAAAGACCTAACCAAAGATTCTACTTCACTAAGGGATTTTACTTCAGAAGTGTTCAAAACTTCACCTATTACTTGATCAATTATGTTGTCTTGATCCAGAAAATTAAGATCTAATTGCATAAAAGCCAAATCAAAACCCTCATCATTTACGGTAATGTTTTCTACTACACTTAATGCTTCACCCAACAAATAACCCTTTAAGTAAATAAACTTTTGAGCATTAGTTAGGTTAGGCATACCAGCCAAAGCATTATTAAAATGACAAATTCGTAGATAATTTGTATTTTTCCTAACTATACAAACCTTAGCTATTTACATGAGGGGTAATTACTTCGGCGTAGCTGAACGACAAGCCATAAAAGTTTTAACAAGGGTTTCCTACCCCACCGCTAGTTAGCGGGGGGGTAGGGAGGGGTAGCTTGCTACCCCTCCCCCCTCACACACACCGGTGAATACTTCACTTTACTTAGAGGTAGGACTTATCTTGGGGGACAGGTCTGGCGGGCACATAACTGTAAATAGCTAAGGTTTGTATAGTTAGGAAAAATACAAATTATCTACGAATTTGTCATTTGTTCCGTAACTGAAATACAAACCACGCTATTTACATGGGGTGACTTAACCCTTAGGAAGGGTGGTAAGTCCCCTGCCATACTGGCTTTGGCTTGCCCGGGGACACCGAACCCGAGTTTGGAAGAACTCGTGGGATGAGGGGGCCCCTGCTCTTCGCAGGCAGTTGTGAGACTGCTGCGGCCTACGTAAGTTGTGTGTGAAGGTGAGCAGTGACTCGTCCTAGGAAGTTAACCTGGAGCTCTTCAGATGGAAATCTAGTCTAGGACTCTCCCAATACCACCTCGTCAGGGTATGGGGACATGACAGTATTACAACTTAATACTAGGTACACAAGGGAGCATGATTTACCTGCAGAGGTTTGAGGTCAGCTGTGCAAAGAACCCAGGATGCTGTTTTCTCCAAGGGAGGAGAGGATGAAGAAAAGAAAAGAGCCGGACAGATCTTTTCATTCACACAGACTAAAACTGGGTAACAATGCCCTCAACCTTCTGCTACTTGTCCAATAAGGAGCCTGAGGTTAGACCAGCTGTTGTGCAGCCACCACAGGGCCGATAGAGAACATATCGAGCCTCCTGTGTGTCACGTCTTGTAGGTAGTGGGCCGTGAAAGTGGTCTGACGCTTCCACACCCCAGCTTGCAGGACCTGCATCACCGAAAAGTTCTTCTTGAAGGCCAAGGACGTAGCCACGCCCCTGACATCATGCGCCCTGGGGCGACGTGACGGAGGAGGGTCAGGATTCAGGGCATGATGAATTTGATTTTATTACTGTATTTTTATTAGCATTGAGGACATTTATTGTCACCATTTTCAGACAAAATGTATTTATGTGTGCGTGTGTATTTATCTACTGTATGTATATATTCATTATTGACCGCATGTAAACAAAATTTTACCTTTTTAGACACTACAACGTTCTTGAATTTTTATACATCATGTGTTTTGGACTTGTCTTAGAAACATCCTAATTTACTAAATATAGCTAATTTGTACGTAAATTCTTATTTTTAATGTGGAATTTTAAATAGTTTTATTGCAGACGTAATATATAATTTATGGATTTTAGATCGTAGTAAAATACTATCCTAAATGTATTTTAATAGGTCATTACTATTTAAGAACCTTCCAATGTAAATACATTCTTTATGTAACAGAATACCCATTGTTTTATGGAATAAAGGAATTATTATTATTATTATTATTATTATTATTATTACCTTGCGAATCCAGGCCGAGATGGTATTCCTGGTGACCCTCCTCTTTGTTTCCCCGGTGCTCACGAACAAAGCTCGCACCTGGGGGCGGGCTGCAGCTGTTCTTTTAAGATACAACCTCAGACTCCTGACTGGGCACAGTAGGAGATGGTCTGGGTCATCTGTTACAGAACGGAGACTCGAAACCTGGAAGGAGTCGAACCTTGGGTCCGGCACTCCCGGCTTCTGAGTCTTGGCAACAAACTCAGGGACGAAGCTGAACGTTACCTCCCCCCATCCCCTTGAATGGGCGACGTCGTAGGAGAGACCATGAAGTTCGCTGACTCGCTTGGCCGAGGCCAAAGCTAGCAGGAACACCGTCTTCCAGGTAAGGTGGCGATCAGAAGCCTGGAGTAATGGTTCGTAGGGAGGTCTCTTAAGAGACCTGAGAACTCGAACCACGTTCCATGGAGGAGGTCTCACTTCCGACTGAGGGCAGGTAAGCTCGTAACTCCGTATGAGAAGAGACAGTTCCAGCGAGGAAGAAATGTCCATTCCTTTGAGCCTGAAGGCAAGACTCAAGGTTGAGCGATAGCCTTTCACCGCCGAGACTGAAAGGCGCATTTCTTCCCGCAGATAAACGAGGAACTCCGCTATTGCTGGTAAAGTGGCATCGAGGGGAGAGATCCACGGCACCAACCGCAGAAAACTCGCCACTTCGCCTGGTAGACTCCTGCGGATGACTTGCGCAGGTGGCCAGACATCCTTTCCGCAGCTTCTTGCGAAAATCCTCTCTCTGTGAGGAGATGCTGGATAGTCTCCAGGCGTGAAGCCGAAGCGAAGCTACGGCTTTGTGGTAGATGTTGGAGTGTGGTTGTTTGAGTAGCTCGCGACGTGGAGGGAGCTCCCTCGGGATCTCCGTGAGGAGCTGCAGAAGGTCTGGGAACCACTCTGCATGATGCCATAGCGGAGCTATCAAGGTCATTGAGAGATTGACCGATGTTCTGGTCTTGTTGAGTACCCTCCTCATCAGACAGAACGGGGGAAAGGCGTACACATCGACGTTGTCTCACCGTTGTTGGAAGGCATCTTGCCAGAGAGCCTTGGGGTCCGGGACTGGGGAGCAGTACAGCGGGAGCTTGGTGTTCAGCGCCATAGCGAACAGGTCCACAGTCGGGGAACCCCACAAAGTCAGGACTTTGTTGGCTATCTGAGGATCCAAAGACCACTCGGTACTCACTATCTGCGTCGCTCTACTCAGACTGTCGGCGAGCACATTCCTTTTGCCTGGAATGAAGCGAGACACTAGTGAAATCGAGTGGACTTCGGACCATCTCAGGATCTGAACTGCAAGATGGGATAGCTGTTCCAAAAAGGTACCTCTCTGCTTGTTGATATAAGCCATGACCGTGGTGTTGTCGCTCATCACCACCGCCAGGACTTGGTGGAACTTCTGAAGTGCCAGGTATACGGCCTTCATTTCTAGCAGGTTTATGTGAAGGTACTTTTCTGATTCTGACCACAGGCCTGAGGTCCTGTGGCTCAGAACGTGGGCCCCCCACCCTTTGTTTGATGCGTCCGAGAACAGCATCAAATCCGGGGAAGGGACGAGAAGATCCACTCCCTTTCGTAGGTTCTCGTTTTGCCACCCACCAACTGAGGTCCGCTCGTTTCGCTGATCCCATGGGGATCAGGATGTCCGGGGAGTCGAGTCCTTGACTCCACCGAGACTTGAGTCGCCACTGGAGAGATCTAATCCTGAAGAGGCTGTTGGGGACAAGACGGGTCAGGGAGAAGAGGTGGCCGAGGAGACGAAGCCACGATTGGGCTGGGAGTTCCTCTCGATTGAGGAAAGGTTTCGCAACCTTCCTCAGCCTTGCTATCCTTCCGTCTGATGGGAAGGCTTTGTGGAGATTGGTGTCTATGACCATGTCTAGATATACCAGTCTCTGAGAGGGCTGCAGAGAGGACTTCTCGAGATTTACCACGATCCCTAGATCCTGGCAAACTTCGAGGAGTCTGTCTTGGTGGCGTAGAAGGGTTGCCTCCGAGTCTGCTAGGATCAGCCAGTCGTCCAGATAACGAAGGAGACGGATGCCGATCCTGTGGGCCCATGAAGAGATGAGGGTGAAAACTCTGGTGAACACCTGAGGAGCTGTGGAGAGACTGAAACACAGCACCTTGAACTGGTAGATCTTGTTGTCTAGGCAAAATCTCAGGTACTTCCTTGAAGACAGATGGATTGGGATCTGGAAGTACGCGTCCTTCACGTCCAGTGTGCACATGAAGTCTCGTGGTCTCACTGCAAGTCTGACCGTGTCTGCCGTCTCCATGCTGAACGGAGTCTACTTGACAAACCCGTTCAGGGTCGAGAGGTCGATGACTGGTCTCCAGCCTCCAGACGCCTTTCTCACAAGAAAGAGTCGACTGTAGAAGCCTGGGGACCCGTCTACAACCTCCTGGAGAGCGTCCTTCTCCAACATGGTCTGGACTTCGGCCCGGAGGGCCTGCCCTTTTGCCGATCCCATGGAAAAAGAGCTCAACGACACTGGGTTCGCTGTCAGGGGAGGTAGAGAGGCTGTGA
The DNA here is from genome assembly GCF_036898095.1 of Palaemon carinicauda. NCBI lineage: Eukaryota > Metazoa > Arthropoda > Malacostraca > Decapoda > Palaemonidae > Palaemon > Palaemon carinicauda. Next base: position 67,019,665 of record NC_090734.1, read on the forward strand.
ACGGGACGCAATAACCTAGAGAGATCACGGAGATCGTCCAGGCATCCACCCCAAGTTGCTGCCACCTTGTCGAGCAACTCTGAAGGCATCCCCCCACTGGTGGACATGCAGGGGCATTGCCAACCCTAGCACTTCCGGCCTCGGCTGGTACCTCTAGGGTTTTTGCCTCCCCTGGAGGACTTCTTGCCTCTTCTGCTCTTGGCAGGAAAGGGCTTAGACACCTTGGGCTTCGCTGCGGTGGTCGTCTTCTTTGTGTCCTTAGCAGGACGGGGCTGCTGGACTGCTGGAGGCTTGTAGGGCCTGGTTGGATTTTCTCCACCTCTAGGCAGTGAGCTCCACGTCCTTAGGCTCAAACAGGCTCTTACCGAGAACGGAAGAGTGTCTGAGCCTGCTAGACTACGCACTGGGTACCTTATGATGGAACCTCTCGGTTACAGCACCCCGACGATTGAGGATCGTGTTGGCCCACAAGCTCAAGATTTGGTGGGCCAGAAACTCAACGGTCCGAGTGCCCGAGAGAAGAAAGGTTTCCAGCGCCTTCCTGGTGCATTCTTTGGAGAGGTCCTCAGACCGCACCAGGATGCCCAGAGACCCCAGCCAGATGTCGAGCCACGAAGTCACCTGCATGGCGCACTTGGTGACCTTCTCCTGGCTCAGGATCTCAGTAGCTGAGAAGGACACGTGCCGGTTGGAGAGTCTCTCAAGAGGGACTCCCCCTGTGAGTTCTTCCACTGAGTGGTGTAAGGGAAGACTCAGAGAAGACTCCTCGAGGATCTCGAAGTACCTCCTCTGATGGACTCAAGGAGGAGGGAGGAGCTTATTACCGGCACTCGATTTGCTGGAGGAGACAAGCTCAGAGAGCTGGCCCTCGACCTTGTCCCTGGCACTCTTCCTCCCTTGAGACCAGGGCAAAGCTGCACTGGCCCTAGAGGGTTTCTGAGTGCCGTAGACGCGGTCCAGGACTGTGTCCTTCCCTTCACGAGGAGGGACCTCAGGATCTGGGATCCCGTTAAGGTTCCTCATGAGGGACAGGACTTGCCAGAACGCGTGTTCTGACTCTTGGTGCTCTCCTCCCGAAGGACTTGCAGCGAAGTCTCCCGTCCCCAGTGGCTCTTCCTGGGGGGACACGTGGACATCCTCAACGGCTCTAGACTGCTCCTGCCTGATCTTCGCTGACGATTTGGGGATCGTCTTAGAGTCCTTAGGCTCCCTCCTGGGCGGGATACAGGACTCGAGAAGCGAAGGGGGCAGGTCCTTCTCCACCTCTGGATGAGAAAACCTCTCGAAAAGAGGAGGAACCTCCCCCATTGGTGCGATGGGGGAGTGTTCCAGCTCATCCGACTCTCCTGAGGAGGGGTAATCCTCCTTGGCAGGGGAGGTCTGAGGGGGAGGAGGATCCTTGCGAAAGGATCTGCGCAGAGACAGAATAGGCCTTGGAGGAGGTTCCACGGGAGAGACTCCTCTCTTCCTCTTCAGGGGGGAGGAAGCTGCCACTGGGTCCTGACCCGAATCAGAGAGGGCGGGCTTAATCCCCTGCACAAGGGCTCTGACTAGGGTGCCGAACCAGGGCTGCTGTCTGACAGTCGCGCTGTCAGACACCCCCTCTCGAGGGAAGGGGATCGAGGGATCCCTAGGAGGAGTCGACAAACGAGGGTTCGCCTGCAGGGCTGAAAAAGAAGAACTCCTAGACCTGTCCGGGGAGCGCCCCTCCTCTAACGAGCGCGCTGGTCTGCGCTTGCGGGGAGGGGAACGCGACGAAGAAGAGTCCGCCTGCCGGCGCTCTCGCTGGGGCTCGTAAACCGGGCCCTGATCAGGGTCGCGCGTGAATGGATAGCGCGATACTGGAAACTCGCGCACGCGCGCACCGGCGTGGGTGGGGGCGGGCGCGAGGGCGCGAGGGCGCGATGGCGCGCAGGTGGGTGCTCAGGAGCAATGGCGCGCTGGCGACAGCGCGGGCGCGTGGGTGCGCAGCAGCTGGAGCGGGAACATGGTCGCGAGAGCGCGTAGGCGATGGCGTAGGCGTGTGGCGATCAGGAGCTGGAGCAGGAGGAGGCCGAACGCGCGAGCGCGCAGCAACCTGGTGCGACCCCGAAGGGCGCGAGATAACGGGGGCGCCTGAGCGCGTGTCCGGAAAAACCGGCTGAGGGCGCGTTAGCGCTGGAGCAGGGTCGCGAGCGACCTGGGGGCGAGATGGTCGGCGCTGGTCGGGTACGACCGGTATACTCGCCTGTGGGCGCGCTGGTCGCGCCGGCGATCGTGGGCGCGCTGGTCGCACCGGCGATCGTGGGCATGCATGGCGCGCATCAGGATGCGGTCGCACAGGAGTGTGGTGCGGCGGCCGCGCGGGTCGCGCCGCTGGATGAGGCCGCTCTGGTGTTTGTTGAAGGGCAACCTTAGTTGTCCTAAATACAGGAACGGGGCGTGTAGCAGGAACAGGGCGCGTTACTGGACCGTCGCGCGCGATTGCATCAGATGCAAGCTCGCGCGGTCTAGAGGGAGAGCCCAGAGGCGGCCGTGAGCGCCCGTGCGCTAACTTGGGAGCCTCTTGGGCGACGCGCTGAGATGTAGCGACGCGTGGTCGCGTTGGTGAGCACGTGGGCGCTGGTGCTGGTGCTGGAACTGCGTGTGGGCGCGTGTTGCGCGTCTCCCTAGGTGGGCGCGATGAATCCAGAGCAACGCGCGGGCGCGTTGGTGAGCGCATGGGCGCTGCAGCTGGAACCGCGCGTGGGCGCGTGTCGCGCTTATCCCCCGATGGGCGCGACGAGTCCGCAGGAACCTGTGGACGCCTGTGCGCCAACTCAGGTGCCTCCTGGACCGGGCGCGATGAAACAGGAACTGGGGGGCGCCGAGGCACTGGAGGGCACGTAAGCGCAGGTGGCCGCTGGGACACCGGTGGACGAATATGCGCAGGTGAGCGCAGGAACGCCGTGTCAGGAACGGGGCGCGTATGCGCAGGTGAGCGCGTATGCGCAGGTGGGCGCTTGCGCGCTACCTCAGGAATTGCTGGAGGGCGACGGGGCGCCGAAGGGCGTGGGCGCGCAGGGGAACCCTGGCGCGTAACAGGAACAGAGGCACGAACGCCTAAGGGTGAGCGCCGAAGCGCTAAGTCAGGAACGGCAGCAACATCGGCAGGCGAGCGCTCAGGCGGTGCCTGGCGCTTGGGAACAAGAGGCGCAGTTTTGCGCTCAAGCCCCTGCAGCCCCGAAGGGCCCGGGGACTGCGCAGTGGCGGTATCAGGTGGCGCGTCAAACGCATCAGGATCTTTAGAGGTAGATGGTCTGGGCGACAGGTCACAATGTCCCGAAGGACGACCATCCTACGAAGGGGATCGCAAACGATCCCTGGAGAGGTCTAAGTTGGTAGCTGACAGGACAGGAGAACGGCGAGTCGTTTCCTCCGCAGAGGAATGTGGTGATGGCGAGCCGAAGAGGCGCCTCTTAACTCCTTTGAAAGGGGAAGGAAGGCCTCTACGGCGAAGGGGAGGATGAGCCTTCTGCCTTATACGCCCACGAGGGGCCATGGGATCAGCAGGCTGACCATCGATGGGCCTCCGAAGAGGAGTCTCTGTTAGCGAACTCCCCCGAGAGGGAGAATCACCGGCAGGAGAGACCGTGGGACTAAGCTCCTCCCACGGGATGTTTCCGTCACAACAACATCAACCACAGACAGAGGATCTATCTCCGCTGAAGTTGGCGATTGTTTGACGGCCGCACCCAGTTTGATCATGTCAAACAGAGCTTCCTTGGAGGGCGAACCCTGCAGCCCCAAGGAAGCCCAAAGCTGAAAAAGATCATTATTATATACAAATCCCTCCTCTGGGGGGGAGGGGCAGCCACCTCGCTATGGGAGGCAACTACCTCTCCCTCACCCCGGGATCGGTTAACAGCACTACGGTCTACGCTACCACTCGCCGGCCTCTCGGAAGAGGCCGCACTAGTGGGAGCTTCGGAGGAGGAAAGGGCGGCGGAAGAGGAAGTCTTGGGATTTTCTCTCTTCCGAGAAACCTCAAAAGGAGAACGATCCCTTTAGCCTTCTTCTTACGTCGCCGGGCAAACCTCTCCCACTGGGAGGTAGACCACTCCCTACACTCAATACACACGTTAGACCTATCACACCGTTGGCCCCTACACTGCGGGCATAAGGAGTGAGGATCCGTGTCCAAGGCCGACATAAAGGTCCCACAAGGGCGGCCAGATAGTCCAGGGCACGTACGCATGATGAAAAATAGAGGCCAACTTCACACACACTGAAAAGAGAAAGCAAACAAAATTATGGCAGTCAAAAACGAGGAGAGCGCAGACAGGTCTGCCGTCTCTCCGAGCCAAAAGTAAAGTGAAGTATTCACCGGTGTGTGTGAGGGGGGAGGGGTAGCAAGCTACCCCTCCCTACCCCCCGCTAACTAGCGGTGGGGTAGGAAACCCTCGTTAAAACTTTTATGGCTCGTCGTTCAGCTACGCCGAAGTAATTACCCCCCATGTAAATAGCGTGGTTTGTATTTCAGTTACGGAACAAAGCCTTCTTAAAGTTAAAATAGGCAAATGGATTAGCTGCATTATTTTCAAACTTCTGAATTTGAATAGGAGGGAGAGGTAACTTTACAATTTTACTAGAACTATTTTGAGGAGTATTCTTACCTCCAAACAAATTATCAAATTTTACTCTAAATTCAGACAGAGTTTTCTGTATTTCGTAATGATAATCTCTTGCTGCTTGCATAATACTATTTAGTTCATCTTCAGCAGCAATTTCACAAATGCTTGCATCAAAATTCTCAACTACGACTAAATTAGCATCAATTTTATGAATGAATTCTTGTAACAAATGACCATTAATTTGATCGTCCTTTAAAGAGTCAATCTTCCTAACATCAAGAGTTATTAAACCCTTAACATATGCCCTCTTTCTAATTACCTTTTTCATTTCAGCCTCATCCATCTTGAACAATGCTTTTAACCAATACTAAATTACCCAAGGAAAATTTTAAAACTTAAATTAATCAAGTCAATGCAAAGCAAGTTATCGTCAGTTACTTACTAATGAAAAATACAGCATATTATGCTAACAGCAAAACTAGGTTAATCAACAGGTTATATAAATGAAAAGGCTACCAACTTGACCTAAGCTTAAATTAATACAAGTATAAAATAAGACCGATACTGCTCATTTCCTTATAAGGAATAACAGCAATATACAAAATATCCTGACATTACAAAAACCAAATGAGCCCAGAGAGGACAAAAAAAGTACATACTTGACACTAGAACAATTAAACTAACTTTACTTTTAGGCCTTTGCTTCAACTAAAAGTCAGCCATTCTCCGAGCCAACTTCACATTGCCATCATAATTGAGATGTACTCCATCCCTGGCATAAAGGCGTGGGTCGGAGAATCCACTAACCCCTTTCATGATGAACAAACTATCCTTACCCTTCCATTTATTCAACCACTTGGTGAATTTATTTGATTTTGCTTTAAAGTCCTGCCGCAACGCGTCAAAACTTTCCAAGTGGTTAAAATAGAACCTTTCCTCTATTTGAGCAAAAATTAGATTAGCATCGGGACAGAATTTTTTAGCAATTCAGCAAAGGCCTCACAACAGCGCTCTACTTGCCATACCTCCGCAGTACTTTGGATAGCGTCCAAATCATTGCTATCCAAGAACACAAAGATACGATTAGGCCTAGACCTCCTAGGGCAAGCAAAATATCGCTCAACTTCAACCTTGATACTTTCGAAGGTTGCGCCCCCTTTGTAAATGTAACTAAACCCGTCACATTCTTTAAGGCGTAATTCGGACAACCTCCTTACCCAGCTATGTCCAACAACAAGAGTCATAGCCAAAACAAAACAACAGGACGAAAAGCAAACTGAAGTCTTACAGGTATAAAAAAGCAGTAAATGAGTTCGAAAATGTTAGAATTATCTAACTCAATTCAAATAATAGGCAAGTCTTTATTCTTCAACTTACCTGTACCAAATTTTACCAGCAATGTCTTAGTTTTGTTCGAACTTATTTAGTTCAGTATAAAAGACAGAAAGAACACTCGTTCTAAAGGATGCGGCCGGCACTGTGATTCTGCAGAGACAATTTCAAGTCGCACTCAAAACTTGTGATCAACTCCCGTTTTCTTTCCTTTGTCCGAAACTCTCGAACAACCGTTGAAAAATAAAGACGGGAAATCAAAACTGTTTCCTTATAAGGAATACATTTAACATTAAATTAATTAGTTCAATTAGAATAAAAAAATAGGAAAGTTAAAAATTTACATTTAATATTAACAAATGGTAATCATTCAGTTTACTTTCCGCCCATGACCGAACACCAAAAATAAGAACAAAAAGTAAGAACGACCTAACTAGTCAACTCAACTATTTTCCCATGAATGCAATTACCATTCTCAAATCAACTATCTCTACAATGGGGAGGATGATTCCATAATTTCTTGGTCTCAGTCCTAACAGGCGGGTTCAGCTTACACCTGAGCCTCTATATTTGTTTGGGTGCTATCCTTCGGGTAGGATATGGAGTGGACCATCTGGGAAGTATACTCTCATTGTGCCGGTAGTGGAGAGTGCAAATTTCCTTCCCAACATGTGATGCCTTAATGTTCTCAAGCAGGTAAATCAAACTATTTAAAATATCACTCTTCTCTTTTCTTTATTCTAATGGATTCTTGTGACAACAACCCCACCTCCCCTGGATATGCTGACTCGCCCCCGGCACTGTTGATGACCTCTGGCAATTCATTTAAAGAAAATTCTGTTGACGACTTAGGAACTTAAAAAAGACTATTCTTTGAACATTCGAAAAAAGGGTAATTTGGGCAACACAGAAAATTGAAAGTCCTGCATGTTACCCAAATCCCATTAGAAGTTAATTATGATGTGCTGCATAAAATATTTGAGTGCTATGGATTAATAAAAGAAATTAGAATGAAACTTCAAGATGATAATTGGGATTCTTGGTTATCATTTAATTTTCATGAGGAAGCATTCAATGCAAGCCATAACATTGTTAATATTAAAGTAGGTAATATGAGTATTAAGGGTGCTCTGTGTGATGGGGCACCTAAAGATATAGACGTCTACAGACCAGCAGACTGGATTGATAAAGATATAAAGGTAGATATGTCATCCCAAAGAAAGCCAAGACCACCAATGTGGCTTCGTGCTCAGTCTACAGGAGGTAGGGAAAATTATTTCAAGACCTCCAAATTTCTTCAGAGGAAGGTAGGAATGATCGCATCTGGAGATATATCTCGATTCGGTAAGAAAAGGTACTTGATAAAGGACAAGTTGTACACACAGTCTGTTATATTGTCCAATTTGAAGTCAGTGAATGATGAAATAAAATTGGACATCAAACCCCATCTAAACTTTAGCTATGGAAGGGGAGTGGTTTTCAATAGGGATCTATATGAATTTACCGAAGAGGAGATATTGGCTATGTGTCCACTATCAGTGTGGAAAGTACATAAATTACCTGGAACATCAATGATTGTTCTTACTTTCCAGGATGCTGATGTACCTTTCCACATAGATATAGAAAATGAAAGGATTAGAGTTCAACCTTTTAAGCAGAAGCCACTGCAATGTTTTAATTGCTTTAGATTTGGACATCCTTCCAAAGTTTGCAACAATGATAAAATTTGTAATATTTGCTCCAATCTTTACCATGGAGAATGTATAATTGAGGCTAGGTGCTTAATCTGCAACTCTAATAATAAATCTAATGATAGGAGCTGCCAGTTTTATAAGTTGGAAGAGGCTGCCCTCAATAAATCAATTATTGAACATGTAAGCATAGGGCATGCCAAGAGATTACTAAATAAATCTAAAACCTATGCAAAGACATTAAAAACAGGAGAAAAAGTTCCTCAAGAATCATCTCATCTACCTACTACTGTAGGTAGTTCTCAAAAAAGGATTTCACCATCTACTGATAAAGAGCTGCATAACAAGACAAGAATATCTCCGCCTAAAGATTTATCATTGAGTATCAACAAAAAGACATTGCCCACCACTATCAAACCTTTGTTCCCCATTACAAAGGATAGTACTAATCTCTCCCAGGCTATATCCTTGCCTGATTTAATGGAGATTCTACCTGAAACCAAGTTACCAGGTGTACCTGTAGTGGGGAAGGTACAAAAACCTGGTAGCTCACAACTTATTAATCGTAAAAGAGAGAGACCTCCATCTCTCTCAACCCCCCCCCCCCCCCCTTCCATAAGAAATCAAATAAATATGATGTTTTGTCTGTTGATGTTTCTGATCAACCAGAAGACAATTTAAATAAATCGGAAATTCAAGTTGAGGTCCACCATCCCCTTCAACAATTAGATAAAAAGGACAAAATGAAAATAATAAACACAAAACCCAATTTATCAAGACACTCTCTAATAAAACCACTGGGAAGTAGTGTTAAATGAAAAATTACTAATGGGAAGACTTCATCCAAAAGTTCTTCTAAGAAGTAAACCATAGTTATTTCCTCCATTTTGCAATGGAATTGTCAGGGTTTAAGGGCCAAATATGAAGAACTTAAGCTCCTAATTCATGAACATTCCCTCATAATTCTATGTCTACAGGAAAGTAAGCTTGATGATAACACTCTGAGTCCTCGAGAGTATGTTAGCTATAGAACACCATATAATCAACAAGCAGGGAGCCATGGCGGAAGTCTCATATACGTTCGTTGAGATGTTCCCCATATACCCTTGTCTATTTGTACACCCCAAGAGGCAGTGGTTGTACAAATTGATATAGGGAGAAAATATACAATATGCTCTCTGTACTTAACTCCAAATGATAATATTTTATATGATGATTTAGTAGAGGTCATTCAACAACTCCCTCAACCTTTTCTCCTCCTGGGAGATATGAATGGTAGACATCCTTTATGGGGTGATGTTTTGGCAAACACAAGGGCAATATCATCTCATCAATTGTGGAAAATGAGGGTGTCGGACTCCTTAATTGAGGGGAGCCCACGCACTTCCATGTTCAGACAGGTCCCTTGTCATGCATTGACCTTTCAATTACCAGCACTAACTGCCTTCTTGATTTCGATTGGAGGACATTAGATGATTGGCTTACTAGTGATCATGCACCAATCATTATAAACACCAACAATGGTCCACCAATACAGAGATCGCCACGATGGAATCTTGACGAGGCGGACTGGGATAAATTTCGTGAGCTAAGCGAAATTGAGGGGGATGCAGAACAGGTTGAAAATATTAATGATGCCATAGATTTACTGAATGGAACTCTCCAAACAGCAGCAGTCAATTCAATTCGCAAAACAACAGGATTATTCAAACGACGACCAGTCCCTTGGTGGTCTTCAGAACTAACTGCCCTGCACAGAGCCACAAGAAGATCTCTAACACGATTGTGTAGACACCGACCTGATGGGAATTTAATTATATACAATAAATGTAGAGCACAGTTCTGTCGTGCCATGAAAAAAGCTAGGCGCCAGTCATGGGTGTCTTTTGTCTCCTCCATTAACAGTAGAACACCACCATCTTCTGTATGGAGTAAAATAAAGAAGATTGCCGGCAAATTTACCCCAAACCCACCACCTGTGTTGAAAGTGAACGGTCAGTATGTGACTAAAGCAAATGATGTGAGCAATGCCCTGGCCGATCATTTTTAAAATGTATCTTGCAAGTGTGTAGCAGCTCCTTCAGGACAGGTCCAGCGTCCTGGATGTAGTCATTGGGACAGTTCGGACCCGTTGCAGTCATCGGATGACTGCTCGCCGCCTAAGCAAGGAAAGGTTGTGCCGTCTCAGACGTTAACCCCGTCGGTTACCGCACCCATTCCCGTGGACCCTAAATGGGTTATACTGCAGGACATGCAGTCTAAGCTTGCCTCCCTTATGGAAGACTATTCTGCCGATAAGGTTTCCGTTGAGCCTAGCCGTTTATCTCATCGAGATCCTGGCCTTCAGCCACCCAAACGTTCCTTTGTGCGTCCTGTTGACGTTGGTGTAGCCAAGTCACGTCAGTCAGTTTGTTTAGAACCACACTCGATGCGGTCTCGTGTGGATTTTCAGCCGCATTTGGACGTTAGGCAACTTGCTGATGCTCCTGTTGACGTTCAGGACGTTCGCCAACCATCGGAGTTGACTTGTTTTGACGCTGAGCGTCAACATCCGCAGTCTAGAGTTGTTTTGACTGCTCAGACTAGGCGGTCAAAGCAGTCTCGGGTGGACGCTGTGCGTCCTCACGCACCTATTGTTGTTGACAGTTCACAGACTGTCAAGCAGTTACATGAGGTTGCGTCCTGGTCCGCTACTAATGCACCAGTGCGTGTGGACGCTGCGTGTCAAGCATTGCCAACCCCTTTGCTTGTTTCTCAGCAGTTGTCAGATGAGGAACCTTCAGATGAGGACGTTGCTGACCCTCAGCCTGAGGATCATCCTTCAGATATTAATGAACCCAGAACAGTTCCGCCATCAATGGACTTTAAGAAAGTCATGTTAATTTTTAAGGAGTTGTTTCCCGAGCACTTCGTCTCTGTTGCTCCTCGTTCGCCGCCGTCTGAGTTTGTTTTAGGCGTACCTGCTGACATGCCAGCCTTTACAAAACTTGTGCTCTCTCGCTCATCCAAGAGAGCTTTACGGCTTTTAGGCGATTGGTTGGAAACCAAGAGGAGTTTGGGGAAGACGGCCTTTGCCTTCCCTCCATCTAAACTCTCGTCTAGATCGAGCGTCTGGTATGCCACGGGAGAAGTTCTCGGCTTGGGAGTCCCTGCCTCTGCCCAGGGCGACTTCTCAAGCCTTGTAGACTCTCCCCGCCGCCTAGCCATGAGACGCTCGAAGATTAGTTGGTCATCCTCGGACCTTGACCATCTGCTGAAAGGCATGTTTAGAGCCTTTGAAGTTTTCAACTTCCTTGACTGGTGTTTGGGAGCCTTAAGTAGGAAAATCTCATCGGCTGATAGAGATGTCTCCGTACTCATTATGTCCTGCATGGATAAAGCCATCCGCGATGGATCCAATGAGCTCTCTTCCTCTTTTACTTCAGGAGTCCTTAAGAAGCGAGAGTCCCTTTGCTCTTATCTGTCGGCAGGAGTTACTCCCTGTCAAAGATCTGAGCTACTCTTTGCTCCCTTATCGAAGTTTTTGTTCCCTGAACATTTGGTTAAGGACATAGCTTTGTCACTCGTGCAGAAGGACACCCATGACTTGGTAGCGTCCTCTGCTCGCAAAGGGACTCCTTCGACATCCTTTTCTGCAAGACCAAGGATAGACACTCCGGCGTCCATGTTTATTCCGCCCTTTCGTGGCAGAGCTCCCAGCAGGGGAAGTACTCGTGCCGAGGGAAAGAGAGGAAAGAAGAGAGGAGCCAAGTCCTCACGTGGCAGAGTCTGACTGCCCGCAGCCTCAGACAGCAGTAGGTGCCAGACTCAAGAACTTCTGGCAAGCCTGGGAGAAGAGGGGCGCAGACAAACAGTCTGTAAGGTTGCTCAGAGAGGGGTACAAAATTCCATTTGTACACAAACCTCCTCTAGCGACTTCCCCCATCGACCTCTCTCCCATGTACCGAGAGGAATCAAAGAGACAACCCCTGAAACTAGAAGTGTCTCTTTTGCTAGAGAAGGGAGCGGTGGTGAAAGTCTCGGACCTTCAATCACCGGGGTTTTACAACCGCCTCTTCCTAGTACCGAAGAAGACAGGAGGTTGGAGACCGGTGCTAGACGTCAGTGCTCTGAACGTCTTTGTCACGAAGACAAAGTTTACCATGGAGACCACGAAATCAGTCTTAGCAGCGGTCAGAAAGGGAGACTGGTTGGTCTCTCTCGACCTAAGAGACGCAATACTTCCACATCCCCATTCACTCAGATTCCCAACCTTTTCTGAGGTTTGTTTTTGACAATGTGGTGTACCAGTTTCGGGCCCTGTGCTTTGGCCTAAGTCCTGCTCCTCTCGTGTTTACGAGGCTTATGAGGAATGTGGCAAAATTCCTCCATTTATCGGGAATCCGAGCCTCCCTTTACTTGGACGACTGGCTTCTCAGAGCCTCGTCCAGTCATCGCTGTCTGCAGGATCTTCATTGGACATTGGATCTGACCAAGGAATTGGGACTTTTGGTCAACATGGAAAAGTCCCAGCTGATTCCATCCCAAACTATACTGTATTTAGGGATGGAGATTCGCAGTCCAGTTTTTCGGGCTTTTCCGTCTGCCCCCCGAATAGAGCAAGCCCTGATCATAATCCAACGGATGTTGAAGAGAGAACGTTGCTCAGTCAGGAATTGGATGAGTCTAGTAGGAACTCTATCATCCCTGGAGCAGTTTGTCTCGCTAGGAAGGCTACACCTTCGACCTCTCCAGTTCCATCTAGCTTTTCACTGGAAAAAGGACAAGACGCTAGAGGCGGTCTCAATCCCGATCTCCGAAACAATAAAGGCATGCCTGAATTGGTGGAACGACAATATCAGTCTAAGAGAGGGACTTCCCCTAGCAGTTCAGAAACCAAACCACGTTCTATTCTCAGACGCATCGGATTTGGGTTGGGGTGCGACCCTGGACGGTCGGGAATGCTCAGGTCTGTGGACCTCAAGTCAGAGGAGCATGCACATCAACGGCAAGGAGCTTTTGGCAGTCCACCTGGCCTTGATGAACTTCGAGAGTCTCCTTCGAAACAAGGTGGTGGAGATCAACTCGGACAATACCACAGCCTTGGCATACATTTCCAAGCAAGGAGGCACCCACTCCCTGACACTGTACGAGATCGCAAGGGACCTGCTCATTTGGTCAAGAGATCGAGGCATCTCCCTGTTAACGAGGTTTATCCAGGGCGACTTGAACGTCTTAGCAGATTGCCTCAGTCGGAAGGGTCAGGTAATTCCTACGGAATGGACCCTCCACAAGGACGTGTGCAAGAGGCTTTGGGCGACTTGGGGTCAACCCACCATAGACCTCTTTGCAACCTCGATGACCAAGAGACTTCCAATCTATTGCTCTCCAGTCCCAGACCCAGCAGCAATACATATAGACGCTTTTCTTCTGGATTGGTCTCATCTAGACCTATATGCATTCCCACCATTCAAGATTGTCAACAAGGTACTGCAGAAGTTCGCCTCTCACGAAGGGACAAGGTTGACGTTAGTTGCTCCACTTTGGCCCACGAGAGAATGGTTCACCGAGGTACTTCGATGGCTGGTAGACTTTCCAAGAAGTCTTCCTCTAAGAGTAGACCTGTTACGTCAGCCCCACGTAAAGAAGGTACACCAAGGCCTCCCCGCTCTTCGTCTGACTGCCTTCAGACTATCGAAAGACTCTCTAGAGCTAGAGGCTTTTCGAAGGAGGCAGCCAGTGCGATTGCAAGAGCGAGGAGAGCTTCTACCATTAGAGTATACCAATCGAAGTGGGAAATCTTCCGAAACTGGTGCAAGTCAGTATCTGTATCCTCGTTCAGTTCCTCTGTAGCCCAAATCGCTGATTTTCTCTTACACCTGAGAAAGGTTCGCTCCCTTTCAGCTTCCACGATCAAGGGCTACAGGAGCATGTTGGCTTCGGTCTTCCGGCATAGAGGCTTAGATCTTTCCAACGATAAAGATCTACAAGATCTCCTTAAGTCTTTTGAAACCTCTAAGGAACGTCGTTTGGCTACTCCTGGATGGAACTTAGACGTGGTCCTAAGGTTCCTCATGTCAGACAGGTTTGAGCCATTGCATTCAGCCTCCCTGAAGGATCTCACTCTTAAGACTCTTTTCCTGGTGTGCTTGGCCTCGGCTAAAAGAGTCGGTGAACTTCATGCTTTCAGCAAGAACATCGGTTTTTCTACAGAAAAAGCCACTTGTTCTCTTCAACTTGGTTTCCTGGCCAAGAATGAACTGCCTTCTCGTCCTTGGCCTAAATCTTTTGATATTCCTTGCTTATCAGAGATCGTAGGCAACGAACTGGAGAGAGTGTTATGTCCCGTTAGAGCTCTTAAGTTCTATTTAGCTCGTACTAAGCCATTACGAGGTAAATCTGAAGCGTTATGGTGTTCGGTTAAGAAACCATCCTTACCTATGTCAAAGAATGCTTTGTCATATTTTATCAGATTTTTAATACGAGAAGCCCATTCCCACTTGAGTGAGGAAGACCGATCTTTGCTTAAGGTTAAGACGCACGAGATTAGAGCTATAGCAACCTCCGTGGACTTCAAGCAAAATAGATCTCATGGACGCGACCTTTTGGAGAAGCAAGTCAGTGTTCTCGTCATTTTACTTGAAAGATGTCCAGACTCTTTACGAGGACTGCTACACACTGGGTCCATTCGTAGCAGCGAGTGCAGTAGTGGGTGAGGGTTCTACCACTACACTTCCCTAATTCCAATATCCTTTTTAATCTGTCTCTTGAAATGTTTTTAATATTGTTTTATGGGTTGTACGGAAGGCTAAGAAGCCTTTCGCATCCTGGTTGATTTGGCGGGTGGTCAAAGTCATTTCTTGAGAGCGCCCAGATTAGGGGTTTGATGAGGTCCTGTTGTATGGGTTGCAGCCCTTGATACTTCAGCTCCTGGGAGTCTTTCAGCATCCTAAGAGGATCGCTGGGCTTCGTGAGGAAGACAGACTTACAAGGCAGAGTAATCGTCTAAGTCAACTTCCTTACCAGGTACCTATATATTTTGGTTTTGTTATATTGATAACTGTCAAAAACTCTTAGCTTATACGCTGTAAACTTAATTAACTCTGGTCTCTACCCACCGCCTTGGGTGTGAATCAGCTATTATATATTCACCGGCTAAGTTAAATATTTAAAAATGATATTTTAATTATAAAATAAATTTTTGAATATACTTACCCGGTGAATATATAAATTAAAGGCCCTCCCTTCCTCCCCAATAGAGACGCAGCGGGACGAGAAGAATTGAAGGGTTTGTTTACATGCAAGAGTGGTATCTGACCGATAGTTGGCGCTGGTGGGCACACCCGCAACCTTCATAGCGATCGCTCCCGAGTTTTTGAGTGTGTTTTCTGTCGAGCCGCTGAGTAGCAGCTATTATATATTCACCGGGTAAGTATATTCAAAAATTTATTTTATAATTAAAATATCATTTTTAATACAAAGTTATTTATTTTAATCATTATTAATAGAATATGGCATGATCATAGTTATTCAAGTGTTTGGGAACTAGCCATTATTTTAGCCTTTTTAAAACCTGGTAAGGACAAGTTTTTAGCAGCAAACTACCGACCTATTGCATTGACTTCTTGTTTATGTAAAATAATGGAGAAGATGGTCAACGCAAGGCTGATGTGGTACCTTGAAAAGAAGGGTATTTTATCACCCATTCAATATGGATTCAGAAAAATGCACTCAACGACTGATGTGATGATACGACTTGAGTCCTCTATTTGTGAAGCCTTTGCTTCCAAACAGCACCATGTGACAGTCTTTTTTTACCTTGAAAAGGCATATGATACCACTTGGAGATTTGGTATACTTGAAACAATTCATGCATTGGGATTGAGAGGAGAGCTTCCGCTATTTATTCAGGCATTTCTTTCACATAGAGTTTTTCAAGTGAGAGTGGGGGAAACTCTATCAGAGAGTAAATGCCAAGAAGAAGGAGTTCCTCAGGGTAGTGTGCTGAGTGTAACCCTTTTTGCACTAGCAATTAATGGGACATCCTCAGCCATTCCCCGAGATATTCTCTCAACATTATTTATGGATGATCTCTCCATATCATTTGCTGGAGCTAGAATGGCAATGGTTGAGAGAAAACTACAACTCTCAATTGACAAAATTATCCAGTGGGCTGATATGAATGGATTTAAGTTCTCGACAAGTAAAACTACTATTGTACATTTCTGTCGTATCCGGGGAGCACATCCAGACCCGGATATATACATTAAAGGTCAACGTATCCCATTTGTAGGGGAAGCTAAATTTTTAGGTCTGATATTACATTGTAGACTTACATGGGTTTCTCACCTAAAAGCATTAAAAGCTAAATGTGTTGAGGCTCTGAATCTTTTAAAAGTATTGTCCCATACATCATTGGGGCAGACTGCAATACTATTTTAAAATTATACAAGGCCTTGATTATTTTCCAAAATTAATTATGGATGTGAAATATACAGTACTCTTCATCCACCCCAAGCCGATTAAAGATATTAGATTCAATACATCATGCTGGTATTGGATTGTCCACAGGAGCGTTTAGAACCTCACCTATCCCAAGTCTCCTTGTTGATGCTGGAGAGTTACCCATAGACCTTTACCGAATGTCTTCCATTATTCGGTATTGTTTAGATTGCAAAGACTCCCTAATTCTTTAGTCTTTCAGACTGCAAGCCTTGTAAGGCACCCAACATACTTTGAGTTGCACCAAAAATCTCAATCTTATGGCTTCCGGGTGAAACAATTATTAAACAGTGTGGATATAATTAGAAGTAAGGTAGGCTACTTACATTCAAGGTATCATCAACGCCTCCAAGGAAATTACCAGAGATATCTTTTTGTAAATACTTTATTGGAGTTAAGAAGAATATGACAGACCTAGAAGCAAGGTCTCTTTTTATGGAACATGTTGAAAAACATAGAGGATCGACTTTTATATATACTGATGGCTCCAAATCTGATGCTGGCGTCGGATTTGGAGTACATAGTAATGGTTTTAATTGTAGAGGTGCACTTCCTCTAACCGCTTCCTTATTTACAGCCGAACTGTATGGCATATTGACTGCTATTGAGAAAATAGCGTTGGAGAAGGAGGGTAATTTTACAATTTTTAGTGATGCAAGGAGTGTCCTTCTAGTAACCCTCAAGTTTTAAAGATTTTAGAATGGCTTTTTATTATTGGACGGAGAGGTATAACAGTTTGATTTTGTTGGGTTCCAGCACATGTAGGTGTGTCTGGGAATGAGAAGGCAGATCCATTGGCAAAGAATGCTGCATCCGAGTTGCTGCCAAGAAGGTATCCCATTCCGTGTAATGATTTCCTACCTAACATCAAGAAATTGCTTTGCAATAAATGGCAACAACACTGTGATAGTCTAGATGGCAATAAAATGAGAGAAGTAACAAATGTCATATCTCCTTGGAGGTATAGCATGATGCCCCGATAATGGGAGATGTCTCTTTGTCGTCTCCGTATTGGTCACACTCGGTTGACACACGAGTTTCTGCTGAAGGGCCAACACCAACCGTATTGTGACGGCTGTTTAGTGCCTCTAACAGTGAGGCATTTGTTGACCGAATGCCCCAATTACAATAACTTAAGAAATAAATATTTGTTTGAGGCTCGAGGAGAGGTTGGCAGGTTCATCCTTGCCAAGATTCTTGGACATGATGTGTCCTACTATGCAAGTGGCATTTTTAGATTTATTTCAGAAGCAGGTCTTCTGAAAACTATTAAACTTTTATAATGACATTCAACTTTTATGATTTTAATTGAATATTCTTTTATATATATATATATATATATATATATATATATATATATATATATATATATATATATATATATAAACTAAATGATATAGGTGTCAATGACCTTAGACGTCAGGATGCCTGAAAACTTTAAATCAATCAATCAATCAAGGAGGTAGGAGGAGCTTGGCAGAGGAGCCTGAATGAAGGGAGGAGGAGAAATCCAAGAGTTGTAGGGCGATCTTAGCCTGAGCACTCTTCAGCCGGTGGAACCAGGACAAATATATACTGCCTTTGAGGGCTTTTGAGTGCCAAAGACACTGTCTAGGACTGTGTCTTTGCCCTCCCGGGGGGGGGGTATTTCTGGGTCGGCTAACCCATTGAAAACCCTCGTTAGTGTCAGAACTTGCCAAAATGCATGCACTGACTATTTCTGTTCCAATCTGAGGTGGGACTGGCAGCGAAGTCTCCTTCATCCCCTCCTGAGAGCTCATCTCGGGGAGGGGGTGTCGTGGTCATCCCTTAAGTGACTGATGGTTCCTGTGGGTCTGGAAGTCCTCGTGGAGGACTTTGAAAGAGGCTTAGTATCCTTCAACTTCTTGCAGGGTAGAAGGTACATCTCAAACATTGGAAGGCCTGGAAGATTTATCCTTCCTGGTTTCTACCGGTGGTGGAATGCTCTCTTCGCGAAGGCAGTCTTCCTCTGGAAGTGGAAGGGAGGAGACTGACACATGTTCCTCGAGAGGATCCCTCGACTGGGAAGGCGGTGAGCCAGGAGAGCATCTGGGAGGAGTACCAAGGAGGTTTGGCCTTGTTGTTTAAGGCCCGCACAGTGGTCAGTTTCACTCTAGAGGATAACATTGTATCCGAGACTCATCTTTTCCTTTTCAAGGGAGTGGCAGCCGAGGTCCTTTGCCGTAATTCTGCTAGTGCCAAAGGGTGTTGAAGGCTAGCAGAGGCCTCCAAAGAGAGAGCTGAGAAGGCAGACCCGAAAGCTTGCACTACCACCCTGACAATGGCACCAAATCAGGGCTCATTGCTGTGCCTGGTGCTGTCTGAAAGATCCCTTGAAGGGTAGGAAACCAAAGGTTCCCTTTGAGGAGTCTTCTCTGGAGCTGTCTGATACCGTGGGTCCTCTTTTAGTGCTGGAATCTTTGAGATCTTGAACTCCCCAGGAGTGCTCTTTCCCTCTTTCCCCGGTGGCCGCACTGTAATGCATTTGCGGGGAGGGGAATGGGGCGACGGAGACCTGTGAGAAACGACTCTGACTTTCCTTGGTAATAGGACCGATGGTCTGGAGGGCGAACACCTACCTTTCTGTTTCTATTCCATCTTGTGAGCACCTACCTTATCATCCGAGCATTGTCTACACTGCACTTGTTGAAGTAGGCGCGTGTTTGCGCATTGGCAAGCGCTGGCGAGCTGGTGAGCACTGGTGCGTTGGCACGGGCTGGTGAGCTAGAGAACGTTGCCGAGCTGGCGAACGTTGGCGCGTTGGAGCAAACTGACGTATTGGCGATTGTTGACGAGCAGGCGACACTTGGTGATGAGAATTATCTGCTCGGCAGTTCGTTAACGCGTGCATTGATGATCAGGAGACTGTTGCCGTAGAGAGAGTTGGTGATCACCAACGGCAGAAACCTCAGGGGATCTCCTTGAGGTTTGGAGAGAAGCAGCAGTCGCTCATACGCGGGCAATTGGCGCATAGTCACATGGTGAGATGGAAGAGACAAGACAAGAGATGGACAGGTAGGTGATCGGTGAGTCGTAGGATGGTGAGTCAAAGATTGGCGCGTAAGATCTCGAGCTGGCAAGAGGATGCATCCTTAAGAAGGACGAATATCCTCCGAAGGGGATCGCGTGCAATCCACAGGCGGAGAGTCCAGAACCGAAGTTCGTGGACTAGCGGCAGCAGCGTCGGAAGAAGGTCCAGGTGTAGGCGAAGGTCAAGAGCCAGAAGACGATGGACGAGGAGCCTCCTCTGCGGAGGAAGGCTACGATGACGAGGCTGAAGAGCCAAAGAGGCTTCTCTTCAACGATAGCAAAGGAGCAACTCTAAGGCGAAGAATAGGGCGAAGCAAGTCAGGAACGATGCCCATGGTAACGACCTCTAGGGCCAGTGGATCAGCAAGCTGACCTTCAGCAGCAGTCCTACGAAGAGGAGTCTCTATGAGTGAAATCCCCCAAAGGGAAGAAGTACTCGCAGGAAAGACGCGCCTAGGACTTTGCTTCACCCTCGAAGGATGTTCGGTAGGGGAGGAAGCACAGTCTTCGGGAACGGCGGACAAGTCAGAAGGGGCCGGAACGTCGACAGGATGGGCAGCAGACGACTTCTCCAACACAACCTCCGACATCGACAAATGCGGCACGCTGGCACCACAGCAAAAAAGCTGCAGCAGGGCCTCCTTGGAGGGCAGACCCGGTAACCCCAAAAACGACCAAACCTGTAAAAAGGGAGGAAGAGTCATGGTCCCCCACGGGGGGAGAGGCGAGGCCACTTCGCTGGGGGAAGCGAAACCGTCTCTCAAGGACCGAGGTAGTTCAGGTGTTAAATGGCCTATGCCACACCTCGACGGTCCCTTGGAGGAGACCGAAAGAGCAGGAGCTTCAGAGGAATGTCGGGAAGCGGAAGAAGAAGCCTTGGGTTTCTTCTGCTTCGAAGAAACCTTTGAAGGATAAGAGTCAGGCTTAGACTTCTAGACTTCTTCTTTCGCCATCGCTCAAACCTTTCCCACTGGGAGGCAGATCAATCCCAACACTCAATACACTTGTTATCCAAATCACACCATTGACCACTGCATGTAGGGCAAATGGTGTGAGGATCGGTGTCCTCAGCGGACATGAAAGTACCGCAGGTGCGGCCCTCAAGTCCAGAGCAACTACGCATGGCCAGCAGATGTCAACACACACACACACACTGAAAAAAGAGAAAGCAAAAATAGCATTAATGGCAGTCCAAATAGAGCGGGAACGACCATACACCATCCAAGCCAAAAGCAAAGTGAGCTCAATCACAGGTGTGTGAGTGGGAGGGGTAGCTAGCTTCCCCCACTACCTCCCACTAACTAGCAGGATGGGTAGTTTACCTTCACTAAATTTTAATGGCTCATCCTTTCGGCTTCGCCGCAAGTAATACCCCTGATAAATAGCGTATGTTTGTATTCCAGTTACGGAACAACTACTTCTTAGATGCAGCAGGGGTCACCTCCAAAATTTCAACATCTAAGGGAGATGCCAAAGATACAGGAGTGCTGAGAGGATGGAAGAGCTCACACTTTCCTTATCCCTCACAACAGACTTCAGAGTTGTACATGATTTTTGGGCGGGCAATGACGATATGACCATACAGCAAGAGGAGAGGACACAAGTTCTTACCTAACAGAAGGAGAGGATCCACCAATGGACGTCACGTCTAACCCCTCTAGGGCAGGCAGATGACCACACAAGAAGGGCACTGACAGGAACATCATCAAGGTACTGGTGTCAGCTAACACCGACCATAGCTTTTCCGTAGATGGAATGCCAGCAATCTCCAAGAAAGGCCGCAACTTTGGGAAGTCCAAGTAATCACACATATCATCAACGGTATAATAAAACTTGAATTTCGAGGGAAAAGCAGAGGAGTATCGCCTTCACTAGGGTAAGGTGATAGGTATTTCCTTCACTAGGGGAAGGTGATAGGTATTTCTGCTTCCCCTAAAGCAGGCCTCACGCACAAGCCTACAAAGGTCTCAGCCCAAGAAGAATCTGACGAAGGGACATCAGGTCAGATTGGGAGATGAAAAGAAAGAGCTGAGAGTTTCTTCGGCAATCGCTTAAGAGTTGCCACATCCAAACCCAAAGAATCTCTTCTAGCCTTCTCCTTCTTACCAAACTCCACCAACTGCAAAGGAGGTCATGACATACACTCTTGTCACAAGAGTGTTAGTCATGATAACAGTCATGCCCATGCAAAAGGCACAAAAATGATGAGGCTTCACTTCTAGCTTAGAAATTAACCTGCCACATTTTCTACCAGGCCACATCTGCATGTTTGCATGTGGAGTCTTATTAAGCCAGTACAGTACACACTAAACTGGAAGAAAAAGCGTAATGATTAAAACAGCCAGATAAGGCAGTAACATCTATGTCCATACTAATTAATGGCTGGATCAAAGTGAGAGCTTTACTGACTGTCAGGTGAGCAGGACTTACCCTTCATCTACCAGCTACTCCAACCACCTTGTTAATAGAAAAAACAACCATTCCAGCTTCGCTGAAATCATACTCCTATTAAAGGACAATGGTTTGTATTTGTTTAGGAATAAAACCACAGACTTCTGCAATCACAAAGGTGCTGCGAACGTAAAGGTAGCAGATAAGGAGGCATATTGTATACAGCATATAAAGTTAATATTATAGAATTCAAGGTATTTTAACTACAAAATTAAAAAATTAGTGGAACCACTCCTACCTCTTTCTGTGAGCATGGCTGATTGGACTCCAGAGTAGTACCAGAATAGAAGTTTTGAGATGATGGGCCTCCACCCTGGACTCCTCCTGATGGTTCTCGTTGAATTGCTCCTGAGGACATCCTTTTCTGCCTCTTCCTCCTCCTTCAGGATCTTCCTCTTCCTCCTCCCTTGCCCACTAACTCCGAGGCCCAAGGACTTGAGGGAGGGAGTGAACAGGAGGAGGAAGAGTCATTGATTGTCTAACTCGTTATTTCCTTTTTTGCACAGAATGTATAGAAAAATGACCAGTGATCAGAGTATTTAGCATTCTGTGGTATAGATTAATAAGGTGTCCCAGTGACCCTCCGGCCCACAATGAAAATCATGTTACATGTCAGAAGAAGCGACTTTAACTTTTTTCTCATTCGAAACATTTAATTTTAAAATCACTTTCCTCTCTTTCCTCTCAAAGACTACTGTTATTAGCACTATTAATGTCTTTTCTTTCTTGATATAATTTCATTTCCCTGTTTAAAAGAGTAATGTAATATATCATTAGAAACAGAAATGGAATTTACTTATCTAGTGTTAAATAAGGGACAAAATGAAAAGGGAATAGAATTTGCAAATGAATACATGTCAATTAGTTATATGAATTCATTCTACACACATACAGACCTCTTTCTAATTTTCTAAGAATTTTTATTTTCCATATTACTTTGCTGGTAGGATTCTGATGTATGGTGATACTCAGTCGGGGATAATGACATAACATAAATTTCATGAACAAATTCAAAATATCTAACCCTGCAACATACATGTAGTGAGTCAAATATCTACTATATTTACCAATACAGTAAAGTATTCAAAGACAGTACTGTACTATAAGTTTTATAAACTGCATGATAAAGGCTGTTCTTCTAAAAAATGAACTGAAATACCCAGTTATTCAAACCCTCATGAAACAAAGCAATCAACTAGATACTGTACAATATTCATAATTTACCATTATCAGCTATAAGGGGGAAAACCCCCCAGCCCGGATATGATAATTTTCCTGGGTAGTAGGTTGCCCAGGGCACCAGCCACCCATTGAGATACTACTGCTAGAGAGTTCTGGGGTCTTTTGACTGGCCAAACAGTACTACATTGGATTCTTCTCTCTGGTTACGGTTCATTTTCTCTTTGCCTACACACACACACACACACAAACCGAATAGTCTGGCCTATTCTTTGCATATTCTCCTGTCCTCATACACCTAACAATACTGAGATTGCCTAACAATTCTTCTCCACCCAAGAGATTACTGCACTGTAATTGTTCAGTGGCCACTTTCCTCTTGTCTTAGGTAGTGCCATAACCTCTGAACCATGGTCTTCCACTGTCTTAGGTTAGAGTTCTCTTGTTTGAGGGCACGATCGGGCACACTATTCTATCTTATTTCTCTTCTTGTTTTGTTAAAGTTTTTATAGTTTATATAGGAGATCTATTTCAATATTGTTACTCTTCTTAAAATATTTTATTTTTCCTCGTTTCCTTTACACACTGGGCTATTTTCCCTGTTGGAGCCCCTGAGCTCATAGCATCCTGCTTTTCCAACTAGAGTAGTAGCTTAGCAAGTAGTAGTAATAATACCAATAACAATAACAATAACAATAACAATAACAATAACAATAATAATAATAATAATAATAATAATATGAACTTATTAATAAAATTAAATGAGGTTTCCTTTAAAACGGATTTTGACGTAGGAAAAATCTATTTTAGGGTGAGATAGCCATGTCGTCCTGATGGAAGGTCCCTTCAGCAGCTTCCTACTGTATAATATTCCTGCGAGTGATATTACAAGAGAATTACTGTCGGGTATCACGGGGTTCTAACCCCCCAGAACGACTATCCTAAGATATCGTGTATAATCAGGGACGTATCCGTAGATAACCATAGATATCGGCACCCCTAATAGACTTAACCCAGTAAAGGAAACTAGGGTGAAGGATAAGTGAGGAGCCGTTACTTATCCCCTTTCCCCATGGTACCCTCGTATGTCCCTGATGGCGTCATTCCACCTAGCAGCATAACTACTGTGAAAAGAGGCATCCTACAAGGAATCGGGGAGGGACAACGTAAAGGTTGGGCCATCAGGATGACATGCCTATCTCACGCAAAAATAGATTTTTCCTACGTCAAAAGCTGTTTTTTGGGCTCAAGCCATGTCGACCTGATGGAAGTGTACCAGAGAATTACCTATGACTTGGTAGGAAGCCTCAGAGAGAGAGGTCCCAATACCGAAATGCACTTACAGGAGCGTCAAGGCATAGGTATCACTCTCGGCTATATATCCCAGAACAGTTCGGAGGCAGTATTGACAAGTATGATGGTCCGTCAAGGAGGCAATAAAGACCAAAGGACCGCCCTCCGCAATTGGAAAAGCACATGAGTTCAGTGTCAGGAACCATAAGGAACCCAAAACTGAAGCAGGCATCGTAGTTAAGACGTATGGAACAAATACCCACCAGGATAAACAATCCAATTATGTTCAGGAAGGATAATAATGAGGCACACTAAATTTATTGCCACTAAGGTAATAATAATGGTAATAATAGGGCATAAAATAAAAAGCATGTAACAATTTACAGACTTTTATTCACAAGAATCAGTGCAAAGGATAATAAGCAATCATCATTAATGGCATATAGAAAATTTTTTTGTACAAAAGTAAATACATCCCATCCATGCCAAGACATAAGGTAACATTAGGGGACAAATACATGACATAAGGAACCGTAGGTAACTTATGACAAGATAAACCTGATCAGTATATACATGATCACCTATGTACAAAAGGGGATAATCACCCGGACAAATTGAGATATAGTTTAACCAACATTTAGAGAGGTAGGCTGTAGCACTGAAGGAACAAATCTCGCGTCGTAGAGACACAAGTGAACCTGAAAAGTAAATGATTAATTGTATTTTTTTTTGTTCCTGAAGCAAAAACCAACTGTTTACTCAGTGCAAATATCAAGCTGGAGGAATGCCCTAGGACGCACTGTGGGCTACATTGTTGCAGCGGGTTTGATAACACTTTCTGCAGCCACTACAAAATGGCGTATCTCCTCCAATTTCTCCAGATAATGCCTGAAGAAAACCCTAGTGGACTTCCAATCAGTATATGCCTGTAGTCCCTCAAAGGACATATACTGGAAAATGTTCAAGGAGGAAGCCACTTTCCTAGGGTCATGACCCAATGGCATACTAGCCAGGTCCGTTCTTCGTATAAAGTAAGTAATTTTTGCTCTTAACTGTTTCAGAGACAAATCAGACCCCACTGTTTCCCCCTTAAACAATTGACCACCTTTAAACTGCACTGTTTTCAATAAATACACTTTTAGACACTGCACTGGGCACAGGGAGTGATCACCTGGTAGGGGAACTATTTTCCATGGACCTCAATGTTTAGAGGGAAGTTCATTCTTAGCTAGAAAAGCGGGATCAGGGTATAAATTAACCTCACCATTATCAACAAATTCAATGTGGCCCTCATCTCTAGAAAGCACCATAATTTCACTAACATGAGCACCGGAAGCCATTGCAATTAAAAAGATGACTTTCTGAGTGAGATCACGAATAGAAGCCATTTGATTGTCTATGTCCGAAGAAAATTGCAAAACTTTGTCCAAAGACCAAGAGATAGGCTTCGGTGGAGCCGATGGCCGTAGCCTTGCACAAGCCTTCGGAATTTTGTTGAAGAGATCCGAGGTAAAGTTGACATCAAAGGAGTATAGTATACGTCTAGTGAGGGCCGATTTGTACGACGAAATCATGGAGGAAGCTAGACCTTGATCGTGTAAATCAATCAGGAAACCTAAACAAAAATCCATAGTAATTGATCCTGGATTCTTGTCTTTGATGTATTTGACCCATTTCTTCCACTACGCTTCATACTGAGTCATGATGGTAAACGTTTTATAGTTTTCAGCAAACTCCAAGTTACCATATTGAATTTTGAACTTCTTTTCCAGGGCTAGGGTGAAAAAATCATGAGATGAAGGTTGTTCGTTCTCCATGATGAAGCGTAGAAAATCTCCCGCTGTACCTCCTGGGACAGAATTGGGTAGGGCAACGGCACCAGCTTGGGGTTCAATTCCGTGACCATGGGAAACCAGTGGCTCTTTGGCCATAGAGGAGCCACCAGAGCCCCAGTCCCTTTGAAAGACCGAAGCTTGTCCAGAACTTTCATAAGGAGGTTGAACGGTGGGAACAGGTAAATCTTCGTCCAACGATTCCAATCCAAGGACATCGCGTCCATTCTCACTGCTGCTTGATCCACATTCGGTGCCACATAGCAGGGAAGTTTCTTGTTGAGACTCGTCACAAACAGATTCACTTGAAGTCCATGGACTTGATCCTGCACGAAACAGAATGATTTTCCGTCGAGAGACCACTCCGTCTCTAGAGGTTTTGTCCGAGAGAGGGAATCCGCCATCACATTTCTTACTCCATGAAGGTGGGATGCTGACAGGTGCCAACCTTTCTTCTACGCCAACGTAAAGATGGCTATCGTTACGTGATTTATTTGGGGGAGACCTCGATCCTTGTCTGTTGATGCAATAGACAATCGCCTTGCTGTCATGGACTAGACGGATATGAATGTTCTTCTTCAAGTGTAATTTCTTGAGGGACAAGAAGACTGCCATGGCCTCCAGAATATTAATGTGTGACCAATGGCATATGAAATGCCATGTAACTCTCCAACTCTTTTCGCCAAGGTCAAGGCAAGCAGGAACAGTCTCCAGTGTAAGATTGCGATGTAACAACCCTTCAAGAGGTTCAGTAACCTTTGTGACATCCTATTATGGAGATCAAAGTTACTTTGTATGACAAGACTGTTTGAAGCTCCTTGGAGCAGGGACAGTCCCCACAAAATGGAAATGACTAAGCCCTTCAGTCTAAGTACTTGGTTCAGAGCTGAGCAGTAGCTCTTTCCGCAGTGATTGAGAGGCGCTTTTCCCGGCAAAGAAATACTAAGAAATCAGTAACTGCTTATCGAGATGTTAAGATGCTATCTATGAAATTAATCGCAGAAGATGGCCCACTTCTCCTAGTAGAATGCTGCAGATCTGCACAGCCATCTAAACATCTCTGCAATGTTTCATGAAAACCTCTCGTTCGGAGAGGATGCTGGATAACAGCCCCATTTGGTGAGAGGGACACCTCAGAGTTGTGGATTTCCTGAAGGTGAGCTGACAGAGGAAGTTGTACCACCGGGAAAGTTCTCATAGTACCTCAATAAGGAGTATTAGCAGACTGGTGAACTATTTGGTTTATGATCCCCTAGGAAACTGACAGCGTCATTCTAATGTTCAATGTCTACTACACAGTGTTGATGACCCAGCGAAATAAACAGAACGGCAGAAAAGCATAAGCAACCAGGATACTCAAGAGGTGTTGGAACACGTCCTCCATCACTGCTGTCTAGTCGGGATTGGAGTACTGAACACTAGAAGTTTCTTGTTTAGGTGTTTTGTGAACAAGTCATTAATTCACTTTCAGGAATTGAATGGTGGTTAAGGACGGAGTTGAAGCAAGAAGTTTGTGTTTGCTGGGGAAACGTTGGGTGCTGTAACTGATTTATGGCTAAACTGGCTGTGAATCCATACTCCCTTTGTGCCTCTTGTAGTGGGACTGACTGTTTGCAGCCATCCTGGTGTGGAGTGTAGGTTATAGCTTCTGAAGAGGAAGAAGCAAGCAAAGCGTTTATCAGAGTTGGACTGGGCAACGCCCAAGAAGATCATGGAGATGTCATTCACTGCTTCTGTTTTCTCTGGGGGGGGGGGCTGCTATTGTTCCCCCTTTGCATATGCTGTACCCCTACATTGGTCAGAGAGAGTACTCCGCAAGAGATTGGAGCTCTCTTATCTACATCTGCAAGTTTTCAGGTTTTGCTGGTGTGTGGGAAACCCCTAATGTTTACCGCCACCTTTCAGAGGCTGGAAGCCCTTTACCTATGGCTATGCAGGCTATCAACGATGAGTTGGACCTAAGGAAGTCTTGGACCTCCTTAGGTCTTACACGTAGGCCCTCCATAACTCTGTTGAAGGAGTTGGTAGGTAACGTTACTTGTACCCCAGTACCCTCTACGCATATGCAAGTGTCTCAAGTGTCCCCAGTGATGTCATTAGTGATGGGCGTGGTGGTTTCACCAGAGTCAGGGAGCCCTGTGGTTCCCACTTATGCCTAAGAAGGCATTTTAGTCTAGTAGGGAAGTTCCAGGCTTGGCAGGTAAGGTGCCGACGTCAGGAGTCGTGGCCAAAATGGCAAAAGGCCCCCCAGTTCCAGAGGTTACCTCAGTCACTGATCTAGACCCAGTGACTCCTAACCTGTCGATCTGTCCCTTGTGCCAAGAGTCCAAGGCCAGTTCTTCCTCCTACAGTGTCAGTGGTTGTGCCTCCAGGCCCACTCATTGCACGGTCACGGGACCATGTAAGAGTCGCTTTCCCTTCCCCCTGTGACAATGCTGTGGCTCCTGTTGGAGCAACCAATGTGGTTTCTACCCCCAGGGAAGCGTTATTGTTTATGGCATTTTAGTCTAGTAAGGAAGTTCCAGGCTTGGCAGGTAAGGTGCCGACGTCAGGAGTCGTGGCCAAAATGGCAAAAGGCCCCCCAGTTCCAGAGGTTACCTCAGTCACTGATCTAGACCCAGTGACTCCTAACCTGTCGATCTGTCCCTTGTGCCAAGAGTCCAAGCCCAGTTCCTCCTCCTACAGTGTCAGTGGTTGTGCCTCCAGGCTCACTCATTGCACGGTCACGGGACCATGTAAGAGTCGCTTTCCCTTCCCCCTGTGACAATGTTGTGGCTCCCGTTGGAGCAACCAATGCAATTTCTACCCCCAGGGAAGCGTTATTGTTTATGGTTGCTAAGAAATCAGCCCCTCTGTTTGCAGAGCAAGATCCAGGAAGAGGATGAAGTGTGCATGCTGTTCTTCCTCCTCCTCCTTGTCATATTCTTCATCCTCCAAATTGGATTCTGATCTTCTTCTAAGATAAAGAGGAAGAGATAAAAGAAATCCAGGATGATCAGACGTAGTTGCAGGGATAGGACTCCCTGTGACACCACCCTTCTTTAAAGAGAGGTTGACAGCAACGGCAACCAAATGGTTTTCAGCCCCCACAAGGACCACATGGGCCCAGACCCAGTATCCCATTCCAATAGGTCAAGGTCCTGGCTACCCCAGTAGCCAGCCAAGACAGAAGTGTAGGGGCCCCTACACTTTCTATTCCAAGGTTGATTGAAGAACTTCAGCAACATCCATCTCCCTTCCTTCCTGGATGCGGGATACATGCTACATCTTCTACCATTGAGTCTTTTGACTTGGTAGAGAATAGCATCATTCAAGGCTGTACTCCAGCGCATGCTCGATTTTGAAGGCCAAGAATGTGGGAAGAGTGCTTTGTTCCCTCTGCCTTTAATCACAAAGCAGTGGTAGCCCACCTCGTATTAGGACAAGTACCTGCTATTTTGTTGGTTCTAATAACAGGAGCTCTCATGCCATCACCACTGGCCTGCCTGACCCTTCTTCAGCCCCCAACAATGTTCCTGGCAGTCATACTTAAGGGGGGGGGATCTGTGCCTCTGAAGTATGTTGCCTCACCCTGAGCCTTGGACTGTGGTCTGGCGCCACTAACGTAAATCTTGACAGGGGGGCAGAGGAGACGACCGATTGTTAACGCATACAGCACATCTGACCACTTGTAGCAGTACTAGTAGTAATAGTAGTAGTAGTTGTCTTATGAATGTTCGTGAGTGTCGGACATTTGTAAACACTGACAAGAACCAGTGAGCCGATGAAGAACCTTGAGCATCTGTATTCGTGGGCCTTTAACCATCTGCATGACCCCTTGTTGTCATGTCAAGAGCTGGAGCTCTTATGAAGAAGCTCTCGAAAGATGTATGTACCGTATCTGGAATCCGATCCCACTGTACATGGGTGAAAACAACAAGTTCCCAGTGGCGAGTGAGGTATTAAGCACCAAGGCTAACAGGAAGCTGTACCCCTACAACTGTTAGCAAGTGATGGCTGTCAGCCATTCTACCCGCAAGCGGGAAAATTGCTGTTTAGCTTGGAAGGGAAAGTTGTGAGCTGGGTAGCGCTGTGACATTGAATAGTGGTTACTATTCTAGGAGTACTGTAATGTAATCGTGAGCAGGCCTGCATGCAAGCTGGAAACTCGGCGGCGAGCTAGAGACTGGTCATGCCTGCACGAGCTGGTCTGCGCTCTCTTGTCGTTATTCCTGAGTACGGAGAAGAAAAGAAGAGCGATCACGAGAAGAGGAATCATCAGGCACTGAAAGAGGTTGCTGGAACCCCAGAAACCAGGAAGCGAGCTGACAGGCAATCGGGAGCTGACGGGCGATCGCAAGGTGATGAGCAATCGCGAGCTGAAGTGCAATTGCGAGCTGATGGCGATTGCAAGCTGATGGGCGAATGCAAGCTGACGGGCGATCGCAAGCTGACAGGTGATAATGATGTAAAGCAGGACTGGGCGAGGGGAGGATACCGTGCAAAGCAAGTCTGCTTAGACGAGACAAATCAGGTAAGCGAGACGAGACAGTGAGAAGAAAGGGCTAACGAACGCTAGAAGCGTCAAGCACGCAGAGAGCAAGTAATATCTTCAGGCTTCGAAGGCTCACACTCCGAGGGATTAGGAAAAGGCATGGACGATTCCATAACCCTCTCTTATTCCCATGTAGCGAAGACTAGTCCAGGGAGGATCGAACCCACATACGGGAAAGGCGTCCACAGTGAATAGCAACAAGGTTTCGGACTCTATCCTTCCTCCGCCAGCTAAACAAGTCAAAACATGGGTCAGCAACGTCGTCAGCATGATTAGGAACTGCCGCAGGCATAGGCAATGACGGCAGTGACGGGGCAAGTGTGCATGCTTTTCTTCCTCCTCCTCCTCCCTGTCATCTTCTTTATTCTCCAACCTGGATTCTGATCTTCTAAGATGAAGAAATCCAGGAAGACTAGACGTTGTTGCAGGGATAGGACTCCCAGTGACACCACCCTTCTTTCAAGGGAGATGGACAGCAACAGGTTTTTGGCCCCCACAAGGACCACATGGGCCCAGACCAAGTGTCCCATTCCATGAAGCCAAGGCCCTGGCTACCCAGGTAGCCAGCTGAGACAGAAGTGTATGGCCCTATACACTTTCTGTTCCAAAGTTGATGGAAGAACTTCAGCAACATCCACCTCCCTTCCCTCCTGGATGCCCGCTACATCCTCCACCATTGAGTCTATTGACTTGGTAGAGAAGATGGCATCATTCAAGGCTGTACTCAAGCGCATGATTGATTTTGTAGGCCAAGAAAGTGGGGCGGAGAGCTTTGTTCCCTATGCCTTTAAGCACAGGGCAGTGGTAGCCAACCGCGTATTAGAATAAGTACCTGATATTCCGTTGGGTCCCATAACAGGAGCTCCCATACCATTGCCATTGACCTGTCTGGCCCTTCTTCAGCCCCAACAACATTCCTAGCAGTCATACTCATGGGGGGGATCAGAACCTATGAAGTACACTGCCTAAACCTGGGCCTTGGTGAGGCATGAGAGTGCTCGGGGGCAGGATGTCTCAAGGACTCTGGACTGTGGTCTGGCGCCAGCTGAGGGAGACTACCCTGAGTTAGAAGGTTCCTTCATGTAGTGGGAGGCACTGGTAGCACCTCCATTGAGGAGGACTTCTGTCACTTATTGGCACTTCAGTGCTCCTTAAGGATTGAAGTCACTGGAGCTGGCATAGTCAAATCTGTCTTGGCTCTAGATTAAGTGGATGATCATATCTGAGGATCTGAGAACTCATCCAGTCCAATATGTCAAGCAAGATCCTCCACAGTACCCCCACAACTCTCAAGGCAATGGAGATTCTACACGCCAGAGAACACCGTGTCTGCACCCCTGCAAATTGACCTGTCAGTATCCCATCTGTCCTGGTGGCTGAACGAGGAGGACCACTCCAGAGGAGCTCCACTCGACTCTCAGCCTTCAGACATGCAACTATTCTCGGATGTGTCAAATGAGGAATGGAGAGCTTACCTGGATGAACTAGTCATCTCAGGGGTGTGGACCAAAGAGGAACAGTATCTGCACATCAACATCATCAAGATTCAAACAGCCCTCCTAGGGTTGCAAGCATTCCAAAAACGTTTGAGGATCCATTTAGTAGTATTGATGAGTGACACCACCATAGCTGCCAGATTACTAGGCCATAGAGTTGTCAACACGGTACATTCTAGGCAAGAGGAATGTACAAGCAGACACACTCAGTCACCTGGGGCAGGTTATAGGTGCAGAGTGGTCACTATATCGTCTTAAAGTAGAAAGACTTCTTGTCCTGTCAGGGTCGACCTGTTTACTATCCAGTAGAGAATAGGATGCTCCCCTGGCAGCATTCAAAGATGCCTTCCAACACTCATAGGATCACCTTTCTGCTGTTCAACCTGATCAAGCCAATAATCAATAGTGTTGACCCCGACAGGATTCAGGATGACCCTGGTGGCTCCCAGATGGCCTCATGCCAAGTGGTATCCTAATTTGCTTGCTCTTCTGGTCGAGGTCCCGAGAGAACTACCAAAAGCCTACACTGTCAGCCACACCTGTAGAGGGCACCAAGCCTTGAAGTCCTTGGTTCTTCACGAGCAGAGAATATCCAGCATCCCCAAGCAAAAGGCTTTTTGCTATGCACTGCAAAAATGTCTGGATAGTTCCGGAGGTCCTCTACACTACAGCTGTCTACCAGGCTAAGTGAGTCATCTGCAAATGGCATCATAGAAGAGATATTTCTCAGGTCAGAACAACTCTAGCACAGATCACAAATTTCCTCATCTTTCTTCGCTGAGAGATGTGCCTCTCAGTTGCAGCTGTTAAAGGCTACTGCTAGGCATTGACTATGGTCTTTTGACTGATGGGTATAGACTTCACCGCTTCCTGATAGATGTCTATACTTGTGAGGAGCTTTGAGCAGTCTTGCCCACTCCTGGGATCTAAGACTCCAGAGTGGGACGACTTTAGTCCTCAAGACGTACCCCATTCGAACCTTTGAGGTCATCAGTGGGGGCTCTGACTCTCAAGACTGTCTTTCTGCAAGCTTTAGCATCAGCAAAGAGAGTTAGCATGTTTCACTTTAAAAGAATATGGCGCTGATATTGAAATAACGGATTTTGAGCAAAGCGAAAAATCTACTTTTGGGTGAGAGTGCCATGTCGTCCTGATGGAAGGGTTCCTTTAGGTAGCCTTCTAAGGGATATTTGCTACAGTGATA
Source organism: Palaemon carinicauda (assembly GCF_036898095.1). Classification (NCBI taxonomy): domain Eukaryota; kingdom Metazoa; phylum Arthropoda; class Malacostraca; order Decapoda; family Palaemonidae; genus Palaemon; species Palaemon carinicauda. The sequence continues at coordinate 67,052,801 of NC_090734.1, forward strand.
CTCCCAGTTAAATAAACCGAAGGTCTCCAGGATTCTAACTCCTGGCGCGAGTATCCAATTATGGATATCGCATAATATCAGGGGACATATTTTTAGATATGACACATAGCAATCTTCACCCCGAATAGATTTAACTCTTTGATGTAAGGGGAAAGAGTGGCGAAAGAAGGGGGTGCCGATCTAGGTACCCAGTGGACCTCCTTCCCTATTACTACTACGACGCCATTCCTTTCCTTGTCGTTAAGCAGAAATAGCCGCAGATAGAGTAATTTGGGGAGGGGTTACCAAAAGGGTGGGCCCATCAGGACGACATGGCAATATCACCCAAAAATAGATTTTTCGCTTTGCTCAAAATCCGTTTTTGGGGCTCAGGCCATGTCGTCCTGATGGAAGCATACTAGAGAATCAGCTTGAAATTAATATAGCTGTTGGTTTGTGTATGTGCCTTCTACCTTGAATGGATCTACTTATCTGGTCTCCTAGACCTGTATGTGAAATTCCAGTTGACTGTCATTTCCACTAAGCCTGGAACTGGTTTAGTACTTACTGCCCCCTGCAGGGAAAGTGTCGACATTGACAATAATGATTCAAGGTTTGAATTTCCATAGGAATGGAAGGTAAAACTTTAGAGATTACCTTTCACTTACCTTGGAAATCTGTATCCTGATTTCAAGTTCTGGGCCCTTCTAGGGCTTAATTAAAACTCTAGCATTTTTATTTTACTGTAACTCAGATAGCAGTAATAAGACGCAAATACGTTTAGTATTTTTACTTTGCAACTAGATTATCAAATGTAGTTACAATAGAATATGAATCTGATCCAGCATTAAAACACATCAGGATCCATATTTTCTCTTGTAGGAAAAAATATGTCATTTCATTATCGGAATAATGCCACTCAATGTAGATGTGAAACCAAATCTGTCTGATTTGTACAGATTTTGGGAATGCATAAACACTGTGACGCAAACGTTCACTCGGCACTGGTGTTATTGGTCAGATATGCGGCTATATGGAACAGTGTGCTAATCATCGTTGTGATTTGCACTAGAAGGTAAGTGTACCCATGCACCGATGCACTGTAAAGTCCCAAAACAGTTCACTGTTCATCGCAGCACTAGACAACGGGTTTTATAACACTACTCACCGCTACTACAAAATGTTTTATTTCATGTACTTGCTTTGCATAGTGTTTGTAGAAAACCCTGGATGATAACCACCCAGTGTATGAGCGGAGTCTTGAATCGTGACCTGCGGGTGTACTGTCAGGATCTGCTCTGCGAATAAAGTAGGTGAGCTTCGCTCTCTGTTGTCTCAGGGATAGGTTTGATCCTGAGGTTTCGCCTCGGAAGAGCTGTCCTCCCTTGAAGTCTGAAGTTCTTCGAAGATAGACCTTAAGACACTCTACTGGGCACAGAGAGGTATCTTCCTTCAGTGGGCAGATTCTCCAAGGACCCCACCTCTTGGTGGATAGCTCATTCTTGGCAAGAAGGGCAGGATCAGGAAAGAGGTTCAGTTCTCCTAGTTCTACGAACTAAATATGGCCTTCGTTTCTAGATAAGGCCACATTTCACTAACTCTAGCCCCTGAGGCTATGGCAAACAGAAAAATTACTTTCTGTGTAGATCCTTTAAAGTACAATTCTCATTGTTTAGGTTCGAAGCATAGTGCAAGACTTTGTCCAAAGACCAGGTGATGGGCTTTGGTGGGGTTGCTAGCTTGAGTCTAGTGCATGCTTTTGGGATCTTATTAAAGATATCACTAGAGAGGGCCACTTCAAAGGCGTACAGAAGTGGTCTAGCCGGGGCCCAATTACACGAGGTAATCATAGTAGAAGCCAGGCCTTGTTCCTGTAGGAATATGAAGAATGCGAGACAGAAATCTATCGATATTTCTGTCGGTTTCCTTGTTTTCAGAAAGGAAACCCATTTCTTCCATGACGATTCATATTGTCTTCTAGTCAAACTTGACTTATACTCTTCGATGAAGTCAACTTTATCCTTTGAGATTCCAAACTTTTTGTTAGCCACTAGGGCGAGAAAATCATGAGATGTAGGTTGTTGGTTCTCGAGGATGAAGCGTAGACGGTCGACTTCTGGACCTGTTGGGATAATACTGGGTCCGGCAGAGGAAACAGCTTCAGTTTCTGCTCTAGAACTAGAGGGAACCAATTGCTTTTGGGCCACTTCGGGGCTACTACTGCTGCTGTCCCTCTGAAGGATCTTAGCTTGTCGAGGACTCTTAGCAGGAGATTGGTTGGTGGAAACAGGTAAATGTGATTCCACCTGTTCCAGTCGAGGGACATGGTGTCCATAGCCTCTGCTTGAGAGTCCATATAAGGGGCTACGTAACGAGGTAGTTTCTTTTTGTCGCTAGTTGCGAAGAGGTCAGTCTGCAGTTCTGGGACTTTTTCCGAGGTGAAGGAGAATGAGTCTGCTTCTAGGGACCATTCTGTCTCTATGGGCTTTCGCCTTTATAGAGCGTCCGCCATTACATTGCGGAACCCCACGTAGGTGAACTGCTGATAGGTGCCATCCCTTCTTCCTTGCCAGGTAGAAGGTGACTAATATCACATGGTTGATGTGAGGCAATCTCGAGCCTTGTCAATTTAGACATTTTACTATCACTTCGTTGTCTAGGACCAATCTTATGTGGATTGTTCTGCGAGGGGATAGTTTCTTCAACGTCAGGAAAACTGCCAGAGCTTCCAAAATGTTGATATGAAAGGTTTTGAACTGGTGCGACCAATTCCCTTACACTTTTCTCTCGTGAGAATGGCCTCCCCATCCTTCCGAGGAGGCGTCCATGTGTATCACTACTGATGGTTGTGGTGGTTGCAGGGCAATTGTTCATGCTAGGCTCTTGGCTGTTGACCACGGCCTTAACTGCATGCGCAACAGGGTCGGGGTCAACCTTGGTTGATCTCTTCGAGCGTTGGATGCGTATCTTCTCCAGACTCCTGACGCATCTTTTAGACGTGCTTTTAGCACCGGGTCTCTCACTGCTGCAAACTGGAGAGAGTCCAATACTCTTTCCTCTTGGCATTTTGAAATCCTCTTGTGATGGATTAGTCTCTTGACAGATCCCTCTATCTCTCTCCTCTTCTTGGATGGAATGGAGAGTAGTGTGACTTTAAGTCCCATTGGATTCTAAGCCATTGGAACTTCTGAGCTGGAGGAAGGCGAGACTTCTTGCGATTGATCTTGAAGCCCAGGTGTTCCAGGAACTGGATCAACTTGTTGGATGCCTGCAGACAAGTAGTCTTGGATGCTGCCAATACAAGCCAATCGTCTAGATATGCTACTACTTGAACTCCTTCAGAGTGTAGCTGCTGGACAATTGTGTCTGCCGGCTTCGTGAATATCCTTGGGGCTGTGTTCAGTCCGAAGGGCATTGCTCTGAAAACACACTTCTTCTGTAGCTTGAATCCTAGGTAGGAGGAGAAAGGGCGACTCATTGGAAGATGCCAGTAAGCATCTGCTGGGTCTATTGAGACTGTGTAGGCCCCTTTTGGTTGAAGGGTCCTCATGTGTTCCAAAGTATGCATCCAGAACTTGTTGTTCTTGATGAACTTGTTGAGTGGAGAGAAGGCTAGAATGACTCTGAGTTTGTCTGAGTCTTTCTTGGGAACACAAAACAGCCTTCCCTGGAATTTGATGGACTTCGCTTTCCTTATTACCTTCTTGTTCAAGAGTTCTGAGGTATATTCTTCTAACAAGGGGGTGGAGTGTTGGAAGAATTCTGGAAAACGGGGTGGAGTTCTGTTCCATTTCCACCCGAGTCCATTCGTTATTACCCTCTTAATGAGAGAATGCCTTGATGAAGTCATTGAGCTTCAGCACGGCATTCTATTCCCGTGCTGAAACTTGGTGACGGGCAAGAGGGCTCTCGAACTTGGGGAAATTGCTCCCCCAGTTCGAATCTAAATTTCTCTCTTTCTTATCTTTTTCTTCCTCTTTATATTGCTTCAACCTTCTCCTAATATCATCAACTTTCTTTCATGATGCTGTCCCAACCCTATGAGTAAAATTTTCCCTATGTATGTGTATATTTTTACATATATGTATGTTTATTATCTTTTTTTTTCTCTCTCTCTCTTTATGGCATGGATATTTCTACATCTGTTATTGCCACTTGGGCGGATGTTTCTACATCCGGTATTGCTGCCTGCTTTGATGAATGGGAAAGGTGTCACGGTTGGGAGGTGTTTGTGCTCAAAGCTATATGTGAGAGTATTGGATGATCTCAGCCATCCCGAAGATGGTTTGGACCTTTTTGGCGGAACTATTCTCAAGTGTTGGGTCTTCGGAATCCAGGGGTATCCAATGCTTGGGGTAGGACTCTCGGCTTTTGGCCGGAAGCCCGTCATTACAGATATGGGGAGGATGATTCCATAGTTTCTTGGTCTCAGTCCTAACAGGCGGGTTCAGCTTACACCTGTGCCTCTATATCTGTTTTGATGCTATCCTTCGGGTAGGGTATGGAGTGGACCATCTGGGAAGTATACTCTCACTGTGCCGGTAGTGGAGAGTGCAAATTTCCTTCCCAACATGTGATGCCTTAATGTTCTCAAGCAGGTAAATCAAACTATTCAAAAAATCACTCTTCTCTTTTCTTTATTCTGATGGATTCTTGTGACAATGACCCCACCTCCCCTGGATATGCTGACTCGCCACCGGCACTGTTGACGACCTCTGGCAATTCATTTAAAGAAAACTCCGTTGACGATGTAGGAACTAAAAAGGACTGTTCTTTAAACATTTAGAAAAAGGGTAATTTGGGCAACACAGGAAAACTGAATTTCCTGCACGTTACCCAAATCCCTTTAGAAGCTAATTATGATGTGCTACATAAAATATTTGAGTGTTACGGATCAATAAAAGAAATTAGAATGAAACTTCACGATGATAATTGGGAATCTTGGTTATCATTTAATTGTCATGAGGAAGCATTTAATGCAAGCTGTAACATTGTTGATAATAAAGTAGGTAATAAGAGTGTTAAGGGTGCTCTGTGTGATGGGGCACCTAAAGATCTGGATGTCTACAGACCAGCAGACTGGGCTGATAAAGATATAAAGGCAGATATGCCTTCCCAAAGAAAGCCAAAACCACCAATGTGGCTTCTTGCTCAATCTGTAGGAGGTACGGAAAATTATTTCAAGATATGCAAATTTCTTCAGAGGAAGGTAGGTACGATCGCACCTGGAGATATATCTCGATTCGGGAAGAAAAGTTACTTGATAAAAGCCAAGTCATACACACAGTCTGTTATATTGTCCAATTTGAAGACAGTAAATGATGATGTAAAATTGGACATCAAACCCCATCTAAACTTTAGCTATGGAAGGGGAGTGGTTTTCAATAGGGATCTATATGAATTTACCGAAGAGGAGATATTGGCTATGTGTCCTCTATCAGTGTGGAAAGTACATAAAGTAACTGGAACATCGATGATTGTTCTTACTTTCCAGGATGCTGATGTACCTTTCCACATAGATATAAAAATGAAAGGATTAGAGTTCAACCTTTTAAGCAGAAGCCACTGCAATGTTTTAATTGCTTTAGATTTGGACATCCTTCCAAAGTTTGCAACAATGATAAAATTTGTAATATTTGCTCCAATCTTTACCATGGGGAATGTACACTTGAGGCAAGGTGCTTAAACTGCAACTCTAATCATAAATCTAATGATAGGAGCTGCCAGTTTTATAAGTTAGAAGAGGCTGCCCTCAATAAATCAATTATTGAACATGTAAACATGGGGCATGCCAAGAGATTATTAAATAAATCTAATACTTATGCAAAGACATTAAAAACAGGAGAAAAAGTTCCTCGGGAATCATCTCACCCACCTACTACTGTAGGTAGTTCTCGAAAAAGGAATTCACCATCTATTGATAAAGTGCTGCATAAGACAAGAACATCTCCTCCTAAAGATTTATCATTGAGTATCAACAAAAAGACATTGCCCACCACTATCAAACCTTTGTCCCCCATTACAAAGGATAGTACTAACCTCTCCCAGGCCATATCCTTGCCTGATTTAATGGAGATTCCACCTGACACCAAGTTATCAGGTGTACCTGTAGTGGGGAAGGTACAAAAACCTGGTAACTCGCAACCTATTAATCGTAAAAGAGAGAGACCTCCATCTCTCTCACCCCCTTCCATAAGAAATACTAGAATTATGACATCAAATAAATATGATGTTTTGTCTGTTGATGTTGGCGATCAACCAGAAGACAATTTAAATAAATCAGAAATTCAAGTTGAGGTCCACCATCCCCCTCAACAATATATAAAAAAGATACAAAGAAAAACACCAACGTAAAACCCAACATAACAAGACCATCTCTGAAGAAACCTACTGGTAATAATGTTAGATTAAAAACTGCTAATGGGAAGACCTCATCCAAGATGTCTTCCCGAAATAATCCATAGTTTTCTCCTCAATTTTGCAATGGAACTGTCAGGGTTTAAGGGCGAAATTTGAAGAACTTGAGCTCCTAATTCATGAACATTCCCCCATAATTGTATGTCTACAGGAAAGTATGCTTGATGCTAACACTCCTAGTCCTCGAGAGTATGTTAGCTATAGAACACCATATAATCATGAAGCAGGGAGCCATGGTGGAAGTCTCATGTACGTTCGTTGAGATGTTCCCCAAATACCTATGTCTATATGTACAACACTGCAGGCAGTGGCTGTACAAATTGATATAGGAAGAAAATATACAATATGCTCTCTCTACTTGCCTCCAAATGATAATATTTTATATGATGATTTAGCAGAGGTCATTCATCAACTCCCTCAACCATTTCTCTTACTGGGAGATATGAATGGTAGACATCATTTATGGGGTGATATTTTAGTAAACACAAGGGTAAATATTATCTCATCAATTGTGGAGAATGAGGATGTGGGACTCCTTAATACAGGAGAGCCCACACACTTCCATGTTCAGACAGGTACCTTGTCATGCATTGACCTTTCAGTTGCAAGCTCTAACTGCCTTCTTGATTTTGATTGGAGGACATTAGATGATTGGCATACTAGTGATCATGCACCAATCATTATAAACACCAACAAGGGTCGGCCTTTGCAAAGATCGCCATGTTGGAATCTAGACAAGGCAGACTGGGTTAAATTTTCTGAGCTAAGTGAAATCGAAGGGAGAGCAGAACAGTTTGAAAGTATTGATGATGCCATAGACCTACTGAATGGAAGTCTTCATACAGCAGGAGTCAATTCAATTCCCAAAACAACAGGGTTATTCAAACGACGACCAGTCCTGTGGTGGTCTTCAGAACTAACTGCCCTCCACAGAGCCACAAGAAGATCTCTAACACGATTGCGTAGACGCAGAACTGATGAGAATTTAATTATGTACAAGAAATGTAGAGCACAGTTCCATCGTGCCATGAAAGAAGCTAGGCGCCAGTCATAGATGTCTTTTGTTTCCTCCATTAACAGTAGAACACCACCATCTTCTGTGTGGAGGAAAGTAAAAAAAGATAGCTGGCAAATTCACCCCCAACCCACCACCAGTGTTGAAGGTGAATGACCAGTATGTAACTGAAGCAAATGAAGTTAGCAATGCCCTGGCTAATCATTTTTCAAATGTATCCAGCAAGTGTGAAGGAGCCCCTGGTCACCAGTATAGGAGCACTGAAGAAAAGAAAATTTTAAATTTTGCAACAAGAAGGGAAGAGTCGTATAATTCTCCTTTCACTGAAAGATAATTTGATTCCGCACTTGCTCATTGCAATGATACAGCCCCTGGACCCGACGGAATTCCATATGCAATGATTAAACATGTACATTTTAATACAAAGCTATTTATTTTAAGCATTATTAATAGAATTTGGCATGATCATAGTTACCCAAGTGTTAGGGAACTAGCCATTATTTTAGCCTTTCTAAAACCCGGTAAAGACAAGTTTTTAGTAGCAAACTATCGTCCTATTGCATTGATATCTTGTTTATGTAAAATCATGGAGAAGATGGTCAATGCAAGGCTGATGTGGTACCTTGAAAAGAAAGGTATTTTATCATCGATTCAATGTGGATTCCGAAAAATGCACTCAACGACTGATGTGTTGATACGACTTGAGTCTTCTATTTGTGAAGCCTTTGCTTCCAAACAGCACCATGTTACAGTATTTTTTTAACTTGAAAAGGCATATGATACCACATGGAGATATGGTATACTTAAAACCATTCATGAAATCGGATTGAGAGGAGAGCTGCCACTATTTATTCAGGCATTTCTTTCACGTAGAGTTTTTCAAGTGAGAGTTGGGGATACTCTATCAGAGAGTAAGTGCCAGGAAGAAGGAGTTCCTCAGGGTAGTGTGCTGAGTGTAACCCTTTTTGCACTAGCAATTAATGGGATATCCTCAGCTATTCCCCAGGATGTTCTCTCAACATTATTTGTGGATGATCTCTCAATATCATTTGCTGACACTAGAATGGCAATGGTTGAGAGAAAAATCCAACTCGTTATTGATAAAATTATCCAGTGGGCGGACATAAATGGATTTAGGTTCTCGGCAAATAAAACTACCATTGTCCATTTTTGTCGTATCCGGGGAGTACATCCAGACCCGGATATATACATTAAAGGTCAACGGATGCCATGTGCAAGAGAAGCTAAATTTTTAGGTTTGATATTTGATTGTAGGCTTACATGGGTTTCTCACTTAAAAGCGTTAAAAGCTAAATGTGTTGAAGCTCTGAATATCTTAAAAGTATTGTCCCATACATCATGGGGGCAGACCGCAATACTATTTTAAAATTATACAAGGCCTTGATTTTTTCCAAAATTAGTTATGGTTGTGAAATATATTCTTCAGCCACCCCAAGCCAGTTAAAAATATTAGACTCGATACATCATGCAGGTATTAGATTGTCTACTGGAGCTTTTAAAACCTCGCCTATCCCAAGTCTCCTTGTTGATGCTGGAGAGTTACCTCTAGACCTTTACCGTATGTCTTCCATTATTCGGTATTGGTTTAGATTGCAAAGAATCCCTAACTCTCTAGCCTTTCAGACTGCAAGCCTTGTAAGACACGCATCATACTTTGAGTTGCACCCAAAATCTCCTCAACCTTATGGCTTTCGGGTGAAACGATTATTAAATAGTCTGGATATAATTAGAAGTAAGGTACTTCCATTCAAGGTATCATCAACGCCTCCATGGAAGTTACCAGAGATATCTTTTTGTAAATATTTTATTGGAGATAAGAAGAATATGTCAGACCTAGAAGCCAGGTGTCTTTTTAATGACCATGTTAAAGAACATAGAGGATCAACTTTTATCTATACTAATGGCTCCAAATCTGATGCTGGCGTTGGATTTGGAGTACATAGTAATGGTTTTAATTGTAGAAGTGCACTTCCTCTGACCGCTTCCATATTTACTGCCGAACTGTATGGCATATTAACCGCTATTGAGAAAATAGCGTTGGAGAAGGATGGTAATTTTACAATTTTTAGTGATGCAAGGAGTGTCCTTCAAGCTATAGAAGTTTTTAATTCTAATAACCCTCTAGTTTTAAAGATTTTAGAATGGCTTTTTATTATTGGACGGAGAGGTATAACAGTTCAATTTTGTTGGGTTCCAGCACATGTAGGTGTGTGTGGGAATGAGAAGGCAGATTCACTGGCTAAGAAGGCTGCATCCGAGTTGCTGCCAAAAAGGTATCCCATTCCCTGTAATGATTTCTTACCTGACATCAAGAAATTGGTTTGCAATAAATGGCAACAGCATTGGGATAGCCTAGATGGGAATAAAATGCGAGAAGTAACAAATGACATATCTCCTTGGAGGTATAATATGATGCCCCGAAAATGGGAGACGTCTCTTTGTCGTCTCCGTATTGGTCACACTCGGTTGACACACGAGTTTCTGCTGAAGGGCCAACACCAACCGTATTGTGACGACTGTTTAGTACCTCTAACAGTAAGGCATTTGTTGACCGAATGCCCCAATTATAACAACTTAAGGAATAGATATTTGTTTGAGGCTCGAGGTGAGGGTGGCAGGTTCATCCTTGCCAAGATTCTTGGAAATGAAGCAGGTCTTCTGAAAAATATTTAACTTTTATGACATTCAACTTTTATGATTTTGATTGAATACTCTTTTATTTTTTATTTTATTTTTGTATATAATAAATTAAATGTTACCGACGTCAATTACCTCAGATGTCAGGATGCCTGAAAACTTTAAATCAATCAATCCATTTGTTATTAGGCTGTGGGCCCAGGGATCGAAGGTCCAGCAATCCCAAAAGTGATACAGTCTGCCTCCTACCTGGAGCCCCTCTTTGCATGGGGGCTCCTGCAGATTTGTTTCTGTGACCACGTCCTCTTCGGCCCCGAAAGGAGTTACCTCCGGGCGAACTTCTCTTAGGGCTTTTCCTCTCTGACTAGGGTGAAAGGAAGTAGACTGCCTCTCAAAGTTAGGGTCAAACACTGGCGACTGGGCTACCAGTTGTTGAGGGACCATCTGGAAAGTGGGCTGAGGCATTGTGGTCATAGTCACGGCAGGCAGTTGTGCAGGTCTGTGTGATCTCCTCTCCTCTTTATTCTTGGGCTGGGGCCCTTCGTCCGAGGAAGATTTCCTCTTTGAGCTCATGCCCCACTTTTGGAGAAGGTTCCTGTTCTCCGTGGCTGTTCTGGCTATGATCTCTTGGACCAGTTCCTGTGGGAAAACGTCTTTAGCCCAGAAGTTTGAGGTAATCATCTTCCTTGGTTCGTGTCTTATGGTCGCTGAGGCTAAAACGAACTCTCTGCAGGCTCTCCTCACTCTGAGGAAAGCATATAAGTCTTTCACAAGGGTACCCATGTGGGACTTAGCCAGGAAGATGAACATTTCTGGGGCGTTCAGTAGACCTGCACTCATTTCCAGGCAGTTCTGATGAGAAAGGGGAGCCGCAATTCTCTCCTTCGTCTCCTGTTCCCTCCTCAGAAGCGGAACAGGACTCTTTGGCGCCGACTCTTTGGTGCTGACGATTTGGCGCCGACTCTTTGGTGCTGACGATTTGGCGCCGCCATTTTGGCGATAGACAGTTTGGCACTCATTGTTTTGGTGATGAGCTGTTTTGGCGCCAAGAAACAAACTTAAGGACCATCCGCAAATTTGTTTCTCATTTAGTGATCACCTCATTACACCAAAGGCTCGTCTGATTTGAGAATTGTAATATTAAACCAGTTATTACGATAATGAAGACTTTTTGCTTGGAGATAGCAGAGATGAACATGACAGAATTTTAATATTTGGTGGAAAGACCTGGGTAAACATTTTACGTGATTCTGAAGTGTTGTACGCCAATGGCACGTTTAAGATGTCTCCTCCGTTATTTGCACAGGTTTACGTAATTATGGCAAGAAAGCATGAAGGAGTTCTCCCTATACTATACGCCCTATTACCTAATAAGCGTCGAACAACATACGTGAAAATGTTTCGAATGATAACTGAGATGGCTGCAGAGTTGCAACCAAAAGGCATTTATTGTGATTATGAACAAGGAGCTTTTTCTGCAATGAAAGAATGTTTTCTGGATGTGGAGTTGAAAGGCTGCTTCTTCCATTTTGCACATAATATTCATAAGCACCTGAAACAACTTGGGCTCCAACATTTGTATAATAATGCCCCCGACTTCTCAGTAAAAGCCAAAATGATCGTTGCTTTATCTTTTGTACCTATTTCTCACATGGATGTTTACATCGATGTTTTGGTGCAATATTTACCTGATGAACTCGAGCCGTTAATGAACTGGGTCGAAGATAATTATGTAGGAAGACCTCTGAGGAGGGGAAATGGCCAATGTTCACCTCTTTTCCCTACGCAAATGTGGAATATGTATAATCGAACGATATTAGGTGAGGAGAGGACAAACAATCATGCTGAAGCTACGCACAGGAAAATCTATGCAGAACTTGGAATGAACAACCCAGTTATATGGAAATTCATCGATGGCATAAAGAGAATTCAGAAAGGACGCGATTCTTATTATGAACAACTAATGGCTGGGAATCCTCCTGCTCGAAAACGCTTAAAATACATTAAGACTGATGAACACATTTTAACTATAGTACAGCAGTTTGATTCACGGGAACCACTGGAATACTTATGTGGTTTGGCATATAACTATGAAATGCATTAACATGTTGGTGAAAATATTTCCTTTTATTTCATTTTTGTAGCATTTTAATACTGTATTGCTGCAAATAGATAGAACTTTTTTATTTTTATGTTATTTTTGACCCATGCAATATATATAAACACACACATGTATATATATATATATATATATATATATATATATATATATATATATATATATATATATATATATATATACATATATATATATATATATATATATATATATATATATGTATATATATATATATATATATATATATATATATATATATATATATATATATATATATATATATATATATAACGGATTTTGAGCGAAGCGAAAAATCTATTTTTGGGTGAGATAGCCATGACGTCCTGATGGAAGGTTCCTTCGGTAGCCATTCCCAGAGAATTAAACCACAGGTTATCACAGAATTCTAACTTCTGGTGCGAGTACCCTAAAGGTTTCCCTCTAGGATATCGTATATCAACAGGGGACGTATGTATTAACACGCCACATAGCTATCTGCACCCCATATAGAGTTAACACTTCGATATGGAAAGGTGGAGCCGTTCCACAGTTACACTCATCCGTGGCTGCTTTTGGTACTCGAAACGTAAACAAAAGGGCGCCATTGCTAAATGACGTCACTTCCATCCTCATCCTGAGGCCAGCTCCTTGCTAATCTCCATGATACAGCAGGACATGGCGGGGCCTGAAAGGCTGGACTAGAATAGATGGGAGGGTCCATCAGGACGTCATGGCTATCTCACCCAAAAATAGATTTTTGAGCGTTGGGCTCAAGCCATGACGTCCTGATGGAAGTGTACCAGAGAATTAATGTATCGTGGAAAATTTCCCCTTTTTTAAAGTAAGTGCCAAGGGCTCCGAATAGAGGTATGTAATGTGTCCTCGGTAGAGGTTCCGTGGGGATCCAGCTTCCTGACCCCCTGGCAGAGAAGTCCCGGTGGATCATACCAAAATCTGAAGTGGTCATTGAAGGGCTACTCATCCTGCGGAGATTTCGGGCAGGACTCAGAGACAAGACAGAAGATTAATATTCGGGTAGGAATATTCTCAAGTGTAGACAGGTGATAATTAATCACTATACACCATGGATGAGAGATCAATCTGGTCTCGAAGGCAGGACGAAGGTAAGTATTCAAGTAGGAATATTACACAGCATGAGTAAGTATATAATACAGACAATTTATATTATTCTTCTCATTCCAAAGGAAAGGGGTAAATGAAACTATGACAATCATGTATTCCATAATGGTAATAGGAGAGGAGAGAGACGCACATGTAATAAAATAGACATTTTATTTCATAGATTGCAGGTTATAGTGATAATAATTGTAATAAAAGGTGTAAAGTTAATTTACAATAATAAGAATAATGTACATAGAAAATAAAAGAATTCAATCTTGAATCTGAAAGAAATTTCACTTTTAGAAACACAAGTTCCGGAGGAACGTCAGTCTTTTTCAAAGAAAAACACATTATGCCCTAGGGCATGTGGCACTCATGTGAAGTCTATGACATTTCACCTTGATAAGAACAGTCTATTAGAAACACTAAGTGTGCATGAAATCACTATGTATCACACAAGGGTCAGCACAGGCACCCGTAGAGTTAAAGTCCCAAGTAACTCGCTGTTCTATGCAGAGTTAAACGGCAGGTATCATAACACAACCTGCGGCTACCACGAAATGTTTAACTTCATGCACTTTCTTCGCATAGTGCTTGAAGAAAACGCGCGACGATTTCCACCCTGTGAAGCTCTTGAGGCTTTCGAAATCCATACTCTGGAAGAAATTCAGAGAAGACGCGACTTTTCTAGGATCATGACCTGCGGGTGTACTGTCAGGATCCGCTCTGCGAATGAAGTAGGTGATTTTCGCTCTTAGTTGTTTCAGTGACAGGTCGCTACCCGATGTTTCTCCTTTGAAGAGTTGACCTCCACCAAAGTCTGAAGTTCTTCGAAGATAGACCTTAAGACTCTCCACTGGGCATAGAGAGACATCTTCCTTCAGGGGGCAGATTCTCCAGGGGCCCCATCTCTTGGTGGGTAATTCATTTTTTGCGAGAAACGTCGGATCAGGGAAGAGGGTAAGTTCTCCTGTATCTGCGAATAGGATATGACCCTCGTCTCGTGAAGCGTCCGTGTGGATGTTGAGCGATGGAGGCGGGTGTTGAATAGGAATGGACCTTTTCAGGGCCTTTGCTTCCGACCACGGCTTTAATAGTAAGCGAAGTCTGTTTGGGAGCCGTCTCTTGAGGTCTCTTCGAGCGATGGATGCAGAACGTCTCCAGACTCCCGCGGCATCCTTTAGCTGTGCGCGAAGCACTGGGTTTGTCACAGAGGCGAACTGTAGAGAGCCTAGAACTTGTTCCTGCTGTCGTCTTGAGATCCGTTTGGATTTCAGCAGTTTTCTGACAGACCATGCTATTTCCTTCCTTTTCTTCTGCGGGATGGAAAGGCGGTGTGACTGAAGATCCCAATGGATTCCCAACCATTGGAACTTCTGAGCTGGAGAGAGGCGAGATTTCTCGGCGTTTATCTTGAATCCCAGATATTCTAGGAACTGGGTGACTTTGTTGCAGGATCTTAAACAATCTTCGGGCGATGTCGCCCAGACCAGCCAGTCGTCTAGGTAAGCCATCACTTGGACGCCGCGAAGGCGGAGCTGTTGGACGATGGCGTCTGCCAGCTTGGTGAAGACCCGTGGAGCCACGTTCAGCCCGAAGGGCATGGCCCTGAAGGCGTAACTTTTCCTTTGGAGTCGAAATCCTAGGTAGGAGGAAGCGTGATGATTCATTGGAACGTGCCAGTAGACATCCGCCAGGTCTATGGAGACCTTGTAGGCCCCTTGAGGCAGAAGGGTCCTTATTTGTTGGAGAGTCAGCATCTTGAACTTGTTGTTCGCAATGAACTTGTTGAGGGGGGGTAAGTCTAGAATGACTCTGAGTTTGTCGGAGTCCTTCTTGGGAACGCAAAATAGTCTCCCTTGGAACCTAGTTGACTTTACCCTCCTGATCACCTTCTTGTTCAAGAGTTCTAGGACGTATTCTTCCAGGAGGGGGGTTGACTGTTGGAAGAATTGCTGGAAGGCTGGGGGTGGTTGTGTCCAGCTCCAGCCTAGTCCCTTCTTGACGATGCTGTGTGCCCAGGGATCGAAGGTCCAACGATCCTGGAATTGGCGGAGTCTTCCTCCCACCGGAAGCACTTCATTGCTTCTGGTGTCCCGAGGGTTTGCCACCTCGGCCGCTAGCTCCCCTTCCTCCTCTGCTTCTGGAGGGGGGGGCGAGACGAATCTCTGCCGGAACCTCTGCTTGAGCCCCTACCTCTGGGACGAAAGGTAGTAGCATGTTGCTCAAATGCAGGGGTGAAGACCGGTGACTGCGATACCACCGGCTGGGTGACCATCTGAAAGGTCTGCTGTGGCTGAGCTGCCACTTGGGGAGTAGCCGAACCTGGAAATTGCCGTCTCTGTTGACGTTGCTGGGGTTTCTGTTTCAGGGATTTCCTCTTAGGTTGAGGGCCATCGCCCTGAGAGGATTTCCTTTTCTTTGACATGCCCCACTTATGGAGAAGGTTCCTGTTCTCTGTGGTGGCCTTGTCAGCAATCTCTTTCACCAAGGAAGAGGGAAAGAGGTATTTACCCCAGATATTGGAGGAAATCAGCCTCCGGGGTTCGTGTTTTACCGTCGCGCTGGCAAACACGAATTCACGACAGGCTCTGCGAGCCCTAGTGAAGCTGTACAGGTCCTTCATCACCGTTGCCAAATGCGTTTTGGCTAGGACCATGTAGAAGTCCGGGATTCTAGTGTCTCCGGCCATAACTTCGAGCTGTACCTGGAGGGACAGCGATGCGGCAAGCCTCTCCTTCGTATCCTGTTCCCTACGAAGGAGGTGATCATTTAGACTTGGGAGGTCCTCATTGAACTGACGACCGGCTACGTCAGGCTCTAACTTCCCCACTGTGACGGTTGACTGGACGTCTTTCCAGAGTCTATCATCAGGGGGAACAGTAAGGGAGAAGGGTCTGCACTCCTCCAGTACAGGGCAAGGTTTCCCTTCTTCCACTGCTTTCAAGAACGCAGTGAAGGCCTTTTCTATAAAGGGGAAGGTCGCATCGTTCGACGCAACGAAGGTTGGGTGCTTCTTACTGAGCGCCGGCATCTTGGAGTTGGCGAAACCCCTACTCTTCACCGCACTGGCTAGCATAGCCTGGGCCTTCACGAGATCGAACACGATTACTTCCTTCGGTTCGGTCTCTTCCTTTGAGGCTGGTTCGGACCTGAGCCGGACGTAACAGTCCGGATAAGCCTCGAAATTCGGGAAGAATTCCACTTCTTCCAACAAGATCGAGCCGACCTTCTCACTGATGAAGATCTTACCAGTCGTGATCGGCATATGCTCGGCATACCTCCATGGGTTAGTATCCGAGCAAGCGGGGAGGTCCTTAACCGAAATCCGTTTCGGTTGTTTAAAACTTCCTAGGTTAGACCTGAATAGCTCGTGGGTCTCGCGAAGTTTTCTTTCCATGAGGGCTTCAAGCATCTTGAAGACCTCCTGAGTGCCTGATGGAAGAGGGTCCGGGGTGGCAGAAGTCGAAGGAACAGGTTCCTCGGCCGGTGCAGGAGTCGGTGCGGGAGTAGGATTGGGAGCAACCTCATGCTCCGAATCAGGGTATTCCACCTGATCTTCCTCATAGTCGAGCTCCTCGCCCATGAGGTTCCTCTCCGTCCCTTCCGACACTTCCGACATACGTTCCACATTGTCGGAATCTAAGTGGCACTCATGCATGGACTGGGCCATGACGATATCAGGTTCCACCACTATCTGGACGGTGGGGATCTGATCACTGGGGACCACGGAGTCTTTAGATGCCTTTGGAAACAGCAAGGCCCTCAAATCTTCGGTGGCGAGATACAGTCCGGTGGCGTTCTTCTGGAAGCCACGCACCCACTTGCGTAGCTTCTCTCGAGTGTTGTCCCTTGCCTCCGCTGAAGGAGGATCATCGAACGCTTCGACCAGACGACTCTTGCAGACTGTACAGTGCTGCGGGTCCCAGTATTTCAGGTCGCCTTTCTTGGCGGCGCAGGGGGCGTGGGTCCGGCACGCCTTGTGCCCGTAGAAGTCCGGGCGCTTCACTCCACAAAAGTTGCTTGTGCACTTCATATACTCCTCCTGTAAAAGAAAGAGATCATGAGTACATGGAAGGCATAAGAATGACTTACATTACTCTAAAATTAAGATAACTTAATCTAAATTTTTAAGCATTAATTAATTCATAAGTAATATAATGCCTGAGAGTAGAGAGCGGGAAAGGAAATAGATAGACACATACTTGTGAATCTCGCCCAGTCGGTTACCGTAACCTTATCATTAGGCAATTTCTTTTGTGGCCGACGGTCACAAAGCGGAAATCCATATGGATAAGCCGTGGTGGGTAGAAGCTAAGCCTCTAACAGAAATTCCCTGCGAGGTGTATCAGGGGCGGAGACCACTCAGTTCCCTGGGGTAGAAGGGGAATAGGAGACCCCTTATTAGATATAGGTTCCGGCAATCGGCTGCACTAAGGCACACAGAGTATGCTGGAATATTGTAATGTGCAATCAGACAGCACAGCCACAGATTTAGATGGTAAGACAATACCTATATATAGAAGTGGCTAAGCCATCTGACTGCAGTGTGATGACTGTCGACATGTTGTCGGCAGGTATGAGAAGGGGTGCATGTCCCTTGACGTCTCCGGAGGGTGCCGGCAGACCGACGACACGCCAGAGGCCGGTCCAGCAGGGTGGAAGGCATCAAGACAGACACATTGAGTATCTAAATATAATACCATCGTGGCGACCGCCGGCACAGCGGCGGGTCGCCGGCAGGAGGCGGAGGCTCCGGCAGCCGAAGGCTGACAGCCTGGTGAGCTTGGATCAGTTCATAAGATAAATATGTATATGGTTGTATACCTAGACCGCCGGCAATCAATGCCGGCACGCCGGTTGCCGGCTCCGAAGGTCGGCCAGCTGTTACTAGGTAAACGGAGGGGTGGGACATCGGCTGTATGCCGACGGAAGGCGGCAGACTCCGGCACACAGAAGGCTGACGACTTAGAGGAGGGAGGGTATCTTATGAAAGAGTGTCACCAGAGGTAAGGCGGTATCGCCGGCAGTAGAGACGGCAAGGGACCGGCACCAGGATAGAATGAGAGAAAGGTAAGGAGGGATTGGAGGGGTAAGACCACATACCCCTCCGGCATCCCTCCGGAGAGAGTGCATTCATGAAAGGAGTAGATACTCCTAGCATCCGGCGGCAGGGGGCCGGCAGTCGGCCGGGTGCCTGGGGTAACCCAAGGGGGGGTTAGAGGGCACTCAAGAGTGGGAAACCCCCGCTGGCCGGACCGCTGCCGGCGACTACCCCCATAGAACGCTATGAAGGGTATGTGTACCAGAGCGGCCAGCTCAGCAGGAGAACAAGTTAGCCCTACCACTCCACCCAAGGGAGGAGTTGTAGGACTAAGGACAGATGTGTTTAGGCAAGCCTACACCAAAGGGATAGGTGGGGAGGGAGAAGAAGAGGGGTCTTTCATAGTGGAGGCTCTGTACAAGAACGGCCACCAAGGAGAGGGAGAACGCTCCCTAGCCTAGGTTAGGTAACCAGAATGAGATTGGTACAGGAGTACCGTCTCAAACTATAAAAGTACAGAACTAGCCCCCCCAAAGCCTAACCTAGATAAGGAGGGTTAATTCCTAGGCTAGGTAGGCTGAAAGACACATCGCAAGTTGCAGGAAGGGATGAGTAGCCCAACCAGATGCAACTGTGGAAGGGCAGAGCCGTTCCTATTTCTCGGTCGCAACCCTAAGGGGGGATCATTCCCTTAGGGTAGACTGAGAAGCGATAAATACTCTGATTGTAGACAAGATTCCCCTATATAGAAGGGGAAGCATGGCCACACAGAGGGAATGCCCGCAGGCAGGGGATTAGGGAGCATATAGGGGTTCCTACATTTAGGTTAGGTTGGAGAGAAACGCAATCAAACCGATCCCCTATATGGTCCCCGAAGGCGAAAACACTTACATCACAGTTAACAGTATGTTAAATAATGCCACGATCTTCATAACTTAACTTAGGATCACTGGTATATATCATGCATGAACACAAGTGCTAGGCTATCTAGCCTAGGGGCTAAGCTAGCGATCTAGTATGGGGTCGAACAACGACCGAGTAGATGAGCGTTAAAACATGATATAAGTAATTCCTAGCTATGAAGACTAAATAACTAACAATATCAATTAGTTAAGAGGCCGGATAAAGCTGTTCTGGCTAGCTAAATAAGGCATGCAAAAGAACAGCGACGCCATAAAATGGCGCGTCCGGGAACGGCACAGCTCTGCCACAAAACACAATATTTTACGAAAAGTAGAAGTTACTTTACAGCTAGAGCTTATTTAAACAATACTGGGACCTGGTACTCAACTTTCCAGAAGGCGGCGAGGCTGAAGGTAAAGACATAACGGCGATGTAAGTCGATGAAAATCGCACAAAGGGAAATCCGACCAAAGCAAGGTGCTACAGGCAGAAGGATGAGGACGGACGTGACGTCATTTAGCAATGGCGCCCGTTTGTTTACGTTTCGAGTACCAAAAGCAGCCACGGATGAGTGTAACTGTGGAACGGCTCCCCAGTTATTCTCCACCTTTCCATATCGAAGTGTTAACTCTATATGGGGTGCAGATAGCTATGTGGCGTGTTAATACATACGTCCCCTGTTGATATACGATATCCAAGAGGGAAACCTTTAGGGTACTCGCACCAGAAGTTAGAATTCTGTGATAACCTGTGGTTTAATTCTCTGGGAATATCCCTGTAATTAAATATACCCAAGGAAGCTACCGAAGGAACCTTCCATCAGGACGTCATGGCTTGAGCCCAAAAATATATATATATATATATATATATATATATATATATATATATATATATATATATATATATATATGGTCAGATAATTTTCAAGCTGGCGCCAAATGGGCTAGCGCCATAATAACGAGCGCCAAAACCATTTAGCGCCAAAATGGCAGCGCCAAATCATCGTCGCCAAAAGAGCGGCGCCAAAACGTACTGGACTCCTCAGAAGATGGTCTGGCAACTTCGGAAGGTTCTCATTGAACTGCTGGCCAGCTATCTCTGGATCCAACTTAGAGACAGAGAAGGTTAGATGGATATCCTTCCACTTCTCCTCGCAGGTAGGCAGTGCTAGAGAGAATGGTTTGCATTCCTCTAGGGTTCGGCAGGGTCTAGTGCTTTCTCCGAAAAGGGGAAAGAGATGGAGGAAGGAGCAAGAAAGGTCCGATGTCTCTTGCTCAGTGCTGAGGTTTTCAGGAGAGTGGCTTGCGCCTTGTCATGCTCGAAGACAATGACCTCTTTGAATACAGTTTCCTCATGGGCTGCATGTTCATCCTGCAGTCTCACGTAACAGTCGGGGTAAGCTGAAAAGTTATGCCAGAACTCAATATCTTCAATCAATTTGGTCCCCAACTTCTCCGAGACGAATAGTTTCCCATTCATCATGCGCATATGCTTCACATACCTCCAGGGGTTGGTTTCGGAGCGGTGAGGGAGATCCAACACTTTAAGGGGCTTCTTAGTGGAGCCCTTGGTAGATCCAGGGTGGTCCGCCCTCTCCTGCAACAGTATCTGCTGCTGCCTGAGTGATTCTCTCATCGTCTCTTGTTCCTTTTGGAACAATTCCATCATCCGTTAACTCAAAGTGAGGATCACTTCGTTCTTGTCGGCATGTGTAACTGGTTGTGGAGTTGGGGTTGAAGAAGTTGACGGTATAGGTTGGTATGCCGTCACGGCGAACTGAGGGTCTTCGGTTGCCGTTGAGACAGATCCTTCTTCCTCCGCTTGTGGATGTTCCACGTCTTCTTCAGGATCTCTTTGCGGTAGGTCCTTCTCAGTGTCAATGGACACTTCTGACGTTCTTTCTTGATGGATGTCCATGCCCTCCAGTGCCTTATCTATGTCTGCGTCGATCTTCAGTTGTATGAGGGGGCACTGGACCTGTTCCTGGGACACCACCACGTTTGGTAGAGCCTTGGGGAACAGTAGGCACCTTAGGGAGTCGTTGGGTAAGTACGGTCCCTGAGCGTTCTTCCGGAACCTTCTTACCCAATTGCAAAGGGTCTCCCTCGCTGTATTCCTAGTCTCTATGTTGACTGAGGGAGCTTCTCCGAAGCTGTTGGCCAGCAGGGTCGAATAGGTGGGGCAACACTTCGGGTCCCAATACTTGAGGACTCCCGACACGATGCAGCAGGGGGCATGAGTCCTGCACTTCGTGTGACCACAAAAGTCTTTGCCTTTGTGGTTGCAGGATAAGGCTGCACACTTCTCCATTGGCTCCTCCTGTAAAGGAAAAGGGGCTCAATGAGTATATAATTTTTTTATATCAGTGATATAAAGCATACAATTTTTATTAACAATAGTAATTACTATTGTTTATGGTAGCTTAGGATAGTAAGCTTGAAAGGAAGTAGAAAAGACACATATCTGTGTTTCCTCTCCCAGGCCATTGCTGAGACCTCCGTCAGTAATAATATTTAGTTTCCCTGATAGGGAGAATATAAGGTAGGAAAAACTTTAGGAACTAGAGTTAGAGTTAGTAAGTGTCTATACTTACATTGTCTACCCGTAGTATATATTAACACTGATCGGTGATTTTTGGGGTCCTGATGATCGAAAAAAAACCATCTGGATGTTGAGGGAGTACTCAGCCTCAACACAAAATCATGGTCCCTACAATTGACTGCGACAGGAAACACAGAGTATGTTAGAAAACATGTGTACTATTGTATAGTTGTATACTGTAGTTTAGCCGGCGGCACTGCCGGGGTTAGGTTAGTATCTGGCGGCACTAACTGATAGAGAGAGAAAAAACATTGAGGAAGGAGAGTTTCCTATTATTATGGTTAACATAACAATTGGAAGTGTAGGAGGACTATCAGGCCGCCTACTGTCTCCTTGTCAGAATGAGAGTTCCGATGGAAGGGGTAAGAATCTGTCTGATTCTGGCTTCCACCCATCCACAAAAGGTCTGCCGCCGCCGGCAATAATTGTGGATGGCAGTCCAAGAGAGGGCTGAAGACTTCCCAAAGTATGTTAGGTTCCCACCGGCAGCTGTCAGGAGCCGTCTCAATCTTCCCCTCAATAATATTCACTTCCTGTGAAGGAAGGAAATAAGAAGGAAGGTGGCTGAGACGGCTGAACTAACTGCTACCGGCAAGGTACCAGCCGGTAACGCAGTCAACCTAGCAAGCCGGGATGACTGTCAGAATACCGGTGAAGGAGTATTGTGACGGCTATGGCGTCACTAAAGGACAGAAGGGGGAAGGGTGAAGGGTCTTTTAGTTCAAGAGATGAGAAGTGGCAGCAGGTATGCCGCTACCATCAACAGTGAACTGAGGAAGCATGGCTTCCTGTGCTGACGACGTCCTCGGCGGCAGAGGAAACATGGTTCCTTTGCTGGCGACATCGTCGGCGGTAAGACAAGGGCACCCTAAGTTAGTCACTATCTAAATCAAAGCCGGAGGTGGCAAGAACTCTGTTCTACTCGACGGCGATGAAGAAAGACAGTGGTTGCTGCCTGTAGCGGCGGCGGCACTCAAGGAGGGAGGAAGAGTTTAGCCTCTTTTCTCTGAGAGAGAATGTATATCATAACTTATCTATAGATTCTAGAGGATGTAAATTCTCATCCGAATCAATAAGGAACGATAGGGTGAGGCTAAATGTGGGGGATTACTTTACTAACGTATATATGAGCGAGAGTAGTCTCGCTCTGGTAGGATCCCCGGCCAAGGTAGTTGGTACAGCCGGGGCTCCCGCCGCATACGATCAGTAAAGTCACATAATAGAAAGAGGAATAAAATTCATGTATGCAAGATCACCACTTGTATAATTTCCCTAAATAGCTAACATTATAGCTTAATACCGGGAAATGTCACCCTACTGACTAAATAAAATGCAATAGTAACGGGCGACTGCAGTCATAAAATGGCTGCCTCCGGTCTGGGCAAGGCTCACCTAAACACACTTAAATTATAGAAATTTAACTGTGAAAAGGGAGACTAAAATTATACACAGGAAAGAATTAATACTCAACGTTCCAAAGGATGAAAATGCTGGAGATTGCATGATGAATATTCCAATAACTTGTAAAAAACACCGGGTTAACACGGGAGCACAACGACGCTTAGAGAGCTACAAGAAAAGGAATGGCGTCGTAGTAGTATTAGGGAAGAAGGTCCACCGGGTACCTAGATCGGCACCCCCTTCTTTCGCCCCTCTTCCCCCTTACATCAAAGAGTTAAATCTATTCAGGGTGAAGATTGCTATGTGTCGTATCTAAAAATACGTCCGCCAATATTATGCGATATCCGTAATTGGATACTCGCGCCAGGAGTTAGAATCCTGGAGACCTTTGGTTTATTTCTCTGGGAGTATCACTGTAGCAAATATCCCTTAGAAGGCTACCTAAAGGAACCCTTCCCATCAGGACGACATGGCCTGATCCCAAAAAATACTGTATAACAAAATTTTGAAGTTATTTGTATTTTTCTCAACGATACAAAGCTTGAGATCTATCTGAGGAATATACTTTCAGCAAAGATGAAACTAGCTTGAATTGTACGTAAATCGTTTCTGTACAAGTACCACTAGGGTTAAATTTTGGACTAGGTTAGCCTATGTATAGCCTAACTCAGATGCCTACGATTTTCAGAAGTCAACAAATAGTCCCCTTTCAAGTAAATTCAATATGAGGTTATTACAAATGATATTTGACTTGCATTATTGTATATAATAATATAGACTATGTTGTTATAATAAAAGAAACATACAAATGGCCGTACTTTTATATTCTTAATAAATATATAGCAAGTTATTTTATACTTTCGTTACCCAAGTCTATGCTAAAATCTTACTTTATTTATCTACTTCATGAATAACTTTGATTGAGTTAAATACAATGCAGATGGGTAGTTTACTGGATTATTTTAATTTCTGTGCAGCTGAGCTGTTGTTTTGACCAACGCCCCCCCCCCCCCTCTCTCTCTCTCTCTCTCTCTCTCTCTCTCTCTCTCTCTCTCTCTCTCTCTCTCTCCGTGCAGTCATATACATATATATTACAGTACAATTTACTATACATATTAGGCAACGTAAACAAAACAAAAAATACTGTAACATACGTTTTTAAACCATTTTTATGCGTTAGTGTACAATACTTAAATATTCGTTTTTAAATTAGTACTGTAATGTACTGCTGAGTGAAGTAAATTTTACAACACAGTAAATAAATTTGTTTTAGAATATGAAATTGTTTATTTTTTGTGCATACAAAAAGCCTATAATTATCACGATAATGTATTGGTTCGTCACAACCGAATGAAATCAGCTGATATGAGGCACACCTAAGGCTCTCTCTCTCTCTCTCTCTCTCTCTCTCTCTCTCTCTCTCTCTCTCTCTCTCTCTCTCTCTCAAACATCTATTGTACAATACACAAAACACACAGTCCAGTCAATTACATAGTATTGTACATTTTCTGCAAATAGTATTTAAGTAAACAATGAAATGCCCTACTGTAAATTACCCTATGCGCTATGACACCGGAAATAGATCGCATTAGAATTGAAGCGATCCATTTCAGATGCCTCAGTTTACAATACTGAAATATTTCTTGGCAATTAGTAATTTAATGTAGGCTACTGCTGAGTAAAGTACACAATAAACTTTATTTAGAATATGGAAGGGTTATTTTACTGTACATACGAAAATACTATTTATCACGATAAAACATTGCATACCCGCACATTTACATGTGTGCTCTCTCTCTCTCTCTCTCTCTCTCTCTCTCTCTCTCTCTCTCTCTCTCTCTCTCTCTCTCTCTCTCTCTCTCATCTATATTATACAATGCAGTCAAATACATAGTACAGAGCATTGTAACGTAATTTTTAGATAGAGTAAACAACACACGACATATTCAATCCATTTTTCTTTCGGGGGGGGGGGGGGGTGACGGAGATATGATGATGGGAGAAGAGTTAAGGCCGATTCACACGACCCGTTTTCTTTCCGACAGGCTGGGTGGTGGCTAACCGCCGTCGAAATGTTATACATTCACACGAGGCGTTCCGTATCCGTTTACCAGCGCGCGCTTTTCATTGTTTACTTAGACTCTGTCACGTTAGGACCGAGTAAATTACGATAATTTTGACACTATAAGATGTTGGTTGATAACTGTGTTGATAAAATAAGTTATGCAACTTCATAATCCTTTATGCACCATGCCAAGAATATTAAAATTGCGATAAACTCACCTATTTTATTTAATGTCTCTCCAGTCATTTTCCATATCTTTTATTTATGTAAATTATTTCTATACATCTTGTTTGCCATGTCAAACATTGCCTCATACCCTTGAAAAAGTTCAATTAACCTCTAATACATGGTGTCAACAACAAACTAACTAATTTCTATGATTCTATACTATGAGGAAAAGTCGGGGTTGTAGGCCACGAAACGAACGGGTACGATACAGGTCCTCGTTCACACAAAACATCATCCAGCCGTTGGTTGGGATAGGTGGCTAACGTCCGTCAAACCGGACGAGGTTTCTTGGAAAGAAAGCCGGGCCGACTCGGACGGCTGACGGCCTTTAGCTGACACCTGGGACAATCCGCCGTCATCGGATAACTCGGTGTCGTCTTATAAATATTGCCAATTGTTGAACGATTTACTTTATATGAATGGAAAATATTTGCTATCATCTCAACATTATCTAGTTTCTTGATAATCGCTAATTTCTTTTCTATTGAAAACACATGCCATTTCTTTGCACTACTACCACTATCACCACTAACCTTTAGCCATAGTTGATGTTATTGCAATTTAAGGAAATTAGGCAAAAATACACAAAAATAACTACAATGATCACAATAGGAAACAATTAATTTTGAATAAAGCGGGTCGGTGCTGAAAGGCCTTGGTGGCGGCGGTGGCATCGGGACACAGTCGCGAGTGGCGCTAATTTCAAATTTATAACTCCACGGAGTTTGAATAAATTTTTGACTTGCAGTAATTTGCTTTCGTAAATCGGAAAGTTCTCAAATCGGATGTTCGTACCTTAAGAACTGCTGTACTTCCAAATTTGTTATTTGTCCCAACACTCCATACAAATCCTTTTGCTCTCTGTAGGGAATGTCTCACCTTAGGTGGGTGGAAGTCCTAACCAACTAGTTGGCTTTTGACCAGGGGTGTGTCTTCATGCTTCACATGAGCTTGATAGAGGAACACCCTGACATCTTGCTAAATTTTTGTGCATATGCAAGAGTTAACGGCCTGGGCAATAAGTGTGATTGTGTGATAACTAAGTAATGTGACTTGTCCAGGTAAGGGTTATGGGAGTAGGAAAACTCCGCTGACTTGACCTTAGAAACTGCTCAACTCCCACCACGCTGGGCGGACGGGGACATAACCATTATATATATCATATATCAGGTTACTCAAAGGAAAATGGTTCACACCTGCAGATGAAGGAGGCCAGCTTGCAGCGTACCAAAGGTGCTGTACCCAAAGATAGGGGAAGATGAAGGAAAAAGGGGCCAGTCCCTTTATCTTTCATCCCAGACTAATCCCAGGTAATGTCTTCCATCAACCGACTGCTAGTTGTCCCACAAAGGAGCTTGAGGTGTTTGGACCACATGTTGTGCAGCCACCACAGGACCAATGAAAAAGGTATCCAGGTTCCTGAGGGTTATATCTTGCAGGTAGTGGGCTGTGAAGGTCGTCTGATGCTTCTAAACACTACCAGTACCTGCGCCAGAAAGTAGTTCATTTGGATGCTAGGGACTTCCTACTACCCCTAGCATTATAAGCTTTGGGTCAATGCCCTTGCAGCAAAGAGCCAAAATTCAAGGCACAATCTATTACCTGTCAACTCTACAAGGAGATCATATTCCTCATAGCTTTTTTTGACCCTGCCTGTGCTAACAAATATTTTGTTCACATGGGAGCAAGCTCATGTGGTTCGTTTGAGGTAAAACCTAAGAACCATCCCAAGACAGAGTAACTGTTGATCTGGATCGCCAGTTACAGAACAAAGACTCTGCATCTGGAAGGGTCTGCATCTTGGAACCACTACAACTGGCTTTTGAGTTAGCAAAGAATCCACAGATGAAGCCGAGTGTTAGCTGTCCCAATCCCTTAGAATGTACGTCGTAAGAAAGACCATGCAACTTGTTGACCCTCTTTGCTGAAGTGAGAGCGACAAGGAAGACCATCTTAACCCTGGATAGGTACGGTGGGTCGTACGCGACCCCGAGCGTAAAAAAAAAAGAGGTTTTTCTCACGTGACTCACCCCCGTGACTGAATTTGTGGGTGATCGACCTGCAGGAGGTGTCTCCCCTACACACTCTAGTAGTGTCCAGATGTGCATTGCTGTAGCTGTACTCCTTCCCCGATTTCTGAGACGCGTCGGGGTCGAGCGCAACCGAGTTTACCCTTCTAAGGTAATTTGCATAATTATCAAAGTTACTACGTATTATAAAATTGTCGTAGAATGGTGCAACTTGTATAGGTTATCAGTTGTGGAAAGTCTTGGTGGATTGTTTGGCTACCATGTGCATGATTTTTTTTTTAGTTAAAATGTCGTTCATCACCACGAGGACCATTTTACCGCGAGTGCCTCTTTTTCATTTTTTTTTCATTTTTTTGCCAAGTCATTTTTCCGTAAGATATTGCCAAATAGTGTCGTAAAACTTTTGCTTGTTTAGTGTTGGAAAGTGTGTCTAGATGATCTGGCTACCCATGCGTGACTTTGTTTTTGTCAGATACGACGTAGTTATTGGTATATTGGGTATTTAACTGCGGTTACCAATTTCTGTTTTTTTTCCAATATTTGTAAAAATTTGTACGTAGTAAGGAATTGCCGTATATTATTCATTTTTTTTTTCATGTTTATGTGTTAGAAAGTGTGCCTTGATGGTTGCGCTAACACGTGCATGTCTTTTTTTTTATCTGAGATGCCGTATATTAGAATGTTGGGCATTTTACCGTGAGTGCCCCTTTTTCATTTTTTTTCATTTTTTTGCCAAGTCATTTTTCCGTAAGATATTGCCAAATAGTGTCGTAAAACTTTTGCTTTTTTAGTGTTGGAAAGTGTGTCTAGATGATCTGGCTACCCATGCGTGACTTTGTTTTTGTCAGATACGACGTAATTATTGGTATATTGGGTATTTAACTGCGGTTGCCAATTTGTTTTTTTTCAATATTTGTAAAAATTTACTACGTAGTAAGGAATTGCCGTATATTATTGATTTTTTTTTCATGTTTGTGTTAGAAAGTGTGCCTTGATGGTTGGGCTAACACGTGCATGTCTTTTTTTTTATCTGAGATGCCGTATATTAGAATGTTGGGCATTTTTCCGCGAGTGCCCCTTTTTATTTGTTTTGCATTTTTTTGCTTAGTCATGTTACCGTAAGGAATTGGCAAGTAGTGTCGCAAAACTTATATTTTTATAGTGTTGGAAAGTGTCTCTAGATGATCTGGCTACCCATGCCTATTTTTTTTTTTAGCCAGATATGGCGTATATATAAGTATGTGTTCGATTTTCCTGTGATTGCCATTTTTTCGTTTTTTCCCATTTCTTTCAAAATTACTACGTACTAAGGAACTATCACAGAGTAATGATTCATTTATCTGTTTATTTGTCGGAAAATGTGCCTTGATGGTTTGCCTAGCACGTGGCTGAAATTTTTTTTTCTGAAATGTCGTATATTAGAATGGCCATTTTTCCGCGAGTGCCCCTTTTTATTTGTTTTGCATTTTTTTGCTTAGTCATGTTACCGTAAGGAATTGGCAAGTAGTGTCGCAAAACTTATAATTTTATAGTGTTGGAAAGTGTTTCTAGATGATCTGGCTACCCATGCCTATCTTTTTTTTTAGCCAGATATGGCGTATATATAGGTATGTGTTCGATTTTCCTGTGATTGCCATTTTTTCATTTTTTCCCATTTCTTTCAAAATTACTACGTACTAAGGAACTATCACAGAGTAATGATTCATTTAGATGTTTATTTGTCAGAAAATGTGCTTTGATGGTTTGCCTAGCACGTGGCTGAATTTTTTTTTTCTGAAATGCCGTATATTAGAATGTTAGCCATTTTTCCGCGAGTGCCCCTTTTTATTTGTTTTGCATTTTTTTGCTTAGTCATGTTACCGTAAGGAATTGGCAAGTAGTGTCGCAAAACTTATATTTTTATAGTGTTGGAAAGTGTTTCTAGATGATCTGGCTACCCATGCCTATCTTTTTTTTAGCCAGATATGGCGTATATATAGGTATGTGTTCGATTTTCCGGTGATTGCCACTTTTTCGTTTTTTCCCATTTCTTTCAAAATTACTACGTACTAAGGAACTATCACAGAGTAATGATTCCTCTAGATGTTTATTTGTCGGAAAATTTTGTTTACTTCTTTTTTGATTGAATATCATCAAATTTTTTTAGCTAAAATATTATATTGTTTCACATTTTTGTTTTTTTTTTCGATTTTATTTCCCTTCAAAAAAATTTTTTGGGTCAGAATTTTAATTTTATAGTCGTAAAATAATCGACAATTATCCAGCAACCCACCATACAATTTTTATGCATATCCAATAATAATTAGATTAGTAAATAACACCTTGAAATTGACATACCCTTCCTACATTTCAAGTGGCAGATTAGGGAGTCTGAGTCAGTGTGGTTGGCGGCCATTTTGTGGACATATCCGAAGCGTAAGTTGCCCTATCTATATATATTCTTGTTCCCTATAGAATTTGTGATATTTTGGTATATTTTTACCTGCATAAATATCATATTATATATTAAATATATGTATTTTTTTACGAAATTTCTAAGTACTCAAAAAATTACCTTTAGATATGGCCCCTGATATAAATGTAAGTTACAAAATAATGAAGATTTTTTTACATATTTCTATTTTAGGATAACATATGTTTATTCCCTAAAAAAATTAGCCACTTCCTATTTCATTTGGGTACCCAAAAAAATTCATGAAATTTGGACAAATTTTTTTGGCCAAAAAAAGTTACCCTTTTTTTCTCATTTCAGATCTTCACCTCCATGGGTCTGACTTCATCCAAAATACATCAAGATGTGTCCTAAACATTCAAGAATCAATTCCTAAAAGGATTTGTGTATATATGTATAAACTTTTTTTTTATGAATTTTTGTCAGGTCTTTTTTTTTCTACTTAATTTTTTAAAATATTTATAATAAATAGTTTTTCTGCAGATGAGTAGTATTTATCTTTACAGTTGTTTTAAGCATTCATTGAAGTTTTTTTTGGCAAAAGAAAAAAGAGGTTACTGCAAAAACTGATTTTTCAAGAATTTTTTTGGCGTCGGGGTCGTTCGCGTCCGAGTATACCCTTAAAGGGGTGTCCGAGGAGCGTACCTATCCAGGGTTAAGTGTCAAGTCACGGTCTAATGACTGACGCAACGGTTCATAAAGCGCTCCTTTCAAAGATCGTAGTATGTGGACTCCATTCCAAGGTGGAGGTCTAAATTATAGATGAGAACAGGTATGCTCAAAACTCCATATGAAGAGAGACAATTCCATGGCAGAGGAAAAGTTAACACCTATTAGTTAGTAGGCGAGGCTTAAGGGTATTGGCAGCATAGAAAATAGCCATATTTTGTCGCACAGCCAATTTCTGTTTTCATTTCTTTTACGCTGAAAAAGGTCTGGGCCATTGCTAGACGAATGATTATGCCATTTAGAAGCTTCCTTATAGGCTAAAAAGGCAATTTATTCCACGCATATATACCCAGAATTTCCTTATCTCGGCCATAGCGATGACTGATATCATAACTTCATGAGAAAACTCGTCAATGCTTATGTTTATATTCATATTTTATTGGTTATCGTATGATATGTTGGGCAAAATTAACAATGTGTATGAGAGCATGTGTTCCAATTAGTAAACAACCTTTGTGTTCAGTCCATTACATGACTGATATCATAACTTCATGAGAAAACTCGTCAATACTTATGTTTATATTCATATTTTATTGGTTATCGTACGACACGTTGGGCAAAATTAACAATGTGTATGAGAGCATGTGTTCCCATTAGTAAACAACCTTTGTGTTCAGTGCATTACATGTTCCAGCCCCTGAGCACAATACGTATTAGCTATATTGCTAGCTCATTGATACCATTCCTTAGGGACTATGCAGGATATGGGTATAAAACTATCCATAACAAAAGAAAAACAGAGAAAGAAAAAGGAATTACAAAAAGATGGTGACGACTACAAACCAGGTGCTTTCTAAAGCAACTGAACCTGACAACAATGAGCAGTTGGCAACTATTACACTCCCCCCCCCCCCCACAAACTTTCATCATTAATTTTTTTTCCATCTCAAATTCTATCTCATTCGTTGGTCTTCAAAATATTCTACAGATTCAAAAACATTCATAATGTCTGATTGTGGTGTATTTCAAGCAATAACTTTTGAATTTCATTCTCGCTTCTTTAAAATTCATGCATTACTGTGAAATTTTGTTTTGTTTTTTAAATTAAAAAATTTTAAAAGAAATAAAAAATACATTAAAGTTCTTTGTAGTTATTGTTTCCATTCTATATATCTTATAATCACTAATAAATAGTGATAAATCTATTTTTTTTTAAAGTGTGGGAGAAGATAAATTTTGAAAAAATAAAAAAATACAAAAAAATTAATTTAAAAAAAACTACTCACTCCATTTGAGTAAAATTTGGGGAAATAGTTTATGTTATAAACACAATCAAACTGTGTGAATCCAAAAACTGTAGCTAAAAGGTAAAATCCCAGCCTACCGATACCCTGAAAGCCAAAACAGCATTCTGTCACGGTCGATTCCAAGCAGGACTTTTCTCCCCGAAGTACAGCAAGCCTAATTGTCCTGGGGAGAGAGATATCGAACGATGCAAGGCCTCTTTCCTCAACCTCACTCTTAGTGGATAAACCACTCCACCTGATGGGAGGCAAATTGATGACCTATGAGGTATCCAGCCATCCTTTTCATTGAGGATTGCAAAAAGTCTCTCTGAGGGAGGTGATGTGAGGGGTTGTAAGGACACAACTGATCATGGTGAATCCCCAAGTGAGGTTGTATGAGTAGCCCTGGAAAGGAGGAAACATTTTTCTCGATATTTCTGTTAGCAAGAAGAGGTCTGGGTGCTATTCTTTCTGTTGCCACTGTGTACTTGATTCGTTAGTAAGATATTTTAGAAGAATAGGTCAAACAGATATTTTGTAAGTTTTCATCTGAGACTATCCTGATTAATGAACATGAAATGCTAGCGTAAAGTCAATATAATTTCAATTGCTGATAATAATTTGTCACAAGTGTTCAAGTGTTCAAAAAATTATTTGACGCTAATGCTTTATTCAGATTATTGCTGTCAAGCTATGGCAGGGTCGGAACCAGGAAAATGGCATCAAATGATTTAACAAGCAGTATGACTCAATTTTGAAGACCAGTCAATTCAAGTACAAATGATGTGAATGAAACAAAAGCACAGTAATGTATGAGCCCCTGGGTTTTAAGCATTATGATGTAACATTTCGATGCTGAAAAGATTAGTATTTTAAAGTACGTAAGCTTCTTTGACCTATAAGCAACGATAAAAAAAAAGTTTTCCAACTCCTTAGGGAATTGTGTGAATTAAAAGACTGTAAAAGGTAAAGAGAAATAAAACCATGCCTACATATGCCAGTCTCTTTCTGAACCATAAAATGGATTTTGACATAGGAAAACTCTATTTTTGGGTGAGATAGCTATGTTGTCCTGATGGAAGTTCCTCAAAGGCAGCTTCCTACTTGGGATATTTCTGCGAGTGATATACCAGAGAATTTTACCTAAAACGTATCACAGGGTTCTATCCCCTGGAACGAATATTCCAAGAGATATCGCGTATGAAACAGGGACATGTTTAAAACAAGCCACGGCTATCCTTCCCCGAATAGAGTTAACCTTGTCTCGAAGGATATAGGATAGGATTGGATACGTTAGCGAGAGAGCCATTACAACTGCGATCCCAGTGTGCTACTGTAAACATGACACAGGGTCTCACACTGAGAATTGGGAAGGGGATGAAAAGTAACGGGCGGGTCCATCAGAACGACGTGGCTATCTCACCCAAAAATGCATTTTTCCTGTCAAAATCTGTTTTTTTGGGCTCAAGCCATGTCATCCTGATGAAATTGTACCAGAGAATTAATATTCTCAGTTGTGGCCAGAGGGAGTTTTTAACCCCTTTGAGTTCCTAGAATTCGCACTAATTATATAAGGACAAGGTCCCATGATAAATATTGTGTCAGGAATAGATGTGTTTACACTTCCACATAGCAGTTGGGATAGTGGTCCCAAGGCCCAAGCTATGAACATAAATGAGTTATTTGTAAATCACATTGGAGAAAAGGAATTTAATTGCACAGTCCAACTCACTGTGAATAAAATCTTTTTCCCTAGTAGTCTATCTGAAGGTGAATAGAAGAAAGACAGAGATGATGAGAAGGGAGGATGCAATGGAAGATGAAATATCAATGGAAGGAGAAAGGATTAATAAGGTAGAATCATTTAAGTATTTAGGAACTATGATCTCCAATACGGGGTCTATAGAATTAGAGTTTAGTGAGGGATGCTCAAATGCTAGGGAATGTAGACCCGACATAAGAATTCTAGTTCCTAGGACAATGAAGGATTTATGGCCTAACTAGGAAAGGGAAGGGGCAACTAAACCACTTTAAGGTGGCAGAGGGAATTAATCCAGGAAAGGAAAAATAACTCGCCTACCCAGAGCCAGCCTAGATAGCCCACAAGCCATCCTGTTGTACCAACCGTGTGTCACACGATAGTACATAAATTATTTTGTATATATTATGCTTGTATCTGCGCTCTTCCCTCGCACTAAAAAGAACCTGAATAATCATGTCTCTGGTTTTCCTCTGTAACATTGTCACTTTCTCGAACATGTATTTTCCTGTTGCCTTGAGGTTTTGTATATAAAGGAGAATGTTCCTTAATAAAGTACTCAGTTGATTGCATCCTGAGTTCACAACCCTCTCTCGGCCCATCACATTGGTGACCCCGGAAGTCGACTCGCTCCCACCGCCTTCCACCCCCACCCCCTCGCCCCTTCATCGTTGGTACTATGGCGGACTCTACGGCAGTTGGTGCTGCGGCCGCTCCATTCAAACTTTCATCGTTTGCCAGCGGAGAGGCGTTTGCTTGGTTTCAGCGCACAGAAATCCAGTTTCGCATCAGGGGCGTGACTCGCTCAACCACCAAAGCGGATTATGTTCTCGCGGCGATACCCGAGGACACCTTCCCAGAAATATCCGACTGGCTTTGTGAACAAGGAGACACCCCAATAGCGTATGACGCCCTCAAAACATACCTTCTGCAGCAGTACTCGTCGTCGCCAGCCACCCGTATAGCAAAGCTTTTTCAGCTCTCGCAACAACCGGTGGGGGACCAAAGGGCTTCGCTTGCCCTCAGGGAAATGACCAGTATCGCTCGCCTTCAACCTGCCGCAGACGGCTCTCCTTGTGAGGTGAACTAATTCGTGCCCTTTGGATACACCGTTTACCCGGACCTATACGCGCTGCCATACCCGATGTCGATAGTTTACCCATAAAGGACTTGATGACCAAAGCTGACGCCCTTATGGACAGCCACTTCCAGACCTCCATCAACGCCTCCACCCCTGACGAAGAGGATGCCTATTCAACGTCAACCGAAGCTGACATGAATGCCGTAGGACATACACGCCTACCCCGTGACGAGCCGAAGCAGCGACAAAGCCGCCCACCACCCATCAATCGCTTGCGCCCCAACGAACGTCTTCTACAGCCGCTTACTACCTCCCATCCGCCGCAGTTTTGCTACTACCACTTCAGATTCGGGGCAACCGCGAAGAAATGTGCCAGGGATTGTCAGTGGCCAAAAAACGTGTAAGTAGGCCATCGCTCGTGGCGGTGGCCTCACGTGTTTCTAATCTTTTCTTTTTACAGGATGCAGGAACGGGCGTGCGATTTTTGGTAGACACGGGTGCTTGTCGTTCTCTTTTGCCAAGGAAACTCTTCAAGGCACGACGTAGTCTGTCTACATCTGCCGACGTCCGCTTGGTAGCTGCCAACGGATCTGCGATACACACCTACGGTTACGAGAACCTCACATTATCGTTCGGTAACGGTAAATTCAATTGGAAGTTTCTCGTTGCTGACGTCACATTGCCAATCCTCGGTGCGGATTTCCTCTCTCATTTCCACCTTCTGGTCGATGTCGCCCACTGACGATTGGTCAACGCAGACTCGTACTTGTCGACACCTCTTCAACCCGCCTCCTCTAACCTCGCTCTCCACATCAGCGCATCCACGGATGCCTACGCCCACCTCCTCACGTCGTACCCGGAAGTTTTCCGTCCAGAACTTCGCCAAACACCCACGGTTCCTGCCAAGCACGGTATTTATCACCATATCCAGACGACGGGACCCCCAGTCTTCACAAAATTCAGACGTCTGGCACCGGAACGATTGGCAGCCGCCAAACAGACGTTCACCGAAATGGAGGAAATGGGCCTTTGCCAAAAGGCCTCCAGCCCATGGTCATCACCCTTACACATCGTTCTGAAGAAAGACGGCTCCCTACGTCCGTGCGGGGATTACAGGCGCCTGAACATGCAAACAGAACCGGATCACTACGTGACTCCCTACCTGCACAAAGCGAAGGTTTTCTCTACGCTCGACCTCCTGAAGGGGTATTTTCAGGTGCCTATGAACCCAGAAGACATCCCCAAGACCGCCATCACCACTCCGTTTGGTACATACACCTTCAATTACTCCTGTTTTGGCCTTCGTAATGCTGGGGCAACGTTTCAACGTCTCATGGATGGCATCTTAGGGGACCTCCATTTCTGTGTATGTTATGTGGACGGCATACTTGTGTTCTCCTCCTCAAAAGAGGAACACCTCCGTCACCTGCGCATCGTGCTCGACCGCCTGCAACAAAACGGCCTTGTAGTCCGGTACGACAAGTGTACCTTTGGCGCCAACGAAGTGTCGTTCTTAGGGCACCGTATCACTCCTGAAGGAGTCCATCCCCTCCCTGAGAAGGTAGCAGCCGTTCAGAACTTCCCCGCGCCTTCGACCGTCAAAGCTCTGCAGGAATTCTTGGGCATGAACAACTATTATCACCGTTTTCTGCCAGCCATTGCCGCCACTCTTGCTCCCCTCTACGCCTCCCTCAAGGGCAAGCCAAAGGATCTGAAGTGGGGTCCCCTTCAAGAAGCAGCTTTCTGCAATGCAAAGAAGGCCCTATCAACTGCTGCGGCTCTCACTTTTCCTATCCCACACGCCCCTCTCCTTCTCTCCACCGATGCCAGCGACGTCGCTATTGGTGCAGTACTCGAGCAGGTGGTCAACGGCTCGCCCCACCCATTGGCCTTCTTCAGCAGAAAACTGTCCAAGGCAGAATCTGGTTATTCTACCTTCGATCGAGAATTGCTGGCGGTGCACTTGGCTGTCCGTCACTTTCGCCATTTCTTAGAAGGTACGCCCTTCGTCATTCGCACAGACCACATGCCTCTGGTGAACGCCTTCACTCGACAGTCTGACGCCTGGTCCGCCCGTCAACGCCGACATCTCTCCGCCGTGGCTGAATACAATTGCACCCTTCAATACGTCCCTGGGAAAATGAATCCCGTTGCCGATGCCCTGTCAAGAAACACGTTGGCTGCCGTTCAACTGGGATTGGATTACAACGCCCTGGCTGAAGCCCAACGACAGGATCCAGAGTA
The DNA here is from genome assembly GCF_036898095.1 of Palaemon carinicauda. Classification (NCBI taxonomy): domain Eukaryota; kingdom Metazoa; phylum Arthropoda; class Malacostraca; order Decapoda; family Palaemonidae; genus Palaemon; species Palaemon carinicauda. The sequence goes on from NC_090734.1 coordinate 67,089,874, forward strand.
TCAAGCATGTAGGACATCCTGCACGTCCCTCCGTTGGGAAGACATTCCCCTCGAAGACTCCAACACCACCCTCCTCTGTGACGTCAGTACTGGTAGACCGCGACCTTGGATTCCTGCTCCCATGCGCCGACAGGTGTTTGATTTCATTCACGGCCTTTCACATCCCTTGTGCCGTTCTATTGCACAGCTGCTGAAGGCAAAGTTCATTTGGCACGGCATTTCTAAGGATGCTAAGGATTGGGTTCGCGCCTGCACTTCTTGCCAAACTTCCAAAGTACATCGACACACGGATTCAGGAGTGGGCACCTTTCCTCAACCTCAGCGTCGTTTCTCACACATTCACGTCGATGTTGTATGCCCCCTACCCACATCACAAGGACATCGTTACCTATTTACCGTCATCGACCGCTCCACTCGTTGGCCTGAAGCCATTCCCATGGAAACTGCAACGTCCGCCTCATGTACATCTGCCTTACTCTCTGGATGGATTTCAAGATTCGGTATCCCTGAGCATATTACTTCTGACAGGGGAACCACTTTCGCCTCTCAATTGTGGACATCATTAGCGAATCTCCTGGGCATCACCCTACATCAGACAACGGCCTACAACCCCGCCGCCAATGGAATGGTTGAACGTTTTCATCGCACCCTCAAAGCAGCTTTGATGTCCCGCTGCAAGGATTGCAACTGGTTTACTCAGCTTCCCTGGGTCCTCCTGGGACTAAGGACCACTCCTAAAGATGCCCTCGATGTCTCGGCAGCTGAAATGGTGTATGGCGACCCGTTGGTCGTCCCTGCCGAATGTTTTCCTTCTACAACCTCCTCCGACAATCTCCAGCGCATACGTCACGTCGTGGGAAAATTTACTCCGTGCCGCCAGACTTACAAGCCCCCAGCGAAGCATCACATACCAACGAACTTGCACTCTGCAATGCACGTCTTCCTGCGCAATGAACTAGCAAGCCACCGCTAACGCCCCCTTAGACGGGCCCTTTCCTTGTGATCCGACGCAGTCCGAAAGCATTCCTACTAAACATTCGTGGCAAAGAAGACTGGGTCTCCATTGATCGTCTAAAACCTGCTTATCTTCTGCCAGATGACCCGTCTACAGTTCGCCTCTCTAGATCAGGGCGCCCTATTTAACATGTACAGTATGTCATTTTTAGGGGGGGGGAGCCATGTACCAACCGTGTGTCACACGATCGTACATAAATTATTTTGTATATATTATGCTTGTATCTGCGCTCTTCCCTCGCACTAAAAAGAACCTGAATAATCATGTCTCCGGTTTTCCTCTGTAACATTGTCACTTTCTCGAACATGTATTTTCCTGTTGCCTTGAGGTTTTGTATATAAAGGAGAGTGTTCCTTAATAAAGTACTCAGTTGATTGCATCCTGCCTTTGAGTTCACAACCCTCTCTCGGCCCGTCACACTGTCCATCTATATAGCAACTAAGGACACCTCAAGTGCCAGGGAACTAGACTGGAAGGGAACAATGTTCCACAGCAATATATGCACTAGCCAGGCATGGGGGAAGAGGAAAAGGAGGGAAGGGAGGCTTAGAATTTAGTGAGGCAGCAGGACAGGAAGGCCTAACTGTAGCATTCGAACTAATATATCATTCCAAGGGGTCTTCAGTAAGTAAGCACAGAGAACGAGTCCTCACAACAGGCTGCCAGCCTACCAAAAACTAAGTAAGGAAGCCTAGTAAAAGGGTAAGGCAACACGAAAGGAAGGTCTACCTGTCAGTATTAGAACAAGGTTTGTTTCGTTCTAAAGGATCAAGAGAGTGTAGACACAGGGAACAAGTCCCCGCAACTAGTGCCGCCTGGCCAGACACAGGCTAAAACACCATCCACTGTTTCCCAGAGGGACCTTCAGGGCTGCAGCTCACCGCTAAGATGTATCAATAGCAAGGGAAGATGGGCAGCCTCACGAGAATCATAAGGTTACGGGATAGAAAGTGAGGGTGCACATGTACGCAAAAACTAGTCTTGGCCGATGGCTAAGAATCAGAGTTAGCCTAAGTCAAGACTGATAGAATAGAACATGCAGAAAATAGCAAAAGGTTTAACCTATAATCATACTACAGTTGTAGAACAATATATAAAACACATTCTTACTAAGCTATATAAAATTTTATATGCAATTCTCAGCGATTTGGAGACATGAGCCTCCGGCTTCGGCCATATGACGACCGCGGGCAAATAACGTACGCATACCACAAAAATACCGTGGTGGAGACGTGAAATTCTCCAACATAAAAGGAAATGGTACTCAACTTAGTCGATGAGGAAGAAGCAGAAGCGACCATGATCTCAAAATCACTCTAAAAAGCTATGAAAACATGCAGAAAATTCTGACGCAAAAACGTCAAGATGGCACTGCTAGAAGGAATGGTGAACCAGCGAACATTTTACAGTAGCACGCTGGGAACGGAGTTGTAACAAATCTCTCGCCCGTGTATCCAATCCTATACCATATCCTTCAAGACAAGGTTAACTCTATTCGGGGAAGGATAGCCGTGGCTTGTTTTAAACACTTCCCTATTTCATAAACGATATCTCTCAGGATATTCACTCCAGGGGATAGAATCCTGTGATACTTCTTAGGTAAAACATTCTGGTATATCACTCGCAGAAATATCCCAAGTGGAAAGCTGCCTTTGAGGAACTTCCATCAGGACGAAATGGCTCAAGTCCAAAAATAATAAAAAAAAAAATGAGTTGCCGTTAAGAGTTTTGTCACTTTAGTTCGTGTCACTATTATGTATGGTGATAAAAGCAATGTTCCGGTCGTTGTGTAAGAACAGATATATATGATGCATATCAAAATATTGCACCAGAAGACGAAATTCAGTAAACAAGAAATCCCCAAAATGTTATGTATTCACTTCTATTGGAATGGAAACAATTACACAGTTGGTGAAATTCTGAGCAAACAAAGAGAAACCGTTTGCAAATAACACCTGGCTATTATGTCAGCATAACACACCGAGCCACGAGTTGTTCAAGTTTTACTCATGCCAGCCGAAAAATAACAGTTGGATTGAAAGGGAAAAAGACTAATGAAACATAACTTATGCTACGCTGTATTAGATGCTTTTGATTCTGTCAAAACTTCAGCAGTAACGAAAGCTCTTCAAAGACAAGAAATACAGGAATCTTATGATAGAGCACTTGAAGCTATCTATACAATAGGTAGAGCAATCCTAAAACTACATAAAGATAATGTAAAAATTCCATTTGAGATAGGAGTTAGACAGGGAGACTCCATCTCACATAAATTATTCATAGCATGCCTAGAAGAAGTTTTGAAGAATTTAGATTGGGAAAATGTAGAAATTAACATTAAGAGGGACTACTTAAGATTTTCAGCTGACAGTTCTGTTTAGTGAATGATGGGGGGAATTGTACAAATCATAGATGATTTGAATAGTGAAAGCAGAAATGTAGAGCTAAAATAAAAGAGTAAAACTAAGATAATGTTCAAGGAAAATGCAGTAAGAAAACTAAAAAGGATTATGGACGAATCTCTAGAGAGAAGCATGGGATGGAGATCTTTTGGTAATCGAAATGATATTATAAAAAGTAAAATGCCATTTTCTCTAAAAAGGAAGTATCAGATCAGATGGTTGCATCAATATATCAGAAACTTGGAGCCTTACTAGAGCTATATAACATAAGCTAGTTACAACTCAACGAGTCATGAAAAGAATAATGATGGGAATAACACTAAAAGACAGAAAAAGAGCAACATGGATACAAAAGCAAATTAAAGTACAGTAAATTACAACATGTAAGAAAAAAATATGAATATGGGCAGGACATATAAGGAGAATGACAGATAATAGACTGACATTAATAATAACAGAATGGGTCCTCAGAGATTGCACAAAAAAAAAAAAAAAAAAAAAAAGCAGGGGAAATAAGAGATGATAACTTGATGAACTAAGAAAATTTGCAGGTATAGACCGGCTTGGAAAAACCATAAACAGACATGAGTGGAAGAACATGTATGAGGCCTTTGTCCTGCAGTGGAATAATTATGACTGATGATATATATATATATATATATATATATATATATATATATATATATATATATATATATATATATATATATATATATATATATATATATAAAATGTGTGTGTACCCTTTCTAAGCGAGAATACCTTAAAGTGATGAAAGGATTTAAGTATTTCCACGATCACCAAAGCTGCAGTAGTCCAGGCCACCTCTAATAGGTTGGTGTGCTATGAGCGATCAGATAAAAGTCTCACACCATCTCCAACTGCAGTTGGCCAGCATAGTGATGAAAACTAGCCAAACCCATGATATGAATAAGGACATGTCTAAGGCCTTTGTCCTGCAATGGACAACAAACGGCTGCAATTCTTGTTGTGTATATATATACATATATATACTGTTTATATATATATATATATATATATATATATATATATATATATATATGTATATGTATATATATGTATATATATATGTGTGTGTGTGTGTGTGTTTGTGTGTGTGTGTGTGTGTACCCTTTCAAAGTGAGGATACCTTAAATTGGTGAAAGGATTCAAGTATTTCCATGATCACCAAAGCTGTAGTAGTAATGACCCCCTCTAATAGTTTGGTGTGCGAAGAGCGAAATGCCCAAAGGTCAAGGGTGACCGGCATATGCGTTTCTTTTACATTTTACCAAGGAATTATGAAGCAACAAACATGAAATGAAACATGATACATACATCGTCGGAAAGGCCGCAAAATTCTCTAAACAAAGATATATATATAAATATTCCATAGCGAGTACTGGTTAAAAATAATAGGTACATAACACGGATTAAGCAATGCAAAATCCGAAAAAGGTGTTGATGCCTATACTATATATATATATATATATATATATATATATATATATATATATATATATATATATATATGACGATCAAACAATCTCCAATAGATTTATATATATATATATATATATATATATATATATATATATATATATATATATATATATATATATATATATATAGTGTATATATATATATATATGAATCTATTGGAGATTGTTTCATTGTCATATATATATATATGAATCTATTGGAGATTGTTTCATTGTCATATATATATATATATATATATATATATATGACAATGAAACAATAGATTTAGTAGATTTGAGAGCAAAGCCATCAGGAGGATATTAGGAGAAATGGCAGGAAAGGATTAGAAATGAAACTATAAGCGAGATTACTCGAGTGCCATATGTGGATGAAATCAAGATGAGGGGTAGATGGAGATGGTTTGGGCATGCTCTTCACACTCCCCAAGAGAAGATTAGTTCACCAAACGTTCAGCTGGGCTCCACAAGGCCCTAGAAGAGTTGGAAGACATAGGTCTACATGGCTGAGGACTATGAAGTGCGAAGTAGGAGATGATGAATGGAGAAGTAATGAATTAAAAGCTCAAGATAAGAGACAACTGGTGAAATCTAACCGTGGCCCTTTGCGTCCATATGCGTAGGAGTTGATGATAAGGATGATTATATATATATATATATATATATATATATATATATATATATATATATATATATATGTCCTCGTCAACCATAGCTAGTCAGCTAGTCCAATGCAGGGTAATGGATATGACACTCCACTTACGTCTTTCTAGGTCAGTCTATACCTGCAAATTTTCTTAGCTTGTCAATCCCTCATCTTATCTCCCTTCATTATGGCCTCATTCTGTTATTTTTTATGTTGCCTTTTTCTCTGTCATTCTCATTATATGTCCTCCCCATGTCCATGTCTTTAACTTACACATTATTAGAATATATATATATATATATATATATATATATATATATATATATATATATATATATATATATATATAAGAAAGTTTTTCATTCTGTCAAAACTCCAGCAATAAGGAAGGCACTTCAAAGACGGAGGTATGAATCTTATGTTAGAACACTTGAGGTTATCTACACGGTAAGTAGAGCAATACTAAAACTACATAAAGATTGTGAGAAAATTGCAATTGAGAAAGGAATTAGACAGGGAGAACACATCTTTTCTAGGTTATCCTCGGTGTACCTAAAATAAGTTCTGAAGAATTTAGATTGGGAAAATATAGGATTTAATATTAATGGGGAATACCTAAGCAATTTAATTTTGCAGATGACATAGTTCTATTTAGTGAATCATGGGCCATATTTCAAAGGATGATAAAATACTTGTATAGAGAAAAGAAAGATGTTGGACTGAACATGATTAGGATTAAAACTAAGATAATGTTCAATGAAAATGCAAAACAACTTATATGGATTACAGACGAATCTCTGGAGATTATTAATAAATATACATACTTAAACCAGACAGTGTCTCCCCAGGACATGAGTCCGAAATGGAAATAAGACTAAGCAGGATATGGAGATTTTTTGGTGAAAAAAAAGAGATTATTAGAAGTAAAATGACACTTTCTTTAAAAAGAAAAGTATTTAATCAGATAAGCCTACCAACAATACCTTATGCTTCAGAAACTTAGAACATACGCTAGTTACAACTCAAAGACAGATGGAAAAAAGAATAATGATGGACTAACACTAAGACACAGAAAAAGAGCAACATAAATACAAGAGCGAATTAAGTAGAGGGTATTCTAACATGTTAGAAAAAATGGACATGGAGGGGACATATAATGAGAATGTCAGATAATAGATAGACATTAAGGACAGCAGAATGGGTCCCTATAAATCGATTGCAAACGAACCAACGGTAGGAAAATCAGACGATGGATCAAAGAGCTAAAAAATTTATGGTTACAGGCTGGCATAGAAAGGCCATAATCAGTCCCCAGCGGAAGAACAAGTACAAACAAGGTCTTTAGCCTACAGTGGACTAGCAAAGGCTGAGGATATATATATATATATATATATATATATATATATATATATATATATATATATATATATATATATATATATATATATATATATACATATATATATATATATATATATATATATATATATATATATATATATATATATATCCATTGCTGCTCCACTGCAGGGGAAAGGCTTATGACACGTCCTTCCACTCCAGTCTGTTTATGATCTTTCTATGACACTCTATACCCACATATTTTTTAGCTCGTCGATCCATCGTCTTCTCTTCCTTCCCCTGGTTCGTTTGCAATTTCTAGGGACCCATTCTGATATTCTTATGTTCATCTGTTATCCATCATTCTCATTATATGTCCTCTCTATGTCCATTTCCTTTTATTACGTGTTGTTAGAATATCCTCTACTTTAGTTTGCTCTATTATCCACGTTGCTTTTTCTTAGTGCTATTTCCATCATTACTCTTCCCATAGATCTTTGAGTTGTAACTAGATTATGTTCTATGGCATTAGTAAGGCTCCAAGCTTCTGATACATAGATTAATACTGATAGGACTACCAGATTCAATACTTTTCTTTTCAGAGGAAGTCGGATTTTATTTAACATAATCTCATTTGCTTACCAAAACTCTCTATCCCATGCTTATCTTTATTTTTATTTTGGTCTCATGTCCTGGAGAAACACTCATTGTCCGTCTTAAGTATGTATATTTATTAACAACTTCTAAATGGTTGTCCATAACCTTTTTTTTTTTTTTTTTGTCTCTGTATTTCCATTAAACATTATCTTAGTTTTATTCATTATCATTTTCATTCCCACATTTCGGTTTTCTCTAGTACTTCTTCTATCATCTTTTGCAATTCCTTCCATCATTCACTAAATAAAACTATTATCTGCAAATCTTAGGTTGTTAATTCCTACTTTTTCCCAATCTACATTCTTAAAAACTTCTAGACATGCTGTGAATAGTTTAGGAAAGATGGGGTCTCCCTGTCTAACTCCTTTTTCAATCACAAATTTCCTCCTATCTTTATGTAGTTTTAAGATTGTTGTACTACACGTACAGATATCCTCAAATGTTGTAACGTAAGATTCATTTATTCCTTGTTTTCTAAGTGCTTGGAAGTTTTGATAGAATCAAAAGCTTTCTCATATTCTATAAATGCCAAACTGTTTTGTCCCACTCTGTTGATTTTCCCATTAGCTAGATATGGTCAGTTGTTGAATACCAGCTTCTAAAGCCTGCCAGCTATCTTGGTTGAATAAAGTCTATCTGCCTTTCTATTCGGCATAATATAATCTTTGTAAATATTTTATATATTATTGACAGTAAATATATTGGGAGATAATTTCTTAGTTTTAGTCTTTTGTCTCCCTTTTCATGAATTATTATAATGATATACTTTTTAAAACCTGTGGGTATAGAGCATTCTTACAAACATTTTGTTTGAAGTTCAGCAAGTTTTACTACTATGAAATCTCCATCTATTATCAAATTACTTGTTACATCTGCTGCTTTGTCCCTTTTAATACACTTTAATGTTGTAGTTTTTCACTTATCCTACCGTTACTGTTGGTACTGGATCAGATATTTCACTATTTCTCTGGGCAAAGTTATTTTCATATCACTGTTGTATAGCTATGTGTAGGAATCCTCTCCTATCTTTATGACTCTATCACTTTTGTTGATAATATTTTCGGTTTGATCGTATTTACCAATATCTTTGGCTTTTAGCTTCTTTGTTTTGAATAGTACTAATAATTTCATTGCATCTCTCTTGGATTTTACCCTCAATGCTAATCTTTTATTTATTATATTTTTAAAGTTTTCCGATAGTTTTCCTTGATCTTGTTTAGAAAATTTTCCATCTACTTATCTCTTGTGCTTATTCTGATAAAAATTATGTTAAATTACTATTCATTTCTTCTTTATTCGATTCCATTTCATAATGTGGCTGAGAGTAACTATTTTGTATTGCTAAACTAAACTCGTCAGATTTTTTTATTACAGGAGTGTTTACTTTCACGAAATTAGTTTTTCTCTTTCTTTCCCTAGATCTAGAAATTTTACTTCTCACCATTATATAGTCGCTTAACTCTGAAATTTTAAAAACTTACAACTACAACTAAATTAACATATGTGTGTGTATATATCATCTTCATCATCATCATTTCCTTCTACGCCTATTGACGCAAAGGGCCTCTATTAAATTTTGCCAGTCGTCTCTATCTAGAGCTTTTAATTCAATACTTCTCCATTCATCACCTCCCACTTAGCGCTTCATAGTCCTCAGCCATGTAGGCCTAGGTCTTCCAACTCTTCTAGTCCCTTGTGGAGCCCAGCTGAACATTTGGTGAAATAATCTTTCTTGGGGAGTGCGAAGAACATGCCCAAACCATCTCCATCTACACCTCATCATGATCTCATCCAAATATGGCACTTGAGTAATCTCTCTTATAGTTTCATTTCTAATCCTGTCCTCCCATTTATTTAACTCCCAATATCTTACTGAGGGCTTTGCTCTCAAATCTACTAAATGAATTGGAGATCGTTTCATTGTCACACCACGTGTAAATAAATAAATAAATATATATATATATATATATATATATATATATATATATATATATATATGTATATATAATATATATATATATATATATATATATATATATATATATATATATATATATATATATATACGTATATATATATATATACGTATATATATATATATATATATATATATATATATGTGTGTGTATATATATATATAAATTTATGTATATAAATATATACATATATACAGTATATATATATATTTTTGGGCTCAAGCCATGTCGCCCTGATGTAAGGTTCCTAAGAGTAGCTTCCTAGGGGTATTTGACTACAGTGATATTCCCAGAGAATTTACCTTTAGGTCTCCAGAATTCTAACTCCTGGCACAAATATCCTTAAATTTCTCTCAAGGATATCGCATAATATCAGGGGACGTATTCTTGACATGCCTGTTAGCAATCTACACCCTGAATAGCGTTTACGCTTCGAGGGGGAAAGTGGCAGAATTAGAAGGGGAGCCGTATCAAGGTTACCCTAGTTCCCATACTACTATTGAGTATCACAACAGCGCCATATCCAAGATGGCGGACATTCCTAATTCTGTAGCGATTTCGCACGGTGGTGTTCCCTGTTGATCTCACATTTTCAATTGATTTTCAAGGATTATTATGCAATCGCCAGCTTCTTTCGCCTCTGGAAAGTTGAGTATTGATTCTTTACAATGTGTGTAATTTAGCTCCTGTCTCACAGTGAAATTAGAGTAATTTATTGTGATTAGGAGCTAGGACTGTTACCGGAGGTGCCATGGGCGCTGTCATTCGTTAGGCATGTGTTATTTAGTTAGTAGAACGACATTCCCCGGTTAAAATAGCATTAATAATATAATTATGAAAGCTATTTAAGCAATTTATACTTGTAAAGATATTTATATGCATAATTTTCCTTTTTCTATGTCGATCATATATGTCAGAGTTTCGGTGATTTAGGTAACCGAGATCTCTTCTTGCCTAGGTAACCTAACCTAGGCGACATAGTATACTTTCGACATTTCCCCGGTTACCCTCGTGTATTGGTTTATCAATTCATCGGAAATTGATATCTCCTAGAATTATTATATAACCGATATTCGTCTCTAGTAGAGATCTAAGGGTAATCTCTCTTTCCCTCTGAGTGTAGCCTTAGGCTACAACCCTAGTAGGTCGTGCCTCAAGTTTTCATCCAGGCATGACTAGCCTAGGGCTTTCTGTCTCGTACCTTAACCGCAGATGACAGGTTTTGGGATTCTGTCAGAACCTCAGAGTATTTAGTCTTGTGCCGGCAGTCGACCGGCAGGGTGCCGGCAGTCGACCGGCAGGGTGCCGGCAGTCGACCGGCAGGGTGCCGGCAGTCGACCGGCAGGGTGCCGGCAGTCGACCGGCAGGGTGAATAGTCATTCCCCTGCTGGCTAGGCTGCCAACATAGGAGGCTAGCCCTCCCTAGGCAGCACCTGAAGTGGTTGTATGATGCCGCCACCTTCTCCCTGTGGTCTAGTAGACTAGTCCTATGGTCGCAGACCCTAGGCTAAAGAGTAGTTATTCTTCTGAGGCCTAGGATGGCACCGGCACTGGAACTCTGTTTCTCCCTCGTTGAGAGGAGGCGGCACTGCTGCCGTCTCCTTAACTGTATTGGCAGACCCTAGATTGGAGAATAGAATTCTCTTGCCGCCTAGGAAGGCGCCGATACTGAAACAAAGTTTCTTAAGGGTGTGTAGGACCGGCAACCTTGCCGGCTCCTTTCACACCTCATACAGGACCCTTTTCCTTCCCCCTCTGTTCTTTTATGATGGCCAAACCATTGTCTTTCTTTGAGCCGTCATCCTGCAACCTCACCATTGCCGGTGGGTTGCGGGGGCCGGCCAGACTCCTTGTCTGCAGCTGTTGTCCGGCTGCCTGTGGCTATGCCAGCTGGTGGCAGCCATGACAACTGCCGGCGGCCATGTTGGCTGCCGGCGATCATGTGTTATACAAACTGTCGGCGGCTATGACGGCTGCTGGCGGCTATGCAAGCTGCTGGTAGCCATGTCATCTGTCGGCAGCCTGGCAGTCATGATGGCTGTTGGTGGGAAGTCCCCTCTGTCACCAAAGTTCTTCAGTCCTCCCTTGGACTGCTGGCCACAAGTTCTGTTGCCGGGGTCTACCGCCGCCGGCCAGACCGGCACAGATAGGTGTTGACTCAGCCGGCAGTACGCCGACTGTACTAGTGCTGCCGGGTACTAGCCTGCCGGCTATGTGCTGGCTGGACCTTGCCGGCGATGGTACTTGTGGCTGGATGGAAGCCTGAATGTTACATTCTCCCCTTCCATTTGAACCTTCTTTCTGGAGAAAGGCAGTAAATTAGACTTTTACATCCTTAATTAGTGTATACATACACAGTAATACGGTAGCCTTCACTCCATGCTGTCTCTCTCTCTTTTAGCTAGCATGCTGGCTGTGCCAGCAGGAACTAGATATGCCAGTTATATGTCGGCTGAATTAAAGTATATGTTGATACATGTAGTCAGTATATTTGCAGTATAGGATATACTGCAGATAGAAAAACTATTGTATATATTATACTATAGTCCATTTCTTTTATTGAGGTAGATTTGCACCGACTCGCAGCGGTGCCCTTTTAGCTCGGAAAATTTTCCTGATCGCTGATTGGTTCAAATTATCTCGTCCAACCAATCAGAAATCAGGAAACTTTTCCCAGCTAAAAGGGCACCGCTGCGAGTCGGTATAAATCTGCATCGCTAAAAGAAATTGACTATAGTAGTTATTTTCCAATATATCTTGGGTATCCTTGCCCGGGTGTTTGCTGAGACCAATCCTATATTGAAAGAATAGAATTTCTTCAATATTCTGATTAGAAATCAGTTTTCATATTACCCTATAATATTAAATATTTGAACGGGCTGGTGGTATTACACTTCTAACCCTAAAAGGGTAGAACCCTTATCCTTGAGTTTCCCTGATCAGGAAACTCTATGATTTAATATTGTAAGGGAGGTCACAGCAAATGGGCTGAGTAGGATACACAAATATATGTGTTTTATATTTCCTAGTCCAGTCGGCGTCATGCCAGCTGGACCGTGCCGTCAGATGTTTGCCACAACGGCAGCACACTGGCTGAACTACATTATATATAATTATACAGTAGTCAGTATTTTGCAATATAGTATATACTGCAAACAGAAAACTATAGTATGATTATACAGTAGTTAGTTTCTAACATATCTTGGGTACCCTTGTGCGGGCTTCTGCTGGGACCGTTCCTATATTGAAAGAATAGAATTCCTTCAATACTCTGATTAGAAATCAGTCATCCTTACCCCACAGTGTTAAGAATAAAAAGGGGCAGTGACGTACACTTTTCTACCCCTAGGGGTTAGAACCCTTTCGTTAGAGTTCCTTGATAGAGGAATCTCCTTATAGTTAATACTGAGGGGAGGTAACAGTATTTGCTTGCAGGGGATACACAAGTATGTGTCTCCCACTATCCCTTTCTAGCTTACTATCCTAAGCTATTTTAGTTAAAAGATGACTTTTACACATTGCTTATCAGTGAGATAATCAATTGTATACTCATTCTGCTTTCCTTTCTTTACAGGAGGAACCCCAGATGACATGTGTTGCAGTCTTCTGCAATATCAAGAGTAAGTGTTTTTAATGGTCATAATACATGCAGGTTTCATGCCCCCTGCAATATTATTTCCGAATCCCTGCATTATTGGAACCCTCAAGTTTGCAATGTATGTCGGACCTTAATGTCCAAGGGTTTCGAGAATCCCAAGTCGATAGAATCTAGGGATGCAGCTCGTAACAAACTACGCAACTGGGTGAGAGGCTTCCAGAAAATCTCTCCGGGACCATACCTACCTAATGATAGGATGCGTAACCTACTATTCCCGAAAGCAAGTAAAGAAATAGTGGTGCCCCAGGCACGATTCACACCTCCCTGCGGCCAGATAGCCTTTGGGACAGAGGGCAGGAAGCCCCCACGGGAAGAGGTGGATAATGTCGTGTCGGAACTGCTTCCGTCTGTGCCGGCTCTAGAGCCATTAACATCGACATCTTCACCCTCTACCCCTCTATTAGAAGAAATGGACCAATTATGGGCCCAAATGAAAGGTCTAATAGAAAACTTTCACAAACAAGATGAAAAGGAGGAAGCAAAATGCAAGATAGGGCTCTGTGAAGCTCCACTTGTCGCTCCCCAAGGGTCATACAAACGACCCAGAGACCAAGACCTTTTGACATGCTCCAAAACCAATCCCTGGAGGTTTGCAGATCTTATGCCAATTTTAAACGGCAAACTCTACATCTCGGAGAAGATGGGTGCTGTTCCTTTGGACAAAATCCAGTTTTGGCCAAGCTTTGACGCTTTCCCTAATTGCTTCATTCGACTGAGACATGAACCAACGTAGTCGAGACATGAACCAACGTCAAGAAAAGAAACGGAACTGAAGGAGGTCATGATTCTTGACCATGATAAGGCACAGGCTATCTTGTCAAGTAGCCTGAGAAAGGCGGGTTACTCGGTGTCGAAAGTATTCGCACTAGGTAACAGACACCCTTCCTTTCTTGCTCCTGTTCAATATCATTCCCCTTTACGTGGAAGGCATTTAAATCTGTTGCCACAGCAGTGGAGGCAGGTAGACCATGCCCTGCACTCGAGGAGTGCAAGCCTCTGTCACTAGCCTTTCCCAGGCAGGAGAAGGATTGGAAGGAAGTCCACTTAACCTTTTCAGTAGGAAGACTAGATGCGGATGTCACTAGTCGACAGTTTAGCGAGAATCTCCCTAAACTATCTGAGTTTCTTTTGTATAACGAACAAGAGACAAAGGAGAGACTTGCAGCCTCCCTATCCCTACAGAACTGCATAGAGTTGTGTTCAGCCCACCAAAGTACCGCAGACATGCTCATGGTCTTGGCCAAAATGCATATGGCCACCTTAGTAAAAGATCTTTATGCCTTTATGAAGACTAGGAGAGCCTGTAGAGAGTTTGTGTTAGCTGCCGTGACAGTGAAACATGAAACCAGGAAGCTGATATTTTCCAACATCTGGGGTAGAGACCTCTTTCCAAATGAGGTAGTTAGAAAGGTGATTAAGAAGACCAGCACGGAGAACATAGGACTTCTCCAAAAGTTGGGCATCATTTCAAAGAGAAAGTCTTCTACTGTTGTGGGTCCCCAACCTAAAAGGAAGACGGAAAAGTCTAGAAATTTTCTTCGGGCTGTTCAACAACATCCCACAGTCGCAATGACCGTGGTGCCACAGGCAAGCGGTCGAATATGTAAACCTTCTGATCAAGCGAAGCAAAGAGACGCTTCTGGTAGGAGGGAGGTTCCTTTAGGATCGCTGGACCTCTGATCCTTGGGTCAAAGGCCTAATCAAGATGGGACTAGGATGGGAAGTAGACATGCCCCCACCATCATTTCCTCAATTCTTCCTACACTCCAAAACCCTTCCTAGAAGAGTATACCTTAGAGCTCTAGAGCATACAGGCAGTAAGGAAAGTATAGTCCATCGAATTCTAGGGAAGGCTGTTTGGTGTTCACGAGGACTCAAGAAAACTAAGAGTCATTCTGGACTTGTCGCCACTCAACAAGTTCAGAATGTTAGTCCTTCTGAACATAAGGACCTTATTTCAAAAAGGGGTGTTCACAGTCTTGTCAGACCTGAAAGATGTCTATTGGCAGCTTCCAGTCAGTCACCCCTCCCCTCCTACCTAGGATTCAAGTTACAGAGGATAACATATGTCCTAGGAAAGATACTTGTAGGACTAAACACAGTCCTAAGCTCTTCACGGGATTGGCGGACACAGTCACGTAAAAACCAAGCCTAGAAATGGTTCAGGCACCAATGTACCTGGACGAAAGGCTGGGGTGGGAAGCACCCGAAGTGGCTGGTCTATGAGCATCCAAGGAAGTGATCCGGTTCCCGGAACATCCGGGATGCAAGATAAGCTTCAAGAAGTCTCGATTCTCTCCAGCTCAAAGGCTTCAGTGGTTAAAAAACCATTGAAACCTGTGGTCACACCAACTCTCCTTTCCCTTGGGAATGTAAAAGGAGATCGCAGGGTCGGTCAAGAGACTATGGTAATCAGTCAGGATTCCAAGACGCTAAAAGGGAGGAGTTCAGAACTCTCTCCAGTTTGCAATAGTGACAGACCCAGTGCTAAGAGCACAGCTGAAAGATGCATTAAGAGTCTGGAGAAGATACGCATCAAACGCTCGAAGAGATCTAAAAGGACCGATATCGGTCTTTCCTTAATCGCTTCCCTTACAATGGTCAAAGGCCAAAAGCCAATTGAAGACTGTGCTCTTGCAACTACCCCGACTATTGAAGATCACCCGCAAGATGCCTAGTCGAAAGACTGGGGTATTCACTCCCATCAGAGGAAAGTCCAAGGGATCAGTCTTTTCTATCCAAGACCATGTTGGTCCTGTCATGGGTGGAGAAACTCTCTCCACGCAGATCAGACCTCCTCAGGTTGATCTGGGACATCGAAGCGATAATGAGACGTCAGAACCTACAAGGCTAGAGAACGTCTCATACAGTCTAGGTGACGTTAACCATCCCTTACCTAGAGGGATGGCACCTATCAGCAGTTCATGTACAATCGATCCGCAATGTGACAGCGGATGTTCTACTTGGGCTCAAGCCGATAGAGTTAGAATGGTCCAAGGACGCAGACCTATTCTCTCCCAGATGGGAACAAGTCCCCGAGCTGCAGATCGACCTCTTCGTCATGAGCGTGAGATAACAGACATCATGTCTCTAGTATAGAAGGGATGGACTCAGGAATTTCTGTTCATCCCATCCAATCTCCTGCTGAAGGTCCTCAACATACTGAGATCCTTCCAGGAAGGAGTGGCTCTGTGGGCTCCCAAGTAGCCCAAGAGCAATCTGTTCCCTTTAGTGAAGGAACTGAAGCTGAGGCTGGCCCTAGTTCTGAACCCACGGCTATCTCAGATGGTTCAGAAGTTAATTGCCTTTGATTTATCACAAAGAGCCCAAACCCTTCATTTCATGATTTTCTTGCCCTGGCGGTTAGGAAAAGATTTGGGATCTCAGAAGGCAATATAGAATTCTTAGAAGAATACAAGTCTAAGTCAACTAGAAGAGAATATGAGTCATTTTGGAAAAAGTGGGTTGCTTTTGTAAAAGCAAAAGGACCGAAAGAAATTTCAATGAACTTCTGTCTGTCCTTCTTTGTCCACCTTCATAATCAAGGTCTGGCAGCCAACACGATAACTACGTGCAAGTCAGCCTTGACTAGACCACTTCTATATGCCTTTCAAGTGGATCTGGCGAATGAAATCTTTAATAAGATTCCAAAGGCATGTGCAAGGCTTAGGCCTGCAGCACCGCCAAAGCCCATCTCATGGTCTTTGGACAAGGTCCTACATTATGCCTCATCTGTGAACAATGAAGATTGTTCCCTCAAGGATCTAACCCAAAAGGTTATTTTTCTGTTCGCTATAGCCTCTGGGGCTAGAGTTAGTGAAATCGTGGCCCTATCTAGAGATGAGGGCCACATTCAGTTCACAGAAGCGGGAGAATTGAATCTCTTTCCTGATCCAACCTTTCTCGCCAAGAACGAGCTACCCACTAAGAGGTGGGGTCCTTGGAGAATCTGCCCTCTGAAGGAAGATGTCTCTCTATGTCCTGTAGAGTGTCTAAAGCTCTATTTTCATAGAACTTTAGACTTCAGGGGAGGACAGCTCTTTAAATGAGAAACCTCTGGATCAAACTTGTCTCTGAAACAACTGAGGGCGAAGTTCACCTACTTTATTCGCAGATCCTGACAGTACTCCCGCAGGTCATGACCCGAGAAAAATTGCTTCATCACTGAACTTTTTTCAGTATATGGACTTTGAGCGTCTTCGTTCATATACTGGATGGAAATCATCCAGAGTGTTCTACAAACACTATGCTAAGCAGGTCCATGAACTGAAGCATTATGTGGTGGCGGCAGGTAGTGTATTAAAACCTGTTGTCTAATTCTGCAATGAACAGTTAATTGGGACTGTCAATTAAAGGGAGAAGGTGTCAGTACTTTTAGTGTGATCCCCTTTTAAATGAGTGTTACTATGGTGACACTAACTCTGTCCAAAATCTCAGGTGTGGAATTATACAGATAGCACTAGTGCCGTGTGTACGTAGTACACAGTGCTGATAGAATATAACAGGTACAGAAATTATGAAGAGAAATTTTATTAAAACTTTTCTTCAGTCTGAGAGTGGCACTCATCATTTCTTCCCTTTCAAAAGGGAAAAATCATTTCTGTATGTGTCGCAGGTATAATTCCTTTATCACACTACATGCGTTTTACTTGTTAATTCATTTAGTCATTTATTAGAAATAAATGTCTATTAGATTGTAATTGCGTCCTAATTCGCCCGACAATTGCATGTTTATGATGGCAGAGTTCTTTGACTTACTGATGTAAGTATACTTCATATCATTGTATGCTTGCAAACAATGGATATAATGGACACTGATATTGGTTCGGCAATATATACAAACCATGAGACTGTTTGTATATTCAGTGTATACTTATGTTTGTTCATACAATATATGCTAACCTTGAGGCCCCTTTTCTTCCGTCTAGAATGACTCTTCCCCGTAGGGGGCAGGAAGCACTAACACCGTTTATGTTTAGTGATGATGACGGATAACAGTAACGTCATTTGTCTCAAATGGTCCAAATGACCATAGAAATATTGTCCCAAGGTTAAGGCACTGATGAAAATCCACAGATACATTAATACTCTGGTATGTTTCCATCAGGACGACATGGCTTGAGCCCAAAAAACGGATTTTGAGCGAAGCGAAAAATATATTTTTGGGTGAGATGGCCATGTCATCCTGATAGACCACCCCTTCTTTTCTAATAAAAAGATCTTCACAGTATCCCTCCCGAAGCTACTGTATTTGTAGCACCATGCTCAATGCTACAAGGAATGTCCACCATCTTGGATATGGCGCTGTTGTGATACTCAATAGTAGTATGGGAACTAGGGTAACCTTGATACGGCTCCCCTTCTAATTCTGCCACTTTCCCCCTCGAAGCGTAAACGCTATTCAGGGTGCAGATTGCTATGTGGCGTGTCAAGAATACGTCCCCTGATATTATGCAATATCCTTGAGAGAAATTTAAGGATATTCGCGCCAGGAGTTAGAATTCTGGAGGCCTAAAGGTAAATTCTCTGGGAATATCACTGCAGTCAAATATCCCTAGGAAGCTACTCTTAGGAACCTTCCATCAGGACGACATGGCCATCTCACCCAAAAAAAGATTTTTCACTTCGCTCAAAATCCATAATAAATATATATATATATATATATATATATTTATATATATAAATATATATATATATATATATATATAGGCTATATTATGCTATACTCCTATCAAAAGTTGATGGGTTGTATTATGTGCAGGAGCACAATACACACACCACACATATATATATATATGTGTGTGTGTGTGTATATATATATATATATATATGTGTGTGTGTGTGTATGTTTATATATGTACATATAACATATGTGTGTATATATATATATATATGTATGTATATATATATATATATGTATATATATAAATATATATATATATATATTATATATTATATATATATGTATATACATATATATATATGTGTGTATATATATATGTTGTATATATATATATATATAGATATATATATATATATATATATATATTTATATGTGTATACAGTATATGTATATTTATATATATTTATATATATGTATATATAACCTCACTAAATAAATACAGTATATATACATATATATTATATATATATATTATAAATACATGTATAATATATACATACATATATATATATATATATATAAGTGTGTGTGTGTATGTGTATGTATAAATAATATATATATATATATACATATATATATATTATTACTAGCCAAGCTACAACCCTAGTTGAAAAGCAAGATGCTATAAGCTCAAGGGCTCCAACAGGGATAAATAGCCCAGTGAGGAAAGGAAATAAGGAAATAAATGAATGATGAGAATAAATTAACAATATATCATTCTGAAAACAGTAACAGCGTCAAAATAGATATGTCCTATATAAACTATTAACAACGTCAAAAACAGATATGTCATATATAAACAATAAAAAGACTCATGGTCAGCCTGGTCATCATAGAAACATTTGCTCCAACTTTGAACTTTTGAAGTTCTACTGATTCAACTACATGATTAGGAAGATCATTCCACAACTTAGTAACAGCTGGAATAAAACTTCTAGAATACTGTGTAGTATTTGAGCCTCATGATGGAGAAGGCCTGGCTATTAGAATTAACTGCCTGCCTAGTATTACGAACAGGATAGAATTGTCCAGGAAGATCTGAATGTAAAGGATGGTCAAAGTTATGAAAAATCTTATGCAACATGCATAATGAACTAATTGAACGACGGTGCCAGATATTAATATCTAGATCAGGAATAAGAAATTTAATAGACCGTAAGTTTCTGTCCAACATATTAAGATGAGAATCACCAGCTGAACACCAGACAGGAGAACAATACTCAAAACAAGGTAGAATGAAAGAATTAAAACACTTCTTCAGAATAGATTGATCACCGAAAATCTTGTAAGACTTTCTCATAAGCCTATTTTTTGTGCAATTGAAGAAGACACAGACCTAATGTGTTTCTCAAAAGTAAATTTGCTGTCGAGAATCACACCTAACATTTTAAAAGTCATACAAATTTAAAGAAACATTATCAATACTGAGATCCAGATGTTGAGGAGCCACTGTCCTTGACCTACTTACAATCTAATTTGCCCCATGCACTAAATTTTACCTAAATCTCTATTAAGGGATTCACCAACCCCAGATCTACATTCAGGAGATGGAATTGATGCAAAGAGAGTAGCATCATCTGCATATGCAACAAGCATGTTTTCTAGGCCAAACCACATGTCATGTGTATATAGCATGAAAAGTAATGGGCCAAGAACACTACCCTGTGGAACACCGGATATCACCATTCCTATAATCACTATGGTGCCCATCAACAACAACTCTTTGAGATCTCTCACTTAAAAAATCAATAATAATGCTAAGAAATGACCCACCCACTCCCAACTGTTTTAGTTTGAAAACAAGGGCCTCATGATTAACACGGTCAAAGGCAGCACTAAAATCAAGGCCAATCATACGAACTTCCTGACCACAATCAAGGGATTTCTGTACTGCATTGGAGATTGTAAGAAGGGCATCACATGCTCCAAGGCCTTTACGAAAACCAAATTGCAAAACTAGGGAGTAGATGATTACCCCTCAGCAAACCTATTAAGACGTTTTGCAAAAGACGTTCAAAAACTTTAGATAATATGGGAGTTATGGAAATTGGGCGGTAATCAGTGGGACTTGAGCTACCACAAACACATTTACATAGAGGAGTAACATTACCAATTCTCAACAAGTGCTAAAAGCTCCTCCTCTTGCTAACTTGCGCAAAATAACAGATGTGTATATATATATATATATATATATACACATATATATATATACCGTATATATATATATATATATATGTATATATGTATATATATATATATATATATATAAATATATATATACAGTATATATATAAATATATACAGTATATGTATGTATATATATATATATATGTGTGTATATATAGTATATATATATATATGTATATATATATATATATATATATGGGGTGAGGGAATGCATACTTCGTGATGATTCATTTTCCTGGATCATAAGTACTGATTCTCTACCTGCACGTGGTGCCCATGCTACTATTCAAGTTGAATGAGGGACCAAGTGTCAGGCAGTATATCCTGGCTCGGATGCGGCAGGCTAACCACCTTCCCATCTTAATCCAATTGTTACAGAAACCAAACCCGATAAAATTTGGTCGGATACTATGTTGATGAATATAGACTCTTAAGGACTATGAATTGGAAAACAAGTTAAATTTGGATCATGGAACATCAGAACAATGTACAGACCAGATGTGAAAGTTGAAGTGAAGACAGAGCTTAAAAGATATGGTATTGAAGTTGCAGACTAAACAACAATTACGTTGGCCCAATATAGCATCTTGCTTTTCCAACTAGGGTTCTAGCCTAGCTTGTAATAATAATAATAATATAATAATAATAATAATAATAATAATAATAATAATAATAATAATAATAGGAGGAGGAGGAGAGGCAACGAAAGACATGAGAAGGGGTTGGTTTTTATATAAGCAAATCCCTATATGCATAGGTTGAGGAATTTGAGGGCATCTCAAGTAGTCTTTCAAGACTGGGATTGAGGGCAACATGGTTCAAGGTCACTCTACTCGCTGTTCATGCCCCTACAGAAGTGAGTGGGGGAAGATCTGAAGGGATGAATGGTATGACCTACTAGAAAATGTAGTTAAAAGTGTACCCTGGCATGATATGTTAATTTTCCTTGGCGATTAAATGCTCAAGCCTTAAGAGAAATGAATGCATTCAGTGGTGCAATTGGAGGACATAACTTCCATGTAAATAGTTACGACAATGGCTTGCAATTGACATACCTAGCAGCTAGATGTAGAATGGTGATAGGTGGAAACAGTGTTTCCCCATAAAGATATAAACAAAAGAAGTCACATGGGTCTCACCTGACAATAGGATCAATAACCAAATTGACCATATACTAGTTGATAAAAAATTTAGATCATCCTTGATGGATGTGAGAGCATGTATCGGTCCAGACTGTGACTCAGATTACAAACCTAATGATGGGCAAGATTCAGAGTAAAATATTTTCAAATGAAGAAACAAGCTTTCAGAAAAGTTAGTATTGACACTGATAAACTGTAATAGTTGGAAACTAGAGTTCAGTAATAATTGGAAGTAGAAAAATATATTCAACATACTGCAAGAGGAGGAGCCAGACTCGCCACAAGTTAGTGAAGTAGTTTTAAATGCAGCAGAGAATGCGCGCCGAAGAACGGTACAAAGAAGAAAGAAATAGTACAATCAGGATTGTCACAGCAAGGCCAATAAAAGAAGGAAAGGCAGTAGTAGTTGGTTGAAGAACACAGGTTAATTTAAGATAAAAGATAGGAACTCAGAATTGCTAGGAAATAAGGCTAGCAGAAAGAGCAAAAGGAAGAAAAGGTTGTGATGGCTGATGCGGTAACGTCCCTGACTGGTGAACGCCAGATTGGGGTTCGAGTCCCGCTAAAACTTGTTACTTCTATTGGTCGCTACAACCTTACCATCCTTGTGAGCTAAGGATGGGGGTTTTGGGGGAGCCTATAGATCTATCTGCTTAGTCATCAGCAACCATTGCCTGGCCCTCCTTAGTCCTCGCTTGTGGGGAGAGGGGCCTTGGGCGCTGATCATATGTATACTGTATATGATCAGTCTTTAGGGCACTGTCTTGCTTGATAGGGCAAGGTCACTGTCCCTTGCTTCTGCCATTCATGAACGGCCTTTAAACCTTTAAAACCTTTAAGGGAAGCTCTGAATAGTAATCTAAAAGATATTAAAAGTAATAGGAGAGGAAATGTCAGAGAGCAGTTTATGGGAAAAAAGTACATCAGGAAAGGATTGCAGCCTAGGCTGAGTATGATCAAGAACAATGAAGGGTTAGCTACCGAAAGTGATTGTAAGAACAGATAAGAGAGAACATTTTATAGAGTTACTGAACCGACCATATTCAGAAGAAAATGCAGTAAAGGAATTAGAGCGCAACCAGGAAATGATAGAAGATCCCCATGACAATGTAATTATAACAGATATTAAGAGCTTGGGTAACAATTAAGCCGCTAGAATTGACAATATCAGTACAGAACTTAAATACAATGAGCAAAGATTATATATAGAAATATGCAGAGCGGTCAAGAGAATGAGGGATTTTGAAAGCATGCCTAAAGAATGGGAGAAAGGTGTATTGGCATCATTACATAAAAAGGCGATAGAACACAATGCAGTAACTACTAGAGGTTTCTGCATTCTCACTGTGCATTAAGAAGTAATAGGCAAACTATTACATGGGAGGTTGCTACAATATCATCTCTTAAGATTGTAGGTGATTATCAAGCTGGCTTCACTCCAGGCAAGTCCACAGTTGACAACATATTCACACTTTGTCCGTTGAGCGAGAAATAGAGGGAATATAATAAAGATCAATGGCACGTGTTTGTGGATTTCAAACAGGCATAAAACAGCAGCCACAGGCCATCTATGTGGAGAAAATTAAGGAAATATGTCATCCCAGAAAAGCCAGACCGACTAATTCAGATGTTTTACCATAACACAAGAGGTAGAGACTGGACTAAAACAAGGCTGTTCATTATCGTGTCTCCTTTTCAACCTTGCGTTGGAATGGGTGATGAGGCAGATACCACAAGAGGGAGATGAAGTCAAGATGACCAATGGGGTAACAAGTGACACGATGGCATATGTGAATGATGTAGATCTGTTGGGTGAAAACTTTTCAAAATGTGATAATGTAGTAAATAACTTTAGAAGAGCAGCAAAACAAGAGGGTTTAAAAATTAACGATAGTAAGACTATGGCAATGAAAATTTCCAGGGGAGGAAACAGGGTGAACTTCGTAGAGCTTGAAGAGTTTATCATCATCTTCATCATCATCATCATCATCATTATTATTATTATTACTTGCTGAGCTACAACCCTAGTTGGAAGAGCAAGACGCTATAAGTCCAAGGGTTCCAACAGGGAAAATAGCCCAGTGAGGAAAAGAAATAAGGAAGAAAATAAACTTCACAAGAAGTAATTAACAATTAAAATAAAATATTTTAAGAACAGTAACAACTTTAGAATAAATATTTCAAACATAAACTATAAAAACTTCAAAAAACAAGAGGATGTGAAATAAGATAGAATAGTGTGTCCAAGTGTACCCTCGTGCAAGAAAACCCTATTACAGTGGAAGACCAGGGTACAGAGGCTATGGCCCTACCTAAGACTAGAGAACAAAGGTTTGATTTTAGAGTGTCCTTCTAGAAGAGCTGCTTACCATAGCTAAAGTCTTTTCTACCCATACCAAGAGGAAAATAGCCACTGAACAATTACAATGCAGTAGTTAACCCTTTAAGCGAAGATAAATTGTTTAGTAATCCCAGTGTTGTCATGTGTATGAGGACAGAAAAGAATGGGTAAAGAATAGGCCATATTATTCGGTGTATGTGTTGGCATAGGGAAAATGAGCCATAACCAGAGAGAAGGATGCAATGTGGTACTGTCTGGCCAGTCAAAGGACCCAATAACTCTCTAGCGGTAGTATCTCAAAATGCTTGAGATGGTGAATCAGTTCAAATATCTGAGCCCAAAAGTTACCATAAAAATGAGGTAAAAGAAGAAATAAAAATCACAATTACTGCAGCTTCAAAATGCAGTTGGGCCATCAAAAAACTACTCAGGTTGGCACAAGTGTCCAGAAGAACAAAAATCTAAGCTTACAAGGCATTTACAAGACTATAGCCACAAACAGCTGTGAAACCAGGAGGCTAACAAACGAATTGGAAAAATGCTGCTGGTTTTCTAGAACAGCATATTAAGGAGAATATGTGGACCAGTCCGAGATGATCAGAATGGTGAATGGAGGAGAAGGCACAATATGGAACTGATAGAAGTATCTAGACTGTCACTTATAACAAATCATATAGGCTAAGATCACAAAGTCTTAGGTGACCAGGTCAAGTTGCGAGAATTGGGGACAATAGTTTGAATACAGGACTGTAAATGAGCAAACCAGTGGAGAGAAAACCTGTGTGCAGACTGCGTATGAGATGGTAATGATAATATCAGGACAGACTTGGAGAAACTCAGAGGGGAGTATTCAGCAGTGGCATAATTTGGCTCTGGATTGTAGGCATATATATATATATATATATATATATATATATATATATATATATATATATATATATATATATATATATATATATATACAGTAGTAGGTTGGCCAGGGCACCAGCCACCCATTGAGATACTACCACTAGAGAGGTATTGGATCCTTTGACTGGCCAGACAGTAATGCATTGGATCCCTCTCTCTGGTCACGGCTTATTTTTTCTTAGCCTACACTTACCCAGAACAGTCTGGCCTATTCTTTACATAGTCTCGTCTTTCCTCATACACCTGACAACAATGAGATACTTAACACTTCTTCACCCAAGGGGTTAATTACTGCACTGCAATTTGTTCAGTGTACTTTCCTCTTGGTAAGGGTAGAAGAGATTCTTTAGCTATGGTAAGCAGCTCTTCTAGGAGAAGGACACTCCAAAATTAAACCATTGTTCTCTAGTCTTGGGTAGTGCCATAGCCTCTGTACCATGGTCTTCCACTGTCTTGGGTTAGAGTTCTCTTGCTTGAGGGTACACTCGGGCACACTATTCTATCTTATTATTTTTTTTTCTTCCTCTTGTTTTTTTGAAATGGTGTGTTGGACAGGCTTAATAGAAGGGCCATGGATGCCTGGTGGTTTGTCTTTTCCTTTTTCTGACTCTTTTTCTTCTCAAAACCATCCTTACTGTCCTCCCTTCAGTTGAAGTGGCTATCCTGGAGGGTATTTAGCCTTGCATGGTGTATCGGCTCCTTCATGTTGACCAGTTTTTCCGACTTTTTACTATAGTCTATGGGTATCATCAATCAATTTATTCATAATTCTGTACATATTGTTTTTTGTTATAATTCTTGTTAATCTGGTTTTCAAGTATGATGTCTCTTTTTTATTTCTATTAATTCTTATGCTGTCTGGAGACATTGAGCGAAATCCGGGACCAGTACGTCCTAGATTTCGTCAATGTCGTCTTCTGTATTGCAATATTCGTCGTCTTCATGCAAATATCCAAGACCTTACAGTTGCGTCCAGACAGTATGATGTTCTTTTGTGCTCAGAAACTTTGGTTTCTAATATGAGGCACTCATCTGAGCTCCTTATAACTGGTTTTAAGAAGCCAATAATGTTGAAACGTGATGCCATCCCTAGGGCCAGGGGAATGGCGGTGTATATTAGGACCGAGTACCCTGCTTCTCATAAGTCCTGCTATCAATGTGGATGTCATGAGATTCAGGTAATAAAAGTTTGTGGCAGGCATAACTTTTAATTGTGTTCGATCTACCGGAATCCAGACATGGATGATTCTATCTTCGATTGTCTTCTTACTATTATGGCTAAGATACAAGAAGATGAGAGAAAGGCTTCTTTTGTCTTTGTTGGTGATTTTAATGCTCACCATAGGGAGTGGTTAAGTTCTATCTCTCCTACCGATTGCCATGGCTTAAGAGCTTTAGACTTTGCCTCTGAATCAGGCTGTGAGCAAATCATAAATGAAGCTACTCACAGGTCTGGTAATTGCTTGGACCTCGTATACACTGACTCCCCTGGCGTTATAACTAGTAAGGTTGGTTCTCCAGTCGGGACATCTGATCATGCCTTGATTTCATTATTAGTGAAGACTGAGCAGCCTGTCCCTGATATATCATATTCTTGTGAAATCTATATGAAATCCCAAGCAGACTGGAATGGGATTTTGCATGATCTTTTGTGCTTGAATTGGTCACAATTATATAATAGTGTAGATCCTGTTGTCCCTTTGAATGAGAATCTAGTCATGTTAACATAATTGATAGGCGTATCCCTTCTCGTGTGCTAAGGTACCGAGTGAAGGACAAACCGTGGTTCAATGATGATTGTAGACGTGCTTATTTGGAGAAGCAGGAGGCCTATCACCTTTGGAAGGGTAACAGATCAGATTTGACCTGGAACAACTATACTCAGCTTCGAGC
Organism: Palaemon carinicauda; assembly: GCF_036898095.1. Classification (NCBI taxonomy): domain Eukaryota; kingdom Metazoa; phylum Arthropoda; class Malacostraca; order Decapoda; family Palaemonidae; genus Palaemon; species Palaemon carinicauda. The sequence continues at coordinate 67,117,223 of NC_090734.1, forward strand.
TTTTGCTCAGAGAGTTTATGCCTCAACTGAAAAGGAGTACAATTTAACCATAAAAGAAACACTTTCTGGTACAACTCAGGAACATAAATGGTGGTCTACCCTTAAATCTGCACTCTTCGGTGTAGATGCAACAGTTCCTCCTTTACTTAAACCAGATGGCTCAGTCACTCACTGTCCAAAGGAAAAGGCAACCCTTTTGGCTGATGTTTTTGACAGTAAACAGAGTAATGAAAAACTTGAACGTCCTCATTCCTGTTTTCCTGAGGCTAAACTAACTAGTATAGCTTTTCGATCTCTTGAAATTAAAGCTCTGTTGATGGACCTTGATGCTTATGGAGGTGTAGACCCAAATGGTATTTTTCCTTTGTTTTTTATAAAGACAGCAGATTTCTTAGCTCCAAAGTTATCTGTTATTTTGCGCAAGTTAGCAAGAAGAGGAGCTTTTAGCACTTGTTGGAGAATTGGTAATGTTACTCCTCTATGTAAATGTGTTTGTGGTAGCTCAAGTCCCACTGATTACCACCCAATTTCCATAACTCCCATATTATCTAAAGTTTTTGAACGTCTTCTGGCAAAACGTCTTAATAGGTTTCCTGAAGGTAATCATCTACTCCCTAGTTTGCAATTTGGTTTCCGTAAAGGCCTTGGAGCATGTGATGCCCTTCTTACAATCTCCAATGCAGTACAGAAATCCCTAGATTGTGGTCAGGAAGTTCGTATGATTGGCCTTGATTTTAATGCTGCCTTTGACCGTGTTAATCATGAGGCCCTTGTTTTCAAACTAAAACAGCTGGGAGTGGGTGGGTCGTTTCTTAGCATTATTATTGATTTT